>NC_064860.1:80465325-81065325 GCF_024139225.1 Suncus etruscus | reverse complement strand
TAAAGGGACAGCTGATCTGGCATCCTTAAGAAGAAAGGAACCAAAGAGCAAATTGACCAGAGAAGACTAAGAACTAGCAGCGGCCCCTCATAGGTCAGATGCCGGGAGAAGGTGTTGTCTTACCTTGAGCAGTAAGATCCAGGGAGAGAGGCTCAGGGACTGCGCACAGGAGGACGGGGAAGTGCTCGGAGCCGCAAAGGGTAACATGCACTTGGCTTTTATGGGCAGGTGGGAGGAGCTGCTACTCATTGTAGGTGGGCAGGGAAGGGGCGGCGGGCAGACAGCCCCGGGAGGAGCTGGACTGCTTCTCTGGGGAGGGGCGGAAAGGGCAGAAAGGGGAGCCCAAAAGAGGGAGGAGAGAAGGGAGGGGGTGTCGAGGGAAGAAAGAGTGGAAAAGAGAACGGGAGGGAGGGAGAAAGAGAAAGGGGAGTAAATGGTTTGGAAGGAAGAGAAAGGGATGCAGAAGTCAGAGAAGGAAGGACTTGCGGTGCAAATGAATAGGAGTTAGATCTTCAAACACTTAAAACCTAAAAGGAAAAGGGGGTTATTCTTTTTTTCGTTTGGGTATGATTTTCTTTTTTTTTTAACTGGCAGCTTGTGGGAAACAGTTATTATTGGAGGTGTTTGCTGTGACTTTGAAAAGCTAAGTAACGGTTCAGGAAAAGTGCAGGATCCAAGAGCTAGGAGGAAGGAGGGAGGGCTTCTTGAAGTTCAAGTTAAGAACAAGTGCTGTGTGGATTTGTACCCTGCCGGAGAGCGCAGGGGGTTCCACCATCCATGTCTCTCTCCCCTCTTCCAAGTCTCTGTCCACCCTATCTCTAGTTGCTCTTAGCAATATTTTTTTGTTTTGTTTTGTGCTTTTGTTTCTGGACAAAGTACCTGTTTTGAGGATACTATCCAGCATCCAAAGGTCCCTGCGTGGCTTCTGCAGCACTAAGGTAAATCAAGCCAAGGTTTTCGAGGCTCTGAGATTTAGTTGCAGAGAAACGAACCTCAAAAGTAGCTTTGGTCCTTCAAGCTTATGTAAGAGGCTTGCTTGGCTCTCTACCTTTTGGTTATTTCCAGTATTTCTTAAGAACTCTCATTCATAACAATTGGAAAAAACGTCCTGGTGCCATGGCTCACTCCCTGTGTCTTAAACATTGAAAGGGTTCAACCAACAAGGAGAGGAATAAACCAGTTGAAATTCTTAATATATTTAGGGAAAGAGAACACAAGATCCTTTAGCTTCTGAGTGGTGACTCACTTCCCAGCCCAAGCTTGATTTTGGCCACCAAAGGAATTAAAAACATTTCAAAAAAGAGAACTGGAACCCTGGGATTGGGGTTTCCCTGAGGGGAAAGGGAGTCTTAGGGAGGGATAGGAAGACTAAACGAATTAGGAAACTTGGGTTGAGTTGAGGTATATATGAATATCTGTATATATACAATCATCTATATAGAACCATATAAATCCATAACTTCTGCAGTGTTCACCATGACCTCATGAGGTATGCATGAGTCATACATCTCATGTGCCTATTTATTCAAAGAGGTTAAGCAACTAGCCTAAACTAACAAGAGGGTGAGCCACAGCTAGCCAGCTTGCAAAGCTCTTGTACTTTCTGCTTCAGGCTCTCATATTGCACACCTAGTCTTTTTTCAGGTTCCATGTTGATATTTCTTTTTCTTTCTTTCTACTTCTTTCTTTCTTTCTTTCTTTCTACTTCTTTCTTTCTTTCTACTTCTTTCTTTCTTTCTACTTCTTTCTTTCTTTCTACTTCTTTCTTTCTTTCTTTCTTTCTTTCTTTCTTTCTTTCTTTCTTTCTTTCTTTCTTTCTTCCTTCCTTCCTTCCTTCCTTCCTTCCTTTCTTTCTTCCTTCCTTTCTTTCTTTCTTTCTTTCTTTCTTTCTTTCTTTCTTCTTTCTTTCTTTCTTTCTTTCTTTCTTTCTTTCTTTTTCTTTCTTTCTTTCTTTTTCTTCCTTCCTTCCTTCCTTCCTTCCTTCTTCCTTCCTTCCTTCCTTCCTTCCTTCCTTCCTTCCTGCCTTCCTTCCTTCCTTCCTTCCTTCCTTCCTTCCTTCCTTCCTTCCTTCCTTCCTTCCTTTCTTTCTTTCTTTCTTTCTTTCTTTCTTTCTTTCTTTCTTTCTTTCTTTCTTTCTTTCTTTCTTTCTTTCTTTCTTTCTTTCTTTCTTTCTTTCCTTCTTTCTTGAGGGGGATAAAGGGGAAAGAGTTAATTGGTCCCAAATTAAAAATAAAAAAAAAAGATAGCCAAGGGTTTCTCAGACTGGGTATTATTGAAATTTTGGGCCAAGTAGTTTCTTGTTTGGGGGCATCTGTGAGTGGTAAAATTTTGAATTGAATCTCTAATTTCTACTCAATAGGTGTCAGTAGCATATCCACTACCCAAATTGGCAAATTAAAAAATAAGTCTATGCATTTGGCTAATGGAAGAGAGGTAAAATCTCCTCCTTTTATAGCTACCAATTCCAAGAAGGTCAACACTACAAAAACAAAACAAAATAAGACAAGACTAAATAAAACAAAACAAATGCTTTTCAGAAATTCATGAAGAACTTAGGGCCAGAGCGATAGTGCAGTGGTAGGGTATTTGCCTTGCATGCAGCTGACCCAGGATGGACCCGAGCGTCCCATATGGTCCGTGAAGCCAGGAGCGATTTCTGGGTGCATAGCCTGGAGTAACCTCCGAGTGTCGTCGTTTTTGGGTGTGGCCCAAACCCCCCCAAAAAAAGAAATTCATGAAGAACTGGTCCTTATAGACATTTGAATGATAATTATATTAGCTGCCATAGGTGCTGAATTTACATGAATATTAGCTCTTTTATCTTGATATACACATTTGCCTGCCTGTAGAGCCAAAATCTTCAGTTGTTTTGACTTTATTCTCAGTTTGATATACCTTGGATGGATATACCTTAGATGCAGCAAAGTAACATTGCCTGAGTATAAAGCAAGAGTCAAATTATGAAAAGAAAAAAATGTCATCTTTATCATAATCACACATACAACAATATAACACATATTTAATTAAACCGTCTGCCTTAATATTTGTACCTTTTCATTTCTATGCCCCCTATTCAAAAATTGGATTCAGTCTTTTTTGGGGGCTGTGTTATCCAATGATTAATTAACTAACAGGAAAAAATGCTCTATAGATAGATATGCATAATATGACCAAATAAATGGCACTGGTTGTACTAAAAGACAAAAAGAACAGTGTTAGTTTAATGGATGAGTAAAAGAATTAATAAAAATTTAGAAAATAAAAATTTTATGTTAGCTCTTTTATGCCTATTTGCTTTTGCTCTTACTCTCTTCACATGAACCATAATTAATATAGCTTTCTTGAGGATGTGGTAAAATCCTCAAATAAATCCTGAAAATATTTCTGTACCTTCACATTTCTGTACCTTGATGAAGGTTCTATTGCCTATTTGGGGCTTACCCCTAATACAAAATGTGATTTAACAAGAAGGGTACAGTTTTATTTTGCAAAGAAATATTCTAGACAAGCAATAGAACAGAGAGAAAAACCTGAATGGTAGTTATATCCTATAGAGGTTTCAGAATATTATCTTTTAAATCACTGTTTGATATCTCTCAAATATTTCAGTTCCTGGGACAAATGGATAAAGAAGAGGAAGGAAAGCACATTTGAATAATAAGCGATTGATGGCTGTTATTTTCCTTCCTTTTTCTCCTTCACTCCTTTCAAACTTGAATATCCAGTCAAAGTAACAAAAGATCACTTTTCACTTAATTTGGACTGTGCTAATTATTAGTTCATTCTTCCAGTTCACACTTGCCTGAATCTGATTCAGTAGCAGATTTGGACAACAAATTAAAAATCCAGGATTTTGATCTCTTTGCTGACTTTCAGACCCTCCCTGAAGGTGACTGCAGCTTGACCTAGTTTAGTCTCCAGTGGAAAGAAAGGAATCCAATGACAACATGTTTGATGCTCTGAAGTTTCCATCACGTTCATGTACTAACAGCTATAGATGATCATTTTCAAGTGTTTAAAACATGTAAGTATTTTTTGATTTATTCAGAAGAAATCAATGCACAAATATTTATTAAGAATGGATACAGGTTGTGTGAAATACTCAGGCACAGGGAAAGAAGAAATTTGATTTGTTCTAAGTAAGAAAGCAAAACCAAAAACAATTCCAAAGTATCATTAGGCAGAAGAAAAAAATCGCTTTTGGAAATGCTCAGGGAATCATATATGTTACAGGTGATCAAACCTGCCTTGGCTGCCTGCAAGGCAGGCACCCTAACAGCTGTACTATTGCTACAGAAAAGAGACTTCAAGTAGGTAGAAGCAATTGGAAACTCACCTGTGGCTAGAGGGGTGATGAACATTATTAGCTCAAGGCTGGAACAAATTTAAACTAAGGCAGGCACAGGGATATTTGAGGGTGAATTTACCAGCTTGAATGAAGGGAAATGACTATGTAGCAGAACAATGGGCTTTAGAAACAGAAAAGAAAAAGCAGCATAAGTCTGTTGAAGGCATCAAATGTCATCCTGCTTTTTTAAACTGTAGTCTGTAGTCAATGAAGAATGGTGGAAGGACTTTTAAACAATAGAATAGTATAATGGGGGGGGAAATGGCATATAATTTAGTATTCATTTTTCTTTGAATAAGGCCTTAGAGTCGCTTTGCAGATCAATTCTTCTCCATATGCCCAGGGCCATTAACATGCCAAGATATAGAGAAAACTGAGTGTCTGTGTTCTGTAGAATTTTGACCAGAAAGAGATAACAGACCAGTGGTTCTTGCTCAGAAAGCATCTACAATGCTTTGCAAGATTTAATAAGAAGGAAGGGTTCTATGTGGGTGTGGACAAAATGACAGATGGGGTTTACTTGATTTCTGTGTACTCATTTTCATCTGTTGTAGCTTTAAGATTATCAAGTGTTTTCACTTAATATGTCTGATGTAAGAGATCCTTGAGTTTTCAAGGGTTCCTGGATTAAAAAACAATAAACCTACCATTAAAAAATATAATCTTTTATCAATGTTTTCAGAAAACTTTCAATTATTTATGTGTTTCCCTCGGCAACCTTCAACCTCTGAATCTTCCATTTCCTCTTAAGTGCTTCAAAAAGTGAGTGAACTTAACAAGAAGGGTAAATTTTTATAAATGTAGAGAAATTTGCTCCCATCTATCAAATCAACCTTTAGTCAGCCTAACCTTGTGCTAATATTACCAAATATGAGCATGGCCTACAAAACACTTACAATTACCAGCTCTCACACGACATTTAAAATAAGGTTTATTTACAAAATTGAAAAAGGCTTCCAGCATAAGGAAAGGCACACCTCTCCAGCATTCCAAAGGACCAGTAGTTGCTGAACCATTATTTTCCAATTGGCCCAGATCTAACCAATTCAGGTGATATCACAGAAAACTCTACTTCAGAACTTTTGCTGCCTTTTCAAGAGCATTAAATCGAGAGTCAGGAAATCTAGGTTTAGTCCAGCTTGGCTTCTAACTACCCATGAAAACTTGGGGCAGATGTTTTATCCTTCATGGATTCAGAGACTTTAGTCAGAATCTTGGAGGGGAGACATTGACAAAAAGCACAGGGAAAATGTTGGATGGAAGAGGACACTTTAGGGGAAGGTTGTGTTGGAATGTTAATTAATAATTGTGTAAGTCCTGGTGCCTAAAATAACAACAATATAAAAAAAGTTTCTAAATGAGAGATCTGAAAGGGAACCTGACCTAAGATTGGTTGTCTTGTCTCAAATTATCCAGTGGGTCACCCCACAAGCAAAAATACTGAGTATTATTTTCTAACAATATCATTCTGTCAGAGTTTGATACCTCTAGTGCCACCATACAATTGATAGAAAAATCTGTATTTGTATTCTGGCATTCAAGCCTCCCCTTACAGTTTCAGGCCTAGTCTTCATTTCCAATCTCATTTTTGTATCTCATTCTTCAGTCTAGGAAATAGCTTGCTGTCCAATCCATTGTATGGTGATGGGTGGTATTCCAGCAGCCAGATGCATGCATGCTTTTTGTACTTTATAACATTTTATTCAGAAGATAAATCCTGCCTGTCCCTCTACCCCAAACTCTTAGGGGAAAAATAGTCCATTACATTTACATATATGCTGACTTCTTTTCTCTATAATTTCATTATTTTTACCTTAAACATTTAACCACAGCCTTGCATGCAGAAAGTGACAATTTATATTAATGAACTATAGAACTTTAAGAAAAAAATCACACCAAACATTTATTGCTCTTATATTCATTTCTATTCTTAGTTCCTTTCACCACATTTAGCTAACAAATTTGGGGTTCCAAAGATCAATATAACTTTATACCTAGTTTTGAGTAACTTAAAAATGTTTGTGGGGGAGGATTAATATAAATGTAATTAACAGAAAACAGTAAATTATTTGGACAATGTAAAAATTAGTTATTAAAAAAAACTTGGAGATCATTAAACATAAGGCATTACTTAAATACTTACTCATAAAGGGCATTGAAAAGTACCTAAAAAAGATAAGTACTAAATGTATTCCTTATCAACCAAGGGACCAAACTTCTCTTATGCTTCTAGAACCTATTCTCTGACATCTACCTGGACTTCTGAGTGATCACTTTAATGTTTCCCCTATAAATTAAGGATCTTGTTAGGGTTCCTTTGGTAACCAATTTTTACATTGTCTGAATAATTTACCATGTTTCTGTAAAGTAACAATTATATTTTGACTTCTATATTATTTGTTTCCTAGACTTGGACATCTAATGTTGAGCCTTAATTTCTATTTAAAGGTTACTAGACAGTTTTTAAGCACACTCAATGTGTTCATACTAGATTTATTAATTCTGGCACCTATTTTCTTGGAAGAAAAATCACAATCCTGGGATTTTACTCAGTGCAAGGAAACAGGTAGATGTATTTGCAACATAATCTTTTTTTATTTGTTTTGTTTTGGGGCCACACACAGTGATGCTCATGGGTTACTCCTGACTATGTGCTCAGAAATGGCTCCTGGATTTGGGGGACCATATGGGACACTGGGGATCGATCTCAGGTCCTTCCTGGGTCAGCCATGTGCAAGGGAAATGTCCTACTGTTGTATTATCACTCTACTCTGGCCTCTGCAACATAATCTTGAAAATACAATATATATTGATATGTATTTAAATTTGTCATAAGGAATGGGAAGATAAATGATACATTATGTGAAATATTTATTTGTGAAAACAAAACCAAAAACAAGTGACCTGATGCCATGAACTGCTCTTAAATTGGCTTAGTTTTGGTCCCATTAGACAAGTTTTTATCAATTTATCTTGGGTTTATTTCTACTTTTTCTATCTTAATGTCTTTTTATATTTGAATTTCCTCATTGCTTAGTTTTTTTTCCCCTTTAACTAAACTTTCTGTGCTACATTTATTCAATGAAGTTCCAGGTGGGTACTGGGATTACACCTGGCCTTAGGGCACAAAAATAGCACATTTTAGGATCAGATGAGCATCACCATTCCTCACTTCTTTGACGACAATGATTAGTTAAAGCTAGAGCATTTCCTACTGGTGGTGACATGTCTGAAAAAATTCATGCTTATCTACAGAGGGAATATTAATTATTATTTTAACTTGTATTATCTTGTTCTCATTTCTTGCCTTCTAGCTCATAAATTTCTCAATATAAAATAATCAAAAAGATTCAACTACTCCATGATAGAAGGAAACTTACTTTCTCAACACATTCATATAAAGCTGACTTGAACTGTTCAATACTTGATTTGTTTTCATTTTAAGACCATAAAAAGTATGCATCTTTAAAATACAGAGGATTTTTGATTTGATTGTTTTTCTTTAAAACAAAGCATTTATACGTACATGTATAAATATATAAAAATAGTAAATAACTAAATACTTGGAATTTTCATGCTCAGATTCTACATTTAAGTTTTGCATTTTAAATTTTTATCTGTCACTAAGAATGTTAATAAAAATGCTTTGTGGTATTCTGATATCTTGAATATTAATAATAATTAATAGTTATTTATATTCTTATCTGTTTATTTATTTATCATAGAGCTATTCTAAAGTCTAGAATAAGCTAATGTGCTGCTCTAACTCTAAAAAATAGAAACATTATACGTAATATTTTCTAAGAAAACTTAAGTACAGTAACAAACTCACCCTGAACTATACTTTTAAGAGAGACTTTCCATAAACTATTGTCCATAGGTCTTCAACTGGGAAACCAAAGAAGTGCAAGAAAATTGTCTTTTCTAGGTCTACCATAAATACCACCTTCACTATTCTCTCTAAGTTCAGGGAGCACTTAAAGCTTTCACAAGAATTTTCACATGAATTATTTAATTTCATATTCAATTGCTGTGGTTAGAGTTGGCAAACATTACTTTTAAACCAAGTAGATGAGAAAGGAGACACACAATTCTAGTAGTTGTTACTTAGTATATTAGAGAATTGTGAAATTACATGGTAGTGAAGTATAACATGTCCATGGCATAAGAATGCTTATTACTATAAGAATAAACTTTTATCTCATTTTTACTTCTTTCTGTATTCTTTCCAAAGAAAACTTCTATTGTATGTTGTATTAATTATATAATAATTTAGCCACTGTCTCAAGAAGAGAAAGATACATTCCGATGATTTTTATTTTATTTTATTTTATTTTATTTTATTTTATTATTTTATGTTTTTGTTTTTGGGTCACACCCAGCAGTTCTCATGGGTTACGGCTGGCTCTACGTTAAGAAATCGCACCTGTTGGCTGCGTGCAAGGTAAAAATGTCTTACCCCTGTGCTATCGCTATGGTCCTCATATGATTTAAAAAAACAATTAATTAAATGGCAGGCAGGCTGGGGTGGATGGGAGGGAAACTCAGATGACTTTTGATTAGCATGTGTCATTGATTATCATTGATGTATTTGCCTATCTATAAATGATTATATAAATAGTAGAACACAATAGGATTAGGGAATATTTAAGAAAAACATTGAGGGCCCGGAGAGATAGCATAGTGGTGTTTGCCTTGCAAGCAGCAGATCCAGGACCAAAGGTGGTTGGTTCGAATCCCGGTGTCCCATATGGTCCCCCGTGCCTGCTAGGAGCTATTTCTGAGCAGACAGCCAGGAGTAAGCCCTGAGCACCACTGGGTGTGGCCCAAAAACCAAAAACCAAACCAAAACAAAACAAACATTGAAATGAAACAAAGGTATCTCATACATAGCAGAGTTTGTTAGAGGTTTGTTAGAAATTTTGAATATAAATAAATCTTTTGGAATATATGAAAACTTTGCTTTATTTGTAATTTGTGTTTGGAAATCCATTTTTTTTTTTAAATTTTGGTTTGGGGGCTACACCCAGGGATGCTCAAGGGTTATTCCTGGATTTGCCCTCAGAAATAGCCCTGGCTTGGGGGACCATATGGGAAGCCAGGGAATCAAACCATGGTCCATCCTAGGCTAGCACAGGAAGGCAAATGCCTTACCGCTTGCGCCACCACTTAGGCCCTATTTTTGAAGTATATAATTTTCACTAGTGCTAAATTTTTATTATTATTTATATGCTTTTCATCTGACACTACTTTCTATAAGTGTATATAAAAAGTATGGTGTAGCAAGCAAAAGTTAAACAGTAAATAACTAGGCTCATACATTTAATGTAATACCTATTGATTTTTATTTTTATAAATAAATTGATAAATAATTACATTTACCTAAAAGAAAAAATGGGAAAGAAAAACAAAGAAAAGACTTGAGAACAATGATAATATGACTTGCAGATCAAGATTTACATAAAAAGTTACTTTCTATGTGTTAATCTATTTTCCACATACAGCCTTTTCCCTTGAAGCAGCACACAGTGGTATGCAAAGGGAATTAGAAGGCAATCTCCTGGGGCCAGAGTGGTAGTTCAGTGGTAGGGCTTGTGGCCAACCTGGGACAGACCCAGGTTCAATTCCTGACACCACATATGATTCCTCGAGCCTGACAGGAGCGATTTCTGAGTGCAAAGCCAGGAATAACCTCTGAGCACTGCTGGGTATGGCCCAAAACCCATTAAAAATAAAATAAAATAAAATAAAATAAAATAAAGAAAGCAATTTCCTTTTGCTTCTGTTAGGCTTATCAAAGCCAATTTCAAAATAAATAAAAATAGGCAAAATAAAAAATTAAGAAAGCCAAACAATTCAACTGTATTTTAGTTTAGTCCACATTGGAGGATCAGGAGTCAATTAAAAACATTTTTTTTTTTTTGGTTTTTTGGCAGTGCTCAGGGGTTACTCCTGGCTTTATGCTCAGAATTCACCCCTGGCAGGCACAGGGGACCATATGGGTTGCTGGGATTCGAACCACCATCCTTCTGCATGAAAGGCAAATGCCTTACCTCCATGCTATCTCTCCGGCCCCAATTAAAATAATTTTAAATCAATATGAGATACAGAGTTTTAAGTGAGTTTCAATCTTACAATGTTTTAATATCCATCCCTTCACCAGTGTTCCTTTCCCTCTACCAATTTTCCCAGTTACCCCTAAGGTCTTTTCTCCCCTGCCTATGCTTACATCTATGGCAAACACTTCTCTCTCTCTCCGCACCCTCCTCTGCCTTTTTTCGTTTTAGATACTATGGTTTGAGGCACTGTCACTAAGAGGATATCATACATATCACTTTACATACTTCAGTTCCTAGTTCCTGTCCAGAGTTATGATTTTCAACTATTATTGATTTAGGGCCCCTTTCTCTTAACTACACTTTCCCCACATTCCTATAATTTCTATTGTCTGGGTACTCTCATGCTATGTTTTTCTAAATATATATCTCACAAATGAAAGTAATCATTCTATTCCTGTCCCTCTCCTCCTGACTAATTTCACTCAATATGATACTCTCCATGTCTATTCATGTCTAAGCAAATTTCACGACTTAATTTTTTTCCTACCAGCTATCTACCATTTCATTTGTTGATGCACCATCATTTCTTAATCTTCTCAAAATGGTTTAAATAGGGGCCAGAGCGGTGGCGCAAGGCATAAGGTGTCTGCCTTGCCTGCGCTAGCCTAGGATGGACTGTGGTTGGATCCCCTGGCGTCCCATATGGTCCCCCAAGCCAAGAGCTATTTCTGAGTGCATAGCCAGGAGTAAACCTGAGTGTCACTGGGTGTGACCAAAAAAGAAAAAAAATGGTTTAAATAGACTTTCATATCAGACCTGAACCATAAGTTACATATAGGAAAATGTGGGAAGAAGACTCGATGACATTGAAGCTAAAGGTATCTTCAAGGATGTAACACCACTAACATAGAAAGTGGAAGTAAAGTTAAACAATGGGGATTATATTAAACTAAGAAGCTTCTGTACTTCAAAAGAAGTGAAGATCAAGATACCAAGATACAAAGATTGTCCATAGAATGTAAGAAATTATTCACTCAATGCCCATATAAGGGGTTATATAATATCTATCTATCTATCTATCTATCTATCTATCTATCTATCTATCTATCTATCTATCTATCTATCTATCTATAGATATATATTATGTTACTGAGAGCAACAAGAAAAATATCTAAGCATATCAAAATGTGTGAAAAAAAGATGGACAGAAATTCCTCACGGAAGAAATACAGATAGCCAAAAGGCACATGTATAAATGCTCCACGTCATTACTCTTCAGAGAGATACAAATAAAAATATAAATAAGATCATCTCACATGACAGAGATTGGCACATATCAAAAACAACAAGAACAACCAATGCTGGTATGGGTGTGAAAAGAAAAGGACTCTCATTCACTGCTGGTGGGAATTAGATTGGTTTAGGGTCAATTTTATTAAGATTTTTGCTTAATTAACAAAGCCCAGGAATTTAGGGGGCATAACTGTAAGCAGTCAGAATAAAATTAAATCTGTTGGAGAGTTGAGAATCAAAGGACTTGATAGAGAGTTGAGGTCCATTCCTTGCATATAGTTGACCCATGTACAATTTCTAGTACTATACAATTTCTTGAGCATTTCCAGTTGCAACTCTGGAGTGGCTTTAGGGCATGGATGGGTAGACTGAATTATCCCAGCCCTGCATCCTCTGGTCACCTGGTTCAAAATTATGTCAAATGCCCCCAAATATGAACATTGCATGCAAAATATTTCCCCTTCAAATGAAAACAAAAACAATCTTGAGAGACATTTAAATGAAAATATGGAAAAATCGAGATAATCATGAGAAAAATATTCTAATTAAAAGAAATGATGTAGGACCAGAGAGATAGAACAGTGGTAGGGCATTTGCCTTTTTATGTAGAATGATGGTTCAAATCCTGGCATTCCATATTGTCCTCCAAGCCTTCCAGGGGCGATTTTTGAGTATAGAGCAAGGAGTAGCCCCTGAGCACTGCCGGGTGTGACTCAAAAACTAAATAAATAAATAAATAAATAAATAATAAAAAAAGAAAAGAAAAGAAACAAAAAATCTGAACAATACACTTCTGAGTAATTTTGGAGTTAATGTAACAATTGGAAAAATAGAAAAAATTGCCCGAGAAACAAGATTTAAATATATAAGTTCTATGGGATGCAGCAAGAATAGTAATAGGAGGACAGTTCTTCAAAGTATAAACCCTTACAAAAAAAATCAAGAAAAGTTATCAACAATCTTATTCTACACCTGAAGAAACTAGAAAAAATAAAAGTTAAAAAATAGAACCCAGTAAGAAATATCCAATAAGAAAATACTCAACTTAGAAAAAAAATATATATAAAATAGAAACTGAAAAGGCAATTGGAAAGAAATGAAACCTAAATCTGAGTTGTTTTTTGTTGTTGTTGTTGTTTTTGGAGAGCATATAATCGATAAACTCACAAAAGAAAAAAGAAAGAAATCCTGATTTAAAAAGATCATGATGAGACACTACACAGTTACAAGGTGAGATGAATTCTTGTAGTTCGTAACATTTCAGATAAAACTGAAGGGTATTATGATAAGAAGACTAAATTAGAGATTGAAGGAAAAATACCAAATAATCTCACTCATATGTATGTGAAGACATAATATAAAGAAATTGGCCTAAAATATATACTTAGGGGTTAATACAATTGCTTCGCATGAAGCTTGTCCAGTTTAATATCCAGCAATATACAGAGTCACTCAAGTACCTCTAGGAATGATCCCTGAGCAAAGATCCAGGAGTAAGCCTGAGACCCTGGGTATGGCCCCAGTTTCATCACCCCTTACCTCACATACACAAACACAATAAGACAATGGAAAGTGTTTAATGATAAAACCCTTAGTCCAGGATTACAAAACAGTGTGCAGCAAGGAAAGACAGGAAGGGAGAATGGTGAAGCGACTTAGAAGAAACGCAGGAATAGTGGTGGAGTATTGGACACTTTTATTGGTGAGAAACAGTAACTGTGTACTTTACATTATACAAATAACAATATTGTAACCATGGTACTTTATAATTAAATATCAGAAATGAAGGAGGCAAAGTTGTGTCTGATAGTATTGAAAAATAAAATATAACAAGAAATGATTGTTTATTTTATCAGCTTCCCAAACATATTTGCTTTATTGCTCTTTATACTAAGCACTCTCTTGGAAATCTATTTTTAAGTGAACAAATAGAACTTGTAACCCTCTTGAGTCTACTACCACTTCCTGGATAAATCCAGGTTACTTGGGAGGACGGTATTACCTACTATGGGAACTACTGGTCGATTAAACAAATTAAGCAATATAAATAAATAGACAAGGTCTTTTTTGTGTGTGTGACTCAGACAACCTACCAGGTTTGAACTAAAAGAAAAAGACAGCTTTAACAGATCAGACCCTGATGGTGTAGTTTCTTTAAGAACTAAAAGCTTCAGAAGGAATTCTATAAAACATTCAAAGAAATATTAATTCACATCATGCTCAAATGCCCATCTTTCCAAAAATAGAGAGAGGGAATTCTATGAGAAATCAATAGATATATGTAAATGAAACTATAAGGAAGTGTCACATCATATTAATAAGAATGACCTATGTCAAATAACTTGGAAATAATAAGTATTGGTAAAAAGTGTGAAGAGGGCTGGAGCGATAGCACAGCTCTGCCACCTGGCACACGGCAGATTCATAACGGACACCGGCATCCCATATGATCCCCCTAGCCAGGAGTGATTTCTGAGCGCTTAGCCAGGGGTAACTTCTGAGTATCACAGGGTGTGCCCCCAAAACCAAACCAAACAAACAAAAAAGTGGAGAAGAAAGAACTCAGATACATCACTGATGGTAATGCAAATTAATGTTGCATCTATAAAAAATAGTACATAGCTTTATAATTTAAGATAACATTTATTTTGACTACCATGGTCTACAATGCTGTTAAAGGTAGTGTTTCCTGAATAAAGCGTCCCGGTATCATACTCTCTACTAGAATGTCGTTTTCTATCCACCATATTTTTATTTATCTAATATTTCATTCCCTTATTTTATTTCCCATATACTTCTTTGTGGAAAGTTTCTGAAACCTACCACAAAGAAGAGCAATTTTCAGCTTCTGTTGCTTTTGAGTATTTGCTATTCTCTTAGTATTCTTTTTAATATTCCACATATAGCATTCCACATACAGATAGCATTCTGTATTACTCTTCCCTGCCCCCCTTACTTAAAAGTATAAATTACTGGGCCCGGAGAGATAGCACAGCGGCTTTTGCCTTGCAAGCAGCCGGTCCAGGACCAAAGGTGGTTGGTTCGAATCTCTGTGTCTGCCTTCCAGGAGCTATTTCTGACCAAACAGCCAGGAGTAACCCCTGAGCACCGCCGGGAGTCACCCAAAAAACAATAACAACAAAAAGTTAAATTTAATGACCATGTTTTACATCGTTGCTCATAATACATTTGTTTCTGCCACTCCTTGTTCCAACACTAACCTGACCATCAATGCAATATTCCCTCCACTATTGTCCATGAATTCTCAGTCATTCCCAATCCGACCCTTGGAAGGCATGAAATAATATATTTTACATTGCTTATTTCTAGATAAGTGGTAATAAATTTTTAAGTTGTACAGCAAATATAAATTTTTTAAAAATTATTGTATCTTGCAATGAGGTCATTAAGTCATTGTCAAAAGGTCTACTGAGCTATGTCTGTTATTTGACTTGTTTGGGAACATTAGGTGGCTTCAAATCTGCATTAATGTTTAAATTGGTGTATTTCTACTGGAGTGACAGTATCAAAAAATTTAGAGTAATCATGCGGCTACATATGCAGCTGTGTGGTCCAGGAATTCTGAATTTTGTGACTGATTTTGTGGCATTTGTGGGTTGTGGTTTTAGCTGCCAGACCTTGTGAAGAACAAGAAGACAGGGAGAAGGTGACCACATTTTAAGTCCTGGTGTTGGTAGCTAACTACTGCATACCTGGAGTTTTGGTCAGTTAAGTGTCTTTGCAAAGTGGTTAAATAGTGAAACTGGGCCATTGACAAAGTGGCAATGTGACTAGTGAGTACAATGGGTGAGAGTTGGCCCAACTCTCCTTCCTAGCTTTCCAGTATTTAGCTTCAAGGTCTGAATACCCTTGATTTTTCACTGCTTAATTTACATTTTTTTGAGAATAGATTGATTATATGGAGCTGTCCAAATGCAGATTTGTCAATGGTAGCTATATGGCATGATTCCTACTACCAGGCCTTGAGGAATTATGAAAAGGTGTGGAAAAGGTGACCATATTCACTCTGACAAAATCCTGGTGATGTCAGCCCAAATACCAGCATGCTAGATTGTTAGTCTTTTTGGCATCTCTACAGAGATCAAAGTGGTTAAGTCCTTCAACCCCCAACCCTTTTTATCAAACCTTCCCAGAAGTGGTCAGGTAACACTGGCAATTCTTTAATGTGGCAATACTTTAAAAAGACTGAATGCTGAAACAGGAAACATACCTCCACAAAATCAAGAGAGTAGAGTGTGTTAGTAATTTTCTCAGACTATGATATGGTGAAAATGAAAACTTAAAAAAAATGGAAATTAGTTACAATTAGAAATAAGGGGAAAAACTTAAACACTTGTAATTAAACAACTTATGATAGAACAATTGAGAGGTTAAGGAGAAATCAGAGATAAAATCAAAATATTCTTGAAAAATGAGAATGATGATAAGAATTACCAAAACAGATAGTATACAGAAAACATGGTGTTCCTTGTACCCCAACTTTGGAACTAGCACAGTTTTCTGCGCCAGCACTGGGAACCAAAGTCAACAATATAATTAAGAGACCCAAACTATAACAATCTAAATTTAAAATGGGTTTGTTATGCCGGTAGGTTAGGGAGCAAAGGGTGTGGTATAAGATGCATCCTGGCAACATTCATGGAGGAAGGTTGACACTGTTGGTGAAATATTTTTATTTTAAACATAGTGGCTTACATATCGTTGACAATAATATTTTAGGTACATATTAACATAAAATCAGGGGAATTCCCATCACCAAATTGTCCTCCCTCCACCTCCATTCCCGTCCTGCCTCCCATAACCTCCTCCCTCACCCCTGGGGCTGCTAGCATGAGTGGTCCTCTCTGTGACCAGCTTACTACTTATGGATCCTACACCTGTTTGGTCTTGGTTCCTCCCTTGTTTCCCCCTCTAATTGAGAGGCTGGACTAGATAGTTTAATTTATGTGGTTTTGTTTGAAGAAAGGAAAAGTAATAAACTGGGGTAAAAATCAAAAACGTTGATAATGGGCGGAGTCCTTCTAGAGGCTCTCATCCTCAGTTTGAGAGACCAAGGGGAAAAAGGTGAAACACCACAATAGTACAAAAAAGAAGTGTTAAATAAAATATCCAGTGAGCATTCCAACAATAAAGATAAGCACCACATAAAAGCCATGGTCTTGAAATGAAAAACATGGCAGAGCGCATAAAGGAAGAAGAGAAAAGAAGAATAAAAATTAAAAATAAATAAATAAGAATGGAGACAACAGCTTCAATATCCACACCAAAACAAAGAAATCTACAAAATCTAGATAAATAAATATATAAAAAATTATAATAAAATAAAAAATGTTTTGTGCTTTTTGCCTTTTTTCCCTTCTGCACAGGCACAGTAAATTTTGGCTCTTCTGATAACATAATGTAATTTTAATTTTTATTGTTAAAGAAAACTACCTACAAATATTGAGAGTTTTATTTTTTATTTCTGACCTAGATTCTCTTAATATATATCTTACCTAATTAAAATAGAAAATATTTCCAATTCTATAATGAATAGTGGTGAAAGTGGGAAACCTTGTATTTTATCTGATCTTTGAAGAAAAACTTAGTTTTCTATCAGAGTATGATGTTTGCAGTGGTTTTGTGGTAAATGACTTTAATTATGCTGAAGAAATTACTTTAACTTCATTTTATTAAGAATTTTTATAATAAATGGGTTTTATTTTTTGAATGCTTTCTATGTATCTATGATTACATTATTTTTATTTGTATTAATATGGTGAACTTGACATAGTAGTCATCCTTGCATTTCTGGGATTTATCCCTCTTGGTCATGGTGAACAGAGCAAAAACCTGGGAAGTAGTTGAAGGGAGGTACCATATTTTTCTCTCTACAAGATGCACCTAACTATAAGACACACATAGTTTTTAGATGAGGAAAACAAAAGATGTCAGGAGTCGGCAGCTGGGAACAACCAGCCTCTAAAGCTGGAGTATATTTACAATGTGCCAGTCCACCAACTGGTTAAACATGTTTAACTAACTCAGTTTTTTTACATCAGAAAATTAAAAAATTAAAATACTTTTTTTGTTAATATAAAATATAAAAATATCCTCTGCACTCAGGCTTCAGCTTCAGGCGCCATTTGCTCCGTTGGATGCACAGACATTTCCCCCCATATTTTGGGTGTGTGGGGGGAGTGTGTCTTATGGTACAAAAAATACAGTAGATGCTGGTGAATGTGGTTGGTATAGGAACGTTGTATGCCTGAAACTCAATCATTAACTTTGTAATTCATGGTGATTCAACAAAAATCTTTAAAAATCATCTCCTATGATTAACCCCTCCTAAATCATCAGCATTTTTATACTTTTACAAAAGCACATAAGAAAAAATGTGTACTTTTGATGTTTGGTGGTGAGGAGAAACAAAATAAGATTAAAGACTAACCAGAGAAAATTTACATTAATAAGTTAATCAACATGAATATCTGAAAGAACCTATAATTCAAGTGGCATGCTGAATTATTTTACTCCTTGTTTATCAATGTTTGTCAAGAGCCCAGAGTAAATTTCAATAAACAAGAATTTTTTTTTTTTGTGGTTTTTGGGTCACACCCGGCAGTGCTCAGGGGTTACTCCTGGCTCCATGCTCAGAAATTGCTCCTGGCAGGCACAGGGGACCCTTTTTAGCAAATTTAATTTGTGGCATCTTGCCCATTATTAACATGTTGGTTTATAGTACAGAGAAATGTAGAAAAAATTGCTCGATTTTCATAAAACTGTCTGGGTTATCATGAAACTGACCATGTACACACTTCTCTTGTCACCATCTTATTAGGCTAATTTCCAAAAACGAATTGACACACTTCTTGGCATACACATCTATCTGTGTAATGTATTTTTGTAGACTTTTTTGTTTTGTGTTCACTGGGTGGGGTTACTCAATAATATAAATAAATCACAGACAAAGACTTAGGCAAAAGGCTCTTTTGGACAGGGTAATAATATGTGATTTTTTTTTTTTTATAAATGTGTTTGTTGCTTCCATATGAGGTTTTGTTTATATTCTGAATCACAGCCATTGCCATTATTGTATATAAGCCAGAAATAAATTTAATCTGGACTTTCCCACAAGGGTTGTAAATTACTACAGTTTTTAGCTTTCACTGCATCTTACTGAGTCAATAGACACAGACAGAACATACCTTCACAGCAGAGATCTAAGGCACATGAGTTCAAAAACATTGTTTTATAGTTAAAATAATGGATTTATTTCTTTAGATTTCTTGAAATATAAAGTATCCTTTAAAAGTGATCGTTCTTTCTTAATTAAAAGTCTCCCCAAATTCTTTTCACAAATATTATGTCTAGATTTTGGTTTCCAGAAAAATGTTTTCTGCTGAATAATCATTTTCTAAACAGATAATTAATATAATTTATTATATTTCTCTAACTTCTGTTTATTTGCTAATCTATTTATCCCTTCAGCTTTGTAAAAGAAATTAAATTCTGAAAAACAGTGCAGTTTGCAGAGCACAGAGGGGAGGAACTATATAGCCATCTTTCATGTTATTTTTTTACATTAACTATTATCTTTCCTACTTCATTATATTTCTGAGTTTTTTTAACTGAAACCCAACTAAAACATGTTTATAATCACAGTGCTTAAACAAAGACACAATTATGAGAAAAGAAATTAAAACATAAATCTTCAGTCCATTTCTTCTTCTCTTCTTTTTCTTCTTCTTCTTCTACCTCTTCTTTTATTTTTCTTCCTCCTCTTCTTCCTATTCTTCTTCCTCCTCTTTTACTTCTTCCTCTTCTTTTTCTTTCTCCTGCCTTTCATTTTCTTCTTCCTCTTCTTCCCTTTTTCTTTTTTCTTGTCTTCTTTTTTCTCCTCTTGTTTTTCTTTCTCTTCTTCCTTTTCTTTTTCCTACTCTTCTTCCTTCTTTTATTCTTCTTCCTCCTCTTCCTCCTTTTTTATTCTTTCTCTTCTTCCTTTTTTCTTCTTATTCTTCCTTTTCTTGACTTCCTCTTCTTCCTTATTTTCTTACTCCTTTTCCTTTTCTTACTCTTGTCCAACACTTCTTAATATTCTCTTCTTGGGTCTCTGGGACTCCAGTGATTCCTATGTTTTTCTGTTGAGTTTATCAAAGACTTCTATTTTCATCTGTTCACATTTTTGAGTAGTTTATTCATTGTCTGATCATTTGCTTTAAGGTTCTTTTGCAATTTCTTCTGCCGTATGGAGTTGTTCTGCATCTCATCCTCTGGCTCACTGACCCTGTTGTTACTCCTTTGGAGAGGCTTTTCATTGAGGTTTATTTCATCTACAGTTTTTCAGACCTTATATTTCAGCTGTAAGTTCTGTCATTATGGTCTGTTCAAATTGATCTAGGCTTGCTTTGAGTTCTTTGAGCATTCTTCATATTAATACTCTAAATTCCTTATCTGAGAGACACTTCAGGTCATCTTCATTCTATGTGTGGTGTTGTCCTGCATTGTTTTCCCATTGCAACACTTGTATAGTGGTTTTTACTATGTGCTGTGTGGGGGGTCGTGGGTTAGAAGATTGCTTAGATTAGTGTGATTGGGCACAGGAGAGCCATTTAAGGACAGCTGCCTTGTCCCCTGCCTACTTTCCTGCACAAGACAGCCAAAAAGACGCCATTGAACCCAATATCCAGGACCTAAACCAGGTAAGGGCCCCACCCAATAAGGTGGGTGCTGATCCCTGCTATGTGTTTGGGTGAACCCCATCCCCCCATTCTTCCTGGGTAACTTGATCTTACCTGCAAGACCCTGCCCATTCCTGGAGGTGTCTTGGAAAGATTACATAAGGCTTTGACCGGAGAGGATTAAGGTCTTCGCCAGTATGGAGGTCAGACGGAAGATGGCCGAAAGGAATTAAGATGCAGGACTAGCTAAGAATGGTAAATGCATAAATGGTTGAGATTGACCTCACATGTGGTGGATAGGGTATGAATAAAGCTGATACTTCCTGGAGCCTGTCTGAGTGAGTTTGATGATGATCTGCCAGTTAATGGGCGATGGAGCCATGTGGCCTGGGCCTAAGGACAAAGGCCTCCATCTCCACCATCCAAGCCCATCCTAAGGGCTGAATGCAACATCTGAGCACAAGAAAGCTATTATAAAGCACTGTCGCCATGCTTCCTGTCTGCTTTCTGCACAGACAGCCAAGAAGACGCAAACCGATAAGGGCCCCACCCCATAAGGTGGAGCCTGAGGAGTGCAGCTGCTCAGCTTTGCTCCACAGCTGTGCGCATCTTTCTGACTTTTAAATTCTTATTTTTCCTTTTGCTTCCTATATCTGAGTATTGTCAAATCCTGCATGTGTGATTATTTCATCCATCAATTTATTTATCTTTAATATGTTTTATGAGCCTCCATTTTTTTTTGTATGCACATGGTTAATCTAGTGTACAGTGGATAATAATAGTGTTGTCATTCTTCATCACTGGTAAAGTACTGGTACTAAGTAAGGTGTACAAGAAGCATATTACACTTGCTTAGAAAAATTAAACACTTTTGGTTTTGATAACCTTGGTTTTTCCTTATTTTTCTTTTGGTTGTGGTCTGGAGACAAAACGTTTGGCCACACCCAAACATTAATAATCTATTAATGATCTGTGTCCCGGGGTTATTTCTGGGGATCTCAGAAGATTGTTTATGGTGCTTAAGGATACGTACTGAGTAGACCAGATATACGGCAAGCACTTTAATTAATGATCTATTCCTCAAGCTCTCTTCCTTATGTTTAAAACTACCTTGGCAGGCAGAGTAATGAACTCACAAAGATAATCATGCCCTGATTCCCAGGTGCTATGAGTGTTGCTTAATGTGGAAAAAGGATCTTCATAGGTTAAATTTTAGATGTTGCATCTAAGGAAGAGGGTCATCTAGCAAGAAATTTAGGTGGACAATAAAAGCTGTGAAAGACAATAACATGGAGTCTCTCCTATCGCCTTCAGAAAGAAATGTAGACTTACTTATACCTTTCTTATTTTTTTTCCTAGTTTTGGGGTCATACCTGGTTATGATCAGGTATTACTCTTGGCTCTACACTCAGGAATTACTTCTGGTGTTATTTGGGGGAACCTATGAACTGCTGGAGATTGAACCCGGTTGACCATATGCAAGGCAAACACCCTACCTGTTGTATTCTCTCTAGCACCACACACCTTCATTTTTGACAGTGAGATCAAGGTCAAATTCCGTTTAGTTTAGAACTCTTGTTATATAAATTCTGTTTTTTTCTCTCATTCTCATTTATTAGTATTTGTTAGTATTTATAAGCTTTTTACAGTGCTTTCTGCATTGCTCGTTGTGAGTCGAAATTAGACGCAGCTCCACACTATCCTGACTTCAATGTAGGATATACAGATTCCAGGACCTTCAATACAGAAACATAAGACCAACAACAGAGACTGTGAAAAATATAACTGTAGGGGCACTGCAGACAATGACCGGGATTGGACAAACTAGTTTGCCTGGAGCCTAAAAATGGTCTGATGTCAGGAAACTTTAGGGTAGGGTCTCCTTGTACTTAGGCCAAAGTTTTTCCATTCCATGACCTCCATACTTTGGTGGGCCCATGCAAATGATAATTGCCACACTAACACTGTTTTTACAGTGCTCCTTTGACTCTAAACCTTTAAGAAACCACTAGTAAAAATATCTGGAACTGCAAAAAACAAAAAAAGGTGTACATTAGTGTTAACATATGTGCTTTTAGTTACACTAGCATTCTGGGGGATAAAGGAGGGAGATAAGGGACATATGCTTGGGAACAGGGATGAAGGGAGGACAACACTGGTGGTGGAATGGCCCTCATTTATTGTCACTATGTACCTTAAATATCACTGTGTAAGATTTGTAATTCACTTTGGCCACAATAAAAATAAAAAAAATCAGAACATTTATAAGCTTTTTAGTAGGATTTCAAAACACATTTTTATGATATTTTACACGACATGGTTAAAATACTTTTCAAGTCCTTGGTATTACTACACAAAAATACTGCTCACCCCTTCACCAGTATTCATGACCACCCCCTATATCTAAGTCCACTCTTGTCCAGTTATCCTTCCCTCCACAACTGCCCCATTATTTGTTAATTGATAGTTATGATTCTGATTCTGGTGCATATCGTAACTTCACTTAACACCATGCATATGCTCAAGATTTTCCACTTTATGTTCCAAAATTACTTCCTGACAGCCTATTATTTCCCCCTCACTGCTCCCAAATAGTATGCTTCGGTCTATATTCTAGTTTCTGTGGTTTATTACAGATTGCTCTTTTCCACACCCTCTGTTTCTATAATCCACAGATGAATGAGATCATTCTTACTTGTCATATTGTTTTAGTATTATATCCTGCAATTCCATCCACGTGGATGCTAATACATTTATTTATATGTGGTCTTAAATATAAAAAACTTATAGAAAACATGGTTTCCTAATTGAAATAATAAATAATAAATGACAAAAGTAGAGAAAATAAATAAAAATTCATTAAAATAACTTGTAATATGAAACAACTAGGATATATAATTAATCTACCTTATTCTCTCATGGGATAAATGAGTACTCATATTATTTCATTTTGTACACCATTAATATAACACCAATTAAAATGATTCTAAAAAGATATTGATTTGTATAAAAGTTTCAATTGTATGCAGTTTATTTTTTTATTGAGTCAATCTACATGTTATAAAGTTCATGCTTTTAAGGTATATAGTTCACTGATTGTAATATCCACAATATTGTGCAACTATATTTTATTATACAATATTGCATCATTCCCCAAAGATCATTAGTAGTTATTTCCCATTCTGTCTTTCTCAAGCCCCTGACAGCAGCTAATATAATTTCTGTAACTCTAGACTTACTTGTTCCAACATTTCATATAAATGGAATTATACAATGTACAGTCTTTGTGAATAGATTCTTTCACTTAACAGGAGTTTGCCAGCTTCTTCTATGTTTCAGCATGGATGTAATTATTTTATTGGCAAATACTATAGTTTTTCATGGATTTATATACTCGTGTTTATGAACTAACCAGTAGATGAGTACCTAGATTGTTTACACTATTTGGCCAGTTTGAATAATGCTTTTATGAACATTGATGTACAAGTGTTTTGAGGTCATGTACTTATCTCTCTTAGGCATTCTTAGGAGTAGAGTGTCTGGGTCATATAATAACTAGTTGTTTAACTTTAAAGAACTCAACAGACTATTTTTCAAAGTGGCTATAGTATTTTATACTCATAAAAATCAATGTAAATGGGTGCAATTTCTCTAAATCTTTATAAATTTTATTATTGTCATTCTATTTTATTGTAATGTTAAACAGTCATCATCAAGTATGTAAAATAGTATCTCAATGTGGTTTATAGTCTGCATTTTCCCAATAACTAATTGTGAATATTAAGCTTTTGTAATCCTTTGTCAAAATGATCACTTGAATAAATTTATTTCTTTTTATATTATCTCTTATTATTTAACATTTTGCTTTATAAAACACCTTATTCTGTTAAAAATTTCAGATTATTTACAAGGGGAAACACAATGGAGTTTGTATTGGTTATCAATTCTTTACTTTCAAACTGAGATCTGGGGCTAGACTGGTTTGAAAGCTGTATATAAATTTTAGGAAATTAGTTATTAACCTCTCCACTTTTACAGGTTATTCTTAAATTACAAAATATAGCACTGGTAACTCGGAATGTATATATAGTATATAGTAATTATATATATTGCAAGGTATATATATATATATATATATATATATATATATATATATATATATATATATATTACAAGGTCCTGGGACTCAAATATGACCAAAAGTTGATTTTTCTATTTAATATTCATTTATGTTTTGGTATAACTAATGAACAATATATCAAGATTAAGTTAGAAGAAACAGAATCAAATACTGTGAAAAAGAACCACTTGTAAAAAAAAGCCACTTTGTGTTTTGAAGATCATAAGATGCGGATTCAGGGAAGATGGTCTCTTAAATATGTCCTCATTTTAAATTTATGTGAATCTAGGTTGACTTTCTCTTTCAGTATATACATTTGTTATATTGAATGAAGAAATTATAATTTTCATTGAGATGTATGGTTATTAGTGATTACTGAGTTTTTCAGTAACAAAGACCCTATTGTTGATTGTCAGGAGGTAGAATTAAATTTTGTTTCTGTATACCCCTTTTGCAGATGTTGAATGAGTATTTGTATGTGATTTTTTGTACACATGCAATGACTTGATGGTTATTAGCCACAAAACTATTTGAAGTCACTAGGACATCTGTGATTTGGGTGTCAAGGCACATGAAATAACACTATATTTTTTTGGTGTGCATCTTATTTTCCACACAGAGTTAAGGCAGAGCTATGTCTTATGCATCTTTTTTCACACAGTCTAGTACCTAAAGATAATTAATTGAAGGTTAGTTTGAGACAAAATAAAACAAAACAATAACTTAGTGAATATTTTTGTTCAAGAAATTTTAAATATAAATGTTTAATTGAATCTCTTTGAGATACACAGTTACAAAGTGGCTCATGACTGATCTTCAATAATACCACATCCAAAACACAATGGAAGCTGTTAGGAGAAAGGAAGTCATGAAATTTTCTTGTATCTGCATAAATATGGAGAGTACTATGCTGAGCAAAATGAGTCAGAAGGAGAGTGATAAACATAGAATAGTCACACTCATTTGTGGGATATAAAACACCAAGATGGTTTGGTAATAATATTCAAAGACAATAGAGAAAAGATCCAGAAAGAAGGTAGGAAGTTTGCCACACAGTGGCAGGGTGCAGTTAGGGCAGAGAAGGAAGCACTATGACAATCATATGATCACTCTGGACAAGAAGTGGGTGCTGAAAGGAGCTAGAGTGATATACATGTTTGAGAAATATTTGCAGTCACTATTGATTTAAAAGTTATGATATTTTTAAATCTAACTTTCAGATATTATTGTATGACCTCCTATCTTTTCTTGTTGAGAGAAGAATGATACCAGAAATCCTGGCAAAATATAGTTCAAGTGAAGTAGCATACTAGATTTAATAGTTTTACTCTTTTTGTTACACTATTTATTGTTTTCCTTCCATGTCTGCAAAACTCTTTTTAGCGTCAATTAGAATTATATATTTTTATCAGACTGGAGACATGTATGAGATTTTATCTTTTGCTTATTTTTCATTTTCTTGTCAGAGGGTAGGGCTAATTGATACAAAGATATAGCCTGAATTATAGAATGTCCGTGGTTTTAGTGGACTTTTAGTTGAATACTTAGCATTCCATTTTACACATGAGAGAACTGAATACTAAGTACTTTAAATTATTTCACTAAGTATAATTAGTTATAGATGCAGGACTAATGATGCTTTCTCCACACAGGCATATTTTAGGGATCTAACATGTAGATATATAGATATGTAGCTGACACAGTGTTAAGGTTCATTATGTAACAAATAAGATTATAATGATTTTCCATTAAATTCATTATTTAAACATCTTAATTACCTGGAATATTAAAAGTTAATTATCAGATTAACTTTTGAATTATTTGAGATTATTGAAAATTATTGAAAATTATTCCAACATACATCAATGTCTGGTCTTTTTATGTCTGTACAAGCCCATGAGATCATATTTTATCTTAAATCAATGCCATTGCTTCTAAATTATTTATATGAGATTTTGGATTTTAATATGAAGATCAAAAAAGGTCATTTGTGAATAAATATTGATCTTTGAAAATATTTTTAGGAAGACATTTTTATTATGGTGGGGCTCTTATATATATGTGTATATATATATTTTATATATATATATATATATTTAAACACCTTGATTATAAACATGATTGAAGTTGGGTTTCAGTTACAAATGAACACCCCCCCTTCATCATTGCAACATTCCCACCACCAATTTACCCCATCTCCTTCCACCCACACACCCCTGCCTTATTTGAGAAAGACTTTCTACTTCTCTCACTCATTAACATTGTCATGGTAGTTCTTAGTGTTCTAACTACACTCACCCCTCCTTGAGGTGAGCTTCATACTGTGAGGTAGTCCTTCCAGCCCTCACCTCTGGGCATTATTCCAATAATGTCTTTTATTTTTCTTAAAATCCATAGATAAGTGAGACTATTCTGTGTCTCTCTCCATCTGACTTATTTCACTCAGCATGAACACATTTTTGACCAAATTTCTTATGTGTGTATTTTTAATGTTTTTTATTTTTCCTAATAAAATGCTTGGTCTAAAATTTTTGAATTACTTGAAAGTCAGAGTTAAGAAATTCTGCTACTCTAAGTGCTATTCTAAATAACAATGAATTAATTTGATCATGTGTGCCCAAAGGTTTTTCCTACAATTTGATAGTTTCTAAGATCTTACTCATATCTTTTGTTTTCCAGCATGAGTTTATCTCAAACAACTATCAAAAATCTTTCTTTATCAAATATCAGCTAAAGATAACCAAAAATTCAGAAAGGGGCTAACACTTACTGTTTTAAGGGTGATCTCATTATTCTAGGAATAATGAGAAAGTGTCTTGGGTTAAAGTCAATATAAAAGCATAAGGAACAGGTACCAAATTTACTAAACTTAAAGGCCTTTGAAAGCTCATGGGTTCAGTTTATATCAGACAATAGAACATCAATAATATAAGCTAAAGGACTATAGTTAAGAAACTAAATCAAAAAATTGGAGAAGACAGAATCATACACTTGTGACATAAACAAGCCTCATCATAAAATAAATATTGAAAGAAGCATTTTAATGTATGTATATGTATTTATAAATCTCCTTTATTACACCTGAGCTATAGCTAATGCATCCTTAAATGATGACTTATCTTGATGAAGACAGGTACATTTGAGGACTCAAAGACATGGACCTTATTATGGACTATGCCTTTCATTTAGTTTCAGGTCCTTCTCTTTATTATGCAGGTAATGATTATGTCACAAATTCTCATGAAGTTAAAGTTGTATAAATGAAAAGCACACGATACGCAAACACATATGCAACACACATACACCCTTTGAAGTGACTATGACCCAAATTTGAGGCATATATTTAGTAGTAAATAGATGACATTGGACTGAAACTTTGGAAATTTCTAATGCTTTACTAAAACTAACTTTTATATCTATTACTGTTTAATATAAGAGTTGCCATATTTAAACATACATGTAATTCTGATGTTTCCTTTTTATGGACTTACTATCATAAAAAGTTTTTGTATTCATTGAGAACATTGCTGACTTATGCTTTATTTTATTACTTAAGTAAGATTGTTGAAAGTGAAAATTTCCCAGGTTCCAGCAGAGAAATTTTACATTAGAAATGATCATATATATATATATATATATGAAAATATTTTGACTTATGGGATTTAAGTTGTCATTCCAATTAAAGTGGAATATTCATGAACTTGTGCTAGCACAACAGTTGTGAAAGAATTATTTTTTTCCTAGTCTCACCACAATATAGTATAACTTGAAAACATTATTTTAACTTTCTGGATTTTATTTTATTTTTGGTCTGAGATGTGTTAATTGTAGCCTGAAGTTGAAGAGTGCTCTTAATCTTTGTTCATGTTTTTTATTTTTTCACAAGATTTTGGCGAACAATGGTGCTCATTCAATAAATAGTGATGAAACATGACCCTAACCAAGCCATATGGTTTTAGGAAAAAGAAGTGGTCCCATGGGCTGGGTAAACAAGAGGATAGGGATATGAGTGAATAAATCTACAAATTGAGTGTCTCGCCAAAGTTTATCATAAATATGATCGCTGGACTCTAGACACCTGATAGCACATACAAATGATTTTGACAAGTAGAACTGCTAGTGACTAAAGTTATGTCAACATTTGAGTGAACTGTGGATTAGCAGTACCTAACTTCTTAGGCAGGGCTGGTAAGTGAGACACAAGAAAAATAAGGCCCACAGGAAGGGCATCCAAGTAAACTTGAAATAAAGTCCAACCTACAAAATGTTCCCAGCAGAGGTGTAAGATATTCAATTGTAATTGGCAGAAAAACTATTTGCTCTCTACATGAGAAGAGCCAGCAAGAACAATCGAAGGGATCTGATGAAAGAAATTAAACATTCCAAAAATATGGAAAGATTGATAGGGATATGCAGCCTAACCAGACCCCTGCTATTATGTTTTATATTAATACACCTCTTTTCTCAAAAATAATCTTATATTTTTCCTTTCCTTCCTTTTGTCTTATCAACAGTTAAGAGATCTGAGATTTAGAGTTTATCTGTTTAAGATAAGAATATTCCAGAGAAACCTTGTTCTTGAATTATTACTTTGAAAGATGCTTACCAAAGCCACCAGAGTGATTCTCAAAACAGAACTGCTTCTGGGGACTTGGGAAATGACCAATCTCTTTGATTTCCTGGGGGAGGCCACCACAACAAAGTTCTCTAGGTCAAAGCTCAACTTTACACTGAACAAGAAATTGCAAATTTTGACTTTTTGTTGGGTTCACAGAGAGGTCACCAGGACTAGTTCTTACACATTGCCAGTAACAACAGTTGTCCAAGGGGCAAAAAAATTTTTTTCTGGAATATTGTTGCAAAGTCTCTGTGGATGGATTAAAAAACTTGATGAAATGATTTATCAGATGGCCTCAAGATTAAATTAAATAATTCAAAGGATGACTTGTATTATAGTAGCAAACACACAAGTTTGAGTGCGGCAATGCAAAATTTTTCATTTATATAACAGTTGCAAAATTAGAATCATATCTTGCTTTCCAAGAAGGTGTTCAGTTGTCTTATGTCTCTTGCTGTGTCCTCTTTGCCCCAAATATTATTTTTCTCCCCAAATATTATTTAGTGTCCTTTATTCTTTCAAATTATTTTAACCATTTCTGGCCATTTCAGTTAATACCCTCAACAAATCTTGGAAACCACATCTAAGCCTGAATTACAAACTTTTTACAAAGTTCCTAATGTAAGTGCAAGTCAGATCAACACTGTTAAACATGGGACAACTCTTAATTTGGCAAAGCATCCAACTGTTTCTCTGTTTGGAGAACCCACACTGTCTGAAAGGAATCAGTGCTCATTGACGGCAATTTGGCCAAAGGATTTTACTTGAAAAGGTGGGTGGTTCCAGGAGTGGCTTTCAATTATTGAATTCTTCTTATGCGGGAGAGTAGAAGTTTTTTTTTTTTACTTTTTTTATTTTTATTTTTTTATTTAAACACCTTGATTACATACATGATTGTGTTTGGGTTTCAGTCATGTAAAGAACACCACCCATCACTAGTGCAACATTCCCATCACCAATGTCCCAAGTCTCCCTCCTCCCCACCCGACCCCCGTCTGTACTCTAAACAGGCTCTCCATTATGCTGAGTGAAATAAGTCAGAGAGAGAGAGAGAGAGGGAGAGTAGAAGTTTTATAGGTTAAGAAAAGTTACTGTGGGCCCGGAGAGATAGCACAGCAGCGTTTGCCTTGCAAGCAGCAGATCCGGGACCAAAGGTGATTGGTTCGAATCCCGGTGTCCCATAGGGTCCCCTATGCCTGCCAGGAGCTATTTCTGAGCAGAAAGCCAGGAGTAACCCCAAGCAGCCGATCCAGGACCAAAGGTGGTTGGTTCGAATCCCGGTGTCCCATAGAGTCCCCCATGCCTGCCAGGAGCTATTTCTGAGAAGACAGCCAGGAGTAACCCCTGAGCACCGCCGGGTGTGGCCCAAAAACAAAAACAAAAACAAAAAAGAAAAGTTAATGTTAACACAAAACGTCATTTGCTTTTTAAACATTAGGAGAGAAACTCTGAAACAATTGAAACTCTTTATTCAAATACAGTTGGTAAATACAGTTTGGCAGTAGAGAATAGAACTTTTGAAGGAAATACTTAACGGAATGTCCTCTTGGACTGCACAGTGAAATACATATAAAAAAGAAAGGTATTGTTCTGATACTCTCTTGATAGAAAACCCTTTATACCTTCTAGCTACTATCAATTATGGGGATAAACTTTTTATTTTGATGTTAGTTTTTGACTTATTTTTAAAATAAGAATTCAAATATTTAAAATAATTTAAACTGTCTTTGAATATCCAGAACAGTAAGCTCATTTTGACTTGATTAGGGGCTGCAGACTTTGAGTTCTGGGTTTTATTTTCCCTTTTGGTAGGGCTATTAGAAACCAAGTTTCATAGTTTGGCCCACTGGATTCTGGATGCTCGTCTTTAGCTTTCTCAGGAAATGTGGTTGATAGGACTGCTGTGGAATGAATATGACTGCTGAGAACTCAAGGCAGCCTGCTGAGAAAGCCATTTCTGTGGGTCAGATTGGACGGAGCCAAAAGAAAAAAAGGGTGAGGGTTAATGGATCCCTTCATGAGCTTGCTGGCAGTGATACTTCACCTCAAATGGAAATTTCAGAAGTTCTGTGCAGCTCACAAGAGCATTCCTGGAGTTGAGTAGCAGAAAGTTAGGCCAAACATAATGTAGTGACTGCTGAACACAGCTCTGTCTCCAGGAACTCATCATCATCATCAAATAGCATTTATTAAAAGCCCACACGCATCTGGTACAGAACAAACCACATTAAACAAGCACAGTTGCTAGTCCTCTGAGAGACACAATTTAAAATACTAAAAAAAAACTAACTGTTGCTTCTAGGAGGCTGTGCTCTGACGCATCAGGAAGAGTGAGAAAGGAGATTCCTTTACTCAGTGACTGATGTTAGTGAAAGCAATAGTAATAAGCACATTAATAATATTAATTAGTATAGATATTTTTAATTAAGGACTATGCATTTTTAAGGAACTCTTGTGCTATAAGGAATTTTCTTTGGTATTACAGGAAGAAATGGGAATGACAGGTCTTAATAGTCTGACTTCTTTAAACAGCAAGTTTCTTGAGGTAGACTGACTAAAAAGTTACCATAATCACTTCAGATACAGAATTCTGATCTGCACATGTCTTCTTATAATCTGCAATAGTTAATAACCTTTATATTGTGGGATAACTGAAATAAATTACAGTGTCTTTTCTTTGATATTTGTCCTTTGTATTCTTTGAGCTTCCTGTATGTATGACTTTGTATCTGGCATTATACTGGAGAAATTCTCAGTCAATAATATATCAAATATTCCTTTTATTCCTTCTTTTTTAAAAATTTTCTTATATCTTAATTATATTACATGCTAGGTCTTTTGTATTTGTCTCATAGTTCTTAAACATTCTCTTCTAATTTTTAAAATTAGAAGTGTGTGTGTGAATTTTCAGTTTTGTGGGTTCCTATTGAGAAATCTTCAACTACAGAGATTATATTTTGTGTATGTATGTTTTATTTTTTACTAGCTTATGGGTTACATCTTTTAGGCTTCTGGACCTATTACCATCTCTATTCTCAGCACTAACTCTGGAAAGGCTTATGGGACTAGATGGTTGCCAGAGAATAAACTTGGGTTGGCTAAAAGCAAGTCACACACCCCTACTCACTGTCTTTCCAGTACAAGTCCAGAGATTCTTTCACAACTGTGTTCTTAAGGATATTTTTAATTTCTATTAATGTTTTAAATTTATGTAGTTTTTTTCTTGGATTTCCATATATGTACTTAGCATCTTTATTTTTTTCTTGCATATTGTCAACATTATTTATTATAGTCCTCGACCAGTTCAAAATAGTTTTAAATTCCTTGTCTGGTAATTAACATCATTGCAATGTCTAGTTTAGATGTTTCTTTTGTCTCTTTAAATTGTGTGTGGTATGCCTTGCAAATGTTTTTGAGAGCTAACTGTAATGTACTATTGAAAGGAATTGTAAATGTTCATTTAATAATAATATGATGAGGTATGGTGTAGGACAAGCTTTAAAGCCCTGTAGTTATCTTAATCTTTCTTTTATCTTTCCCTAATAAAAGTTACAAGTGTTTTTAGTTTTTATTTTCCTTCCTATAGTTGGAATAAAATGCTAGAATTAACTGTAGTTGAATATTCTATTATACCCTGAAAGTTAGATTTTTATGATCTCTGGCACATTAGTTTGACTAGTTTTCATGTGTGAAGGTCTTGCTAAGAATAATGAAGTATCAAAAGTTTCTAAAAATATTATGCCTTTATAGTAAAGTGTCAGGTTATAGAATAAATATGTAGAAATCTATTGCACTTTACATGTAAATAATGATGTAAAAGAAACAAATGAAAACACAGTCTTATTCATGACTGAGAAATGTTTAAGGATCTTGTAACCATTTTAAAAGTGAAATAAAACATTTATCTGGTACTGAAAATCACTAATAAAAAAAATATAAGAAATGTAGACATATTTTGCCCACAGACAGAAGATTCAATATTGCTAATGTCTATCCTACTCAAAGCATTCTGCCCATTAAATGCAATTCTCATCAAAATTCCCACATTGTTGTTCAAGAATCTAGGAATAATACTTCTAAAATTTGTATGAAACCATAAAACTCCAAGAATAGCCAAAATATTTCTAAAAATAGAAATATTGGGATGTATCATATATCCTGACATTATACTACAACGTGATAGTAATCGAAATAGTACAGAATAAGAATAAAGGCAGGCTCCCAGACCAACGGAATAGATTGAAACCCCAGAAGCTAACTCTCAGATATATGGATAAATAATTTTTAAGGAAGTATCTAAATGCCTTCAGTGGATAAAGTAAAGTAACTTTAATGGCTAGCATTGATAAAACTGATTGGCTACATGGAAAAAAATTGATTTTTATATCACTCATCACACACAAAAGGCAATTCTTATTCAACAAAAGACCTTTATGTTAGATCTGAATTCATAAATATGTTGAGGAAAACAGAACTTTCCATGATGTTGACATCAAAGAAGTCCATAATAATTAGGCCCCATTGGCAAGGAAAAGCAAAATGTAAATAAACAAATGGGACAACATAAAACTAAAGTTTAAGTATTCCCAAAGAAACTATGACTAATATTAAAAGACATCCTACTGAATGGGAGAAAATATTTGTGCATTATACATCTGACAAAGGACATATTGTACATCTGACAAAGAATCAAGGTATATAAAGCACTAACAAAACTTAACAACAGCAACAGAAACACATGACCCTAATAATGTGGAGAGGGGCTGAACAGATATTTCCCCAAAGAAGACACACTGATGGACAATAGGAATTTGAAAATGTGTTTACTATCATGAGTATCAGGTAAATGCAAATCAAAAGCACATTGCACTATAACCTCACACCAAAGAAAATCATCTGTAACAAAACTAGAAACAGGTGCTGATGAGATACTGTGAAAAAGGACTTTATATCATATTCACTCTTTGTAAGCCTTCCTTTGGGTTCAGTCTCTGTGTAAAACAAGATAGGCAATATGAGGCCTTCTCAAAAATTAAAATAGAACTCTCACACAACTAAGTAATTGCACCTCTGGGCAACTGTAACAGGAACAAAAATACCTATTTTTAAAGATGCAAGTAAACAGAATTATTTATAATATCTAAGATCTGCAAACAATACAAGTGCCTAACAACAATAAGTTAGAGATATTGTGATACACACATACACATACATACATACACACCAAAATTCTACTCAGGTATAAGAAATGGTGTCATATACCTTTAAAATTACTTTACTTTTTTTTTTTACCATTTCTGATTTAATTAGCACAAGTACCTTTAATTATATTAACCCTGAATTTCAGATAATTTATGTTAAACTCTGGCTAATAAAAGTGGCAGAGAAAGCCATTTGACTGGCTCAGGAAGATCTAAGATACTGCTTGGCACTCCCTGGCAAAAAGGCATTTTTCTCCTATGCCTCTGATTTTTTGTACAAAACTGCAAGCAGAGACACACCTTTCAACCCGAGAAAAGATGAGTGATAAAATATTTATTTTACTATGTCTTGGAGGACACTTGAGACCATTGTGATATGTGAATTGAAACAGAAGGAGAAAGATAAATACCATATTTTCTTACTTAGATGTGAGTATAAAGAAACAAGACTACATGGGCAATGAGAACAAACTCTGAGCTATGAAAGTCAGATTGATAAAGTCAAGAGATATTGGGAAAAGGGACATAGGAAAAGTGGCAGAGTGTTATTTATATTGAATTTGGTGCAGTATTAATATGAAACAAGAATATATATATGCATTTCTGTACTATTGCAAATCATGATATAGGAACTAAAATGTAATGGGGAAAAAGAATGAAATAGTATGGAATATTTTTTTTTGGTTTTTCGGGCCACACCCATTTGATGCTCAGGGGTTACTCCTGAGCTAAGCGCTTAGAAATTGCCACTGGCTTGGGGGGACCATATGGGATGGTCCTTCCTTGGCTAGCGCTTGCAAGGCAGACACCTTACCTCTAGCGCCATCTCACCAGCCCCAGTATGGAATATTTTAAAGTGATTCTTCCCCCCTTCACTGGGATCAGAAAAATATATTTTGGTCTAATAATTTCTTAGAGAATGTTGCTTATTTCCATGCTGTGCATCTGTTGTTGTATGTCTAGGTTGATGTCAACTCTTAGGTATTCCAACTCTATAAGTACTTAGTGCTGTGATGAATAATGGTGTACAAATGTCACTTTGAATGAATGTTTTCCTGTCCTGGGATAAATAACCAAAAAGTGGAATTGCTGAGTTATTTGGCAGCTCAATTCTGAGTTTACTGAGACTCTTTCAACTGTGTCCATCAGGTTTAAACCAGACATTATATAATTTTTAGCCTTATAGAATTATTAACTCAATCTTAGCTGTAAGTCTCCAGAACTTTTCTCAATTACAGTTCATAGTTTTCAACTCTGCACTTGATTTCCTAAATGAAAATTGTGATTTCTTATATTTGCCTGCCTCACCAATTTTAGGAGATGTCACTTGCCCTATGTCCTCTCATTTCTTATGAATACAAGTTGGGTTAGTGATTTATTTTTTGTCCTGTTCACTCTTTTATTAAAACTCCACTATTTACACTGTTATTTGTAACTAGTTTTAATTCACAGCATAACTCAGCTTCCTAGGCCTGGTTAAAGAGGCCCTTGGCACCCCTCTACCTCCTTCCTCCGGTACTCCAGGGCTTTTCCTGGCCACATGGCTGGGCAAGCCAGCGAGTTGGGTCCCTTGGAGGAGTTTATTGGTTTTCCTAGGCTTTCCCCATTTCCCTCCCGGCTCCAAAGGGAGGGTCTGGGTCTGGGGACTCTGACCTTCAGGTCTTCTAGCTCAGGAAAGATCTTCTTCCTTCCTAGGAGCCGGGAGGTTCTGCCAGCATGGTGTTTGACAGCCCTCCGCCATGTCAAGGGCCTCTTTAACCGGGCCTAGGAAGGGGCGCGGGACATGGGTCACCCCAGCACCCCTATATCTCCTTCCTCCGGAAATCCAGGGCTTTTCCTGGCCACATGGCTGGGCAAGCCAGCGAGGTGGGTCCCTTGGAGGAGTTTATTGGTTTTCCTAGGCTTTCCCCATTTCCCTCCCGGCTCCAAAGGGAGGGTCTGGAGGTGGGGGCTCTGACCTTCTAGCTTGGAATAGCAGCACAATAGGTTCAAACATTAGGATTTACCAGTGAAGTTTCCTTATTAAACCTGTGCATTGTGAAACCGCGCAGGGGCGCCCCCACGCAGAACATTATGACAAATATATGAATATCATTGTGTTTCATCTGCTTGTCATTATCTGAATGCTGTCCAGGAGCTCGTTTTGTTCCTTTACTCCCTCACTCCCATCTCTTGTTACCCCACATTTAACCATTTTTCTGTACTAATGATTTTTGTTTTGGCAAAGGTGGATTGCATATCTTTCACAGTAATTTTTTGGGTGGAGTCTGAAGCTTCAGCAGGCAGCGCATCACGGCAAGGTTTCATGCTGTATGTAGGCTTTTGGCCAAGATAAGGTGAAGATGCAGCCTCGGCTGCCCACCACAGCCTTCTCCTTCCTCCCCGTCCCCAGGGTTATTTCTGGACACCTGCTCAGGTCCCAGCAAGTGGGTTTCGTGAGGTGCAATTTAAAAGAGACCCCAGGCTTCCTTGCTCCTGCAAGTATATGTGGTTCCTTCTGTGTCTAGCCTGTTGTAGATTGAGTATCGCTTCTGTTGTAGTTGGCTTTGGATTTGGTGTTTAAGTCTGATCATTTTTTATTTCTACTCAATGTTTATACGACTGTTTGGTCTTTAATAACCAAACCTAAAATGGTGCCTTATGGGAAAGAACCTGGGAACATTGGAGGAGAGAAGTTGACACTGGTGGTGGGGTTGGTGCTGGAATATTGCATATCTAAAACTCAGCCATAAATAACTTTGTAAATCATGGTGCTTTGATAAAAAAAATAAATTAAATATTTTTAGAACTCTGTTTGACCTAATAAATTTAGAAGCCTATCAATTATGACATAATTACATTAAAATATATTTCTATAAACATGAGAACATTATTTTAAATAGCATTTAATATGAACAAGCTAATTTTCTAGCCTACTTTTCTTTTCTTTTTTTTCCCCTTCGGTTTTTTGGGGCCACACCCGTTTGATGCTCAGGGGTTACTCCTGGCTAAGCGCTCAGAAATCACCCCTGGCTTGGGGGAACCATATGGGACGCCGGGGGATCGAACCGCAGTCCTTCCTTGGCTAGCGCTTGCAAGGCAGACACCTTACCTCTAGCGCCACCTCACCGGCCTTTTTGTAATCAGGTCAAGGATTTTTTTCCATTTTCCCATTTTTCTGGACCTATGCAAACAATGGTGATTGCCACTATTACACCTTTACTATATTTTTTTACTCTTATCCTTTAAGGAAAAAAATACAACTTACTGAACTTAAAAACAAATAACTATAATAGAATGCCTGTCTCAAATACAGGCAGGGGATGGGAAGGGGGAGGGGGAAATGTTACACTGGTGAAGGGGGGTGTTCTGGTTATGACTGTAACCCAACTATTATTGTTACTTAAATAAAAATATATTTAAAAAATAAATAAATGAATTTTAAAAAGATCCTGATGGTACTAAATCCAGGGCAGTACATAGACTGTATTTGCCTGAGGTTCTATTTATCTATATGAAAGTACATTCCCTGATTACAGAATTTATTAGCACCATATCAAGACTCCAGGAATTATAGTTAATATGTTGATAAAATGTATCTTGTGAGTTTAAGAGAATTAATGGTATACCATTGGTGAATCAGAAAGGTAAATGTTTCTGAGGACAGTACAGGTAGGAAAAGACCAATGGCACGTCCTGATTGATATTTTCATATTAAAAATTTAAAAAATAGAAAATATAACTAAATTGTTAAAAGTATGCCTGGGACACAATCTTGTAGCAACTATGACAAAATAAAAATCAGCATAGGCATGAATCAATTAACCCATAAATATCTGTCTTGAAACTTTAATTCATAAAGATTAAAACTTTGGCATCTAAAAAAAAATAAGTTGCTGGAGCCAGATAGATAGTACAGCAAATAGAGCACTTGCCTTGCATATGACCTGACAACACTCTATAAGTGTCCTCTGAATACAGAGTCAAGAATAAGATTAAAAATTAGAGCCTACACCTGTAGAATATGACTCAAAATATCAAAAGAAGGAAAGAGAGAGAGGAAGAAAAAGAAGAGAGAGAGAAAGAGAAAGAAAAATAGAAAGAAGGAAGGAAAGAAGGAAGGAAGGAAGGAAGGAAGGAAGGAAGGAAGGAAGGAAGGAAGGAAGGAAGGAAGGAAGGAAGGAAGGAAGGAAGGAAAGAGCCCTCATTTACTGCTGGTAGATGGGTACTTCTTAAAAAGACTAAGAATTAAACTTTCATGTGATCTAGTAATTTCACTTGTTGGCATCTAACTCAGGGGTTCAAAAACTCTATTCAGAAAACACCTTTGGATTCTTATGTTTATTGTAATACTATTCATAATACCCTAAATCTGGAAACAACCCAAGTATCCAGCCCAAGTTGGAAAAATAAGCTGTGGTACATGTACACAATGGAACACTACTTGGCTATAAGAAAGATGAAATCATGCAATTTGATGCTATGTGAATGGATCTGGAGAGCATCAAACTGAGTGAAGTTAATCAGAAGTAGAGGGACAGAAACAAAATTCACAAGTGGTATATAAAAAAATGTATGAGCACATTTATGCCAAAAGGCTTGAGAACTGTTCTACAGAATTGTGTTTACCTTGGTTGAGAGACCCAAGGAGGTATGATGAAGAGGAGGACACTCTAGTGGAGAGTATGCTTTTGGAACATTATTTTTAAGAAACCCTAGCATTGAGTGTTATTAGTAGTAACACTTAAAAAAATAACTGTGTCAGTAATTAAATTTATTTTCTCTTTGGGTTTTAATTTTAAAAAAGATTGTATATACCTCTAATGAAAGTGCAAATACTTATAACATGTTTTAAAGTGTTATTACCAACTTAATAATATTCATATTTTATTTGAAACTGTCATGTTGAAAGCTAGGATTTGGTACATAAAATCTGTATCATGTTCTATTGAGATTATTGCAAGTGGTCTCCAAAGCCATTTAGCTTATCAAGTTCATGATTCTGTTATCATTCTGGCAATTTTCTTTCAAAAAATTCATGAGTTTGTAGAAGATGTACTGCTCACATCTAGACATGAGCAATTCTTTCAAAATGTTATATCTTAATTTAGAAATAAATGTAGGTATATAAAATTTGGTTTTGCAAAATTTTATTTACTAAGAATTCTAGTACAATTGTAAATATATTTTCCATTAAAATAATTGCCAAAATAGTTTCAGACTTGTCATGAAATATATTCTATAGTCAGCATAAAATGATATCCATGTTGTACAATGTTGGATGAATACTAGTGTCTATGATTTTGTAAGTTAGGGTTTTTCTTTTTGCTGCTATGAGTTTTTTTCTGACTCACTATTGATCACTGTGATATTGTAATTTATATCATTTTCAGTACTCATTTTATCAGGTACTTTTGAGACAGAAAGTAACTCAGTTTTTAAATAAAAAAAATATCAGTTCCAGAGAGTACATTACTACCAGTATTTTCGTAAAACTTAATACATACTTTTGAATGAAAGTAGAGGGAGTATAACTGTCAGCACAAAATAAGGAACCCTCAAAATCAAACCTTTTGTTATCACTGTTTCAACTTCTGTCAGCCAGATTGCTAATCCTGCCTTGGGGAAGGTCATCTAAAACAGCTCTAGAAAACTATCACAGTAAAAGGAATTTAGAAACATTATTAGTGCCAGAGCAGTGGCTCAAGCTATAGCATTCCACGCGTTAACCTAGGAGGACTGCGATTCGATCCCCAGGTGTCCCATATGATCCCCCAAACCAGGAGTAATTTCTGAGCGTATGACCAGGAATAGACCCTGAGTATCACCAGGTGTGGCCCCCCAAAAAATACCAAACAAAAAAAAAAAGAAAAGAAACATTATTGCTGTAACAGGACTCAACCATAGAATTTGCTGAGTCCAGGTCTCCACTTTGTGGCTCAGTTTCTCTATTTGGAATGTGGAATGTGATATAACACACAGGTCATAGGTGTATATATATATATATATATATATATATATATATATATATATATATAGAAAAGATTGCCAAATCTTTTTAGTTCCTCCTATAAAGATGTATGATTTAGGTCAGAGATAGTATAGTGGGTAAGTAACTTGCCTTATATATGGCCAACCCAGGTTCAATTACCCAGTATCATAAGTAGTCCCTAGAGCCACACCAAGAGAAATTCTTGAGCAAAGAGCCAGTACCTGAGCACTGCTGTATATGACCCCCAAATTATTATAATTATTGTTGGTTTTGGGGCCACAGAAAACACTCCTGGCTTGGGGGGCCATATGGGACTCTGGCGATTAAACCCAGGTCTGTACTGGGTCAACCACATGCAAGGCAAACACCCTACTGCTGTGCTATCGCTCCAGCCCCATCCTATTTATTTTTAATTTTTAAGCTATACTTATAGACAAATTAATTTTAAAATGGTATCCTGAAAAAGCACAATGGAAATGTATAAACCAGTAATAATTCCTAAGCATAAATATAAATATTATGAGAAAATTCTATAAAAATACTTTTTCAAATATTGTACATAGAAAATTCTCATCACAGAGCTGAATTAAATGACAGATGGATGTGTGAAATCTTTGTATGTGGAGATATTTAAAATTGAGATATTCACATTTAGTAATACAAAGAATGGCATATTGTGATGAAGTTTTTCATTTATTGAGATCAGTGCAAACAGTACCTTCATTATACTGCTTTTTCAATATTTCTAATAGGGACATGCTGTCTTTGATATGAACAGAAGTATATTAAATTTGGGGCTAGAAGTTTGGACTTCTTGTTATATAGAATTCTTTACAGGAGTCATAATACCCTTAGCAATTTCTTTTGCATATGCTTTGGTTTCATGACTCTTCCTGCATCTTGATCTGATCCTTTCAGTACCACATTAAACTGTCAATTTATAGTGCTTATTTGGAACATTTTCAGAATGAGCATATGGATCTTATAGTAAGTTTTTATATCACCATTTTGATTCCTTCATAACGTTTTCTCATCATAATATTATTTGCATTACAGTGAATCATGTATATTTTGCTGGGCCAACATGAGATTAGGATATAATATAGAGAATGTGTTTTAGAGCCATTTATATAAAAGTGAGAATTTGGATACATTCCATTGCTGTCTAGCAATTGACTGATGGGATCTATAACATACACTACAGATATGAAACATTTAAAATGATTTTATAGGAGGAATCAAGCAATTTTATTGAAATCCGAAGAGCAAAGAGATACTTCTACAAGTTTTCTAGAATGTGAGCAAAGAACATGAACATTTTTGTACATTCCTATGAAATATATAAACCCCTCTTGATTTGAGTTCTAAAACAATTTAATTCAATACATGAGCACCAGTTGTTATAGCTTAAAGATCTAAGCCAGTGTAATTATAATTTCTTTTTCAATTTTTATCTTGGAAGACAACTTCAGAATGATTATTATTAGGAGATCTGTCAATGAAAAGGAGAACACAGATTTAATCTGGTTTCAAATCATTTGTGTTCTACCTAGGGTTTTATTTAGCAATGGGATGTATAACAGAAGATCAGGTTCTCCTATTGCATGTTTACAGAAATCAAATAAAGATAATCAAAAGATACTCTTCTTCCCTCACCAATGGTTAATCCATATAGCACAACTTTGTACAGTGATTCTTAATTTATAAAATATTTACATATATTTTCTCAATTAAACTTTCAACCAAATTCCAATATTTAGATGAAAGCAGAAAAAATACAATTTTGTAGGAAGGGATGTACCTGTTCAAGAGATATAGTAATATGTTTAAGTAATAAATTAAAAGGTATTGGGGCCTATTACAGTTATTGGGACTCTAATTCACTACTTGCTTTCTAAGAACACAAGTAAAAGAAGTCATAGAAAGCATCTGAAAATTGAATAAATCATATTTTGCTTAGTGTCTAATTGACTGAGGAAGTCTTGAGTATCTTAATTATTGAAATGTCTAGAAACTAAAAATTCTTTTCAGTGCTGTCTACCAGTGTGAATATTTCTACTTCTATTTGAAGAACTGGAAAATCTTTTAATATGCCAGGCCTTTAATATGCCTTATTAATATTTATCATATGCTAGGAAAAATATGGTAGTTTTTCAGTTGTAGATTAAATTATGTTCAAATAAAAATTCCATGTGTTGTATTTGTTTGTTTCTAAAATTTTTGATATGGGGCACTATTCATTCATATTCTAGCCAGCACTTTTTTCAGGCAATGGAATGTCTGTCTGAAGACTAGATGGTGGCCAGGTCCAATAATTGTATTGTTTTGATTTTATTTTTAAACTAATATTTGTAGGATTTTATACATGAACTAATCCAGCAACACACCTTTAGGCAAGGTGTCCACTTCCCTTCATCATTATCCCAGGGTTCCTCAGCCACCTACAATCCCTATGGAAAGATTACTAATAAAGACAAGTTCCCAATTTCTGTTGCTTTTGGGTATTTGTTATTTGGTATTCTGTTTCTTCATATCCCACATATGAGAGAAATAATTTTGTGTGCGTGTCTTTCTCTCTCTAGTTCCATCTATGTGTTAGCCAATTTTATTTTTGTCTTCCATCTGAGTAATATTCTATGGTTTACATGTGCTACAGTTTCTTTATCAAGTCTTTTAGTCTGAGACTGGGCTATTGTGGGTAGTGCTGTGAAAACACAGGAGTGTAGATATCTTTTGTAAATTTGATTTTGGATTCTTGGGATAGATACTCAGTAATGCAATTGCTGTGTCGTATGTAAGTTCAGTTCCTAGGTTTTTTTCTGAGATGTGTCCATATTGTTGCCCAAAAATGTTGGACCAGTTGACATTCCCCTAAGCAGTGAATGCAGGTCCAGTTTTTCCCCATATTAAACTGCATGGGTTGTTTCTGTTTTTTGAGAGTGTAACTGTTTCATGGGTGTGAAATTATATCTTGCTGTTTTGATTTGCATTTCCCTAATGATAAGTGCTATAAAGCATTTTTATGTGCCATTTGACACCTGTATGTCTTCTTTGAACAAGACTGTCTTTGGACAAATGTCTTTTGACAAATATATTCTCCTGTATTTGGGGTATCTTTTAATTCTGGTCAACATTGTTCAGTGGTACAGATTATTAGCTTGATAACGTTCCATTTGTCTAAGGATTATTGCTCTTTGATTAATCAAGGGTACATGTAAGGAAGAGAAAAATCCATTGCCATGACAACTTTTATTGGAGCACTTTTCTTTTTCTTTTTTTAAAATAATTTTTATTGACACCAATGTGAATTACAAGTCTTTCACAGTTATGTTTAAGGTATATAGTGACACTGAATTAGGGCAATTCCCACCACCAGTGTTGACCTCCTCCGCCCCTGTTCCCAGCATGCACCGCACACCTCCACCTTAAATCCCCTACCAGTGGTCCGCAACCTGAGGCTCGCGAGCCACATGTGGCTCTTTACACTTTTAATTTGGCTCTTCTGTGTGCCGGGCGGCCGCTCCAGGAGTCAGGACTCTCTGCTCCTAGCCTCTGTCATTGGCGCCCTGTGTGGCTCTCAAAATATATTTCAATCGTGGTTTTGGCGAGATTTGGCTCAGTTGAAAAAAAACGGTTGCCGACCACTGCCCTAGACTGCTAGTGTAACAGGTCCCTTTTGTGTTTAGCTTGTTGTAGTTTGGGTCTCTTGATTCTATTGTTGTTGACTCTGGCTTGGGTATTTAAGACTATTCTTTTTTTTTTGTTGTTGTTGTTGGTTTTTTTTGTTTGTTTTCTGGGCCACACCCTGTGATGCTCAGGTGTTACTCCTGGCTATGTGCTCAGAAATCACTCCTGGCTTGGGGATCATATGGACGCCGGATGATCAACGCCTTACCCCTTATGCCACCATTCCGGCCCCAGGTCTATTAATTTTTTATTTTCATTTAATATTTGTGAGACTACTTTCTCCTGGTACCATCCACTTTTCCCCCTTCAATTTATGAGGCAGAACAAGATGATTCATGTTCTGTGGTTCTGTTGAAAAGAAAAAGGAAAAAGAAAAAAGGGGAGAGTGCAGGGAAGAACTCCTGTCTAGAAACTACGATCAACTTATGTACAAAAATTTAGGATATCAAACAAAATATATTACTAGTAAATGTTGTATGTGAGTTCTAAATTGCTTCCAGGAGAACTTCCTTAAGTCTACATTAATCTGCCTCAGTTTTTATGCACAAATTTTCCTACTATTGTCTTCATTCCTTCCAATAGCCATAGTACTGACATAACCAATTTTAAATGCCATCATATCTGACCTTGGTTAATTCCTCTTAAATAACACTAGTCCTCTGAGGAATTTTATTTCTACTTCTTTTGGTCAGTTAGTGATTTCTTCCACTGCACTGAATTATAGAGCTTGGAAGCCTTTTTATCCAACATAAAAAAACACAAATTCCTAGGAAGCCATCATAAAGGAGAGTGGGTCAGGAAAAACAAGAAGGATAAATGATTTCAGATAACCAGTTAAATACTTTATGGCTGCAGAGATAATTTAGTCAAATAATTTAAGCACAAATATCTTTCAGCTTAAAAATGGGTTTTTGGATATTCACATGCATAGGGAATAAAAAGATTTTTATGCATTAAAATACTTTTATGCTTTTTGTTTTGGGGCCATACCTAGTGGCACTCAGGAGTTATTTCTGGCTCTGCACTCAGAAATTGCTCCTGGCAGGTTCAGGGGACCATACGGAACTTAGAGGATCGAATCTGGTTGGCCTTATAAATGTGCTATTGCTCCAGCCCAAAATTATTTTCTTTTAATAATTTAGTCACCAATCAGTATTTTACAAACTTAAAATAAATGTTGATACCCAAGTAATTAATATTTTTATTAATATAAAATAAAATAAAAAAATAAAATTATTTTTTATTATTTATTTTTCTTCCACTATGTGCAAAGCACTCTGCAGTGTGGGAGCTTATAGAATTATAGAAAATGCAAATTCTTTACTTTTAAGGTGGGGAGGCCTTTCCCCATAAGCTGGCAACCACCAATGCTAAATCTGAGACCATATTAGGTGTGGGACTGAACCCAAGCCTGTGCTGGGCAGGCATGTGCTTCTAGCTCCTTAAGCTATCCACCTACAGTCTTTCCCATAAAGACTGGAAAGATAAGAACAGATAAAAAAGATAGCAGAAGATAAGAACAAATTAGGACTGAATTATTCACTAAAATTGTGGCATTACATAACTATAACTATACAAGGATTTTTTTTTTTAAGAATTGTTTTTTCTTGACCAGATATGGCTATTTTTCTTACTGAATTGACCACACTTATATGTTTTTGTAATTGACTAAGTAATTATATATAGTGTCTAAAAGGAAGGTAGACAGGATACTGGCTGTTTTGATGAGTATACATATATATGTATATATATTCTAAATATTGAGTAAGAATATCTGCCAGACAGCAAATGAGATCTCTGATCTCTCATCTGGGTGAAAAAGGAACAAATGGAGATTAATGTTTCAGATAAGCAGTGTATTCTTTTCAGGGATTCTTGGAACCAACTTGATGCAGCAAGTATAATGACTGAATACATCTAAACACATAATTTAGTAAAATAGAGAGAGGCAATAATTTCTCTTTAATTTCTTTCTTATATTTTATAAACTTTTTTTAGTGTAAGTGACCATGTCCTGGATGCTTTAAGTTCCATAGGCTTTGTGTTTACTACAAAAAATAGTTTGCCAAAATTTTTTTTACTTTCTTTCTTTAATTCCCACCAGGAAGTTTTCAGGGTTTATACTTGTCTCTGCTCAGGGATTGCTCCTGGCAGGTCACAGACTGAACAGGGCTTGGCTACATGGAAGACGAAACTTTAATTCAGTACTAACCCTTTGACCTAGACAAAGTTTGTGTTAGTTGTTTTAAAATAATGTTCCAAAGTTGAAAAATTTTGTGAATATTTTGTGAGTAAACTTTCTTAGCTTTACTGGAAGTTACTAAAGCAATATATGCATGAATCATTTTTTTCTATCTCAGGGTGATTATTTAGTTGTTATAAGGTAATTTGTATGTACGGGCCCGAAGAGGTAGCACAGCGGTGTTTGCCTTGCAAGCAGCCGATCCAGAACCTAAGGTGGTTGGTTCGAATCCTGGTGTCCCATATGGTCCCCTGTGCCTGCCAGGAGCTATTTCTGAGCAGACAGCCAGGAGTAACTCTGAGCACCGCCAGGTGTGACCCAAAAACAAAAACAAACAAAAAACAAACAAAAAAAAAAGATAATTTGTATGCAAACAAGTCATTGCTGCTTTTTCAGAATTTCATTAAAAATAAGAATCACATGCTTGCCATAGCAAGAAAATGATGGAAACTTAGTAATGTATTTTACTTTGTTCTTAGAATTATCTATATACATTAAGACTCAATGACCAAGAAAATTAAAATGATCTTTCTCTTGGTATGTTTCTCTTTGTCTTTATGTTTATATCTCAGACATACCAAAAGTTCATTATGAGGGGAACAATAGGAATTCTAGCTACAAATCTAAGTAATACAATTTCAGTATTTCCCCCTATCCCTTGGGGTACGGAGATGTAGAGTCTTATTTATTACATAACTAAAACAATGCTATAGAGTAATGAAGTTATTGCTACCTCTATTTCCTCAAAGAATAGAACTTCCTGAGTGCAAACATATTTTGTGGGACAGTTGTAAAAAAAAATATCATGGAAAGAATGGAATACTTGGAAGATACATATTTTAAACAGTTGGGCAAAGATAGCTGGCTCATTTTACCCCCCTGTCAATCCATTACCACATAGGATTAAAAAAAAAAACCACAGTTTGATATTGAATTTAGAAACAAAATTTCAAAGAAACACATTGCCATGGAACATGCATGAAATTCCTACTGAAGATAGAATTAAACTCAAAAGGGTGGAATATGACCTCCCAGTATGTGTGCTTTCTCCTTTTGGCATATCAATGAACTAAATACCATATATTTTTTTTTTACTGTGGATAAGGCAATGCTTCTCAATTATTTTCTGTCATGCCCCCATAAGAAAGAAGAAAACATATTTTGCACCCTCCGTGCAACTATAATTAGTATCTTTATTTAAAAAAAATCTTTAACCTGCAATACAAAAATATATAAAAAAATAATTTGAGCTGATTTTTTACTCAGAGGTGATGTCTGGATTAATGGTTACAATGAGCACGTTTTGCAGTGCATAGCTTTTAGAAGTGGGGTTTGAAGCAGGACACAGCAACTCTCAGCTCCCGAGACATACAGTGACGGGGCTTAGCTTGCTATGAGAACGTTTGCCGAGGTCAAATGTGCCCCCTTTACGGAGCTTCGCGCCCCTTCCTTTGAGAACCACTGGGATAAGGGTTTAAGTATTCTCTTTTTGTCTTTTATAGCAACTTTATAAATGTCTAAATTCAATCAGGTTGGCATATTTTACCCCTTCTCAGCACCGGTTGGTTACAGAAAATGATATGAACAAATACATAAAAGTCAGACAAACACACACATGGATTTTCCAAACAGCTGGAATGCAGCGATCAGTGGTCTCACAGGCAGGTCATTTACTCAACACAGTATCTCTTCCTCAGGATCACCACTGTATCATCACTCTCTCAGGCTCCCAACAGGTAAACTATTACTGACAAAGACTTAAGAACATTTAGTGAACATATCAGTATTCAATAGGTCCATGAAGATCAGACATTGGGGTATTTTATATAACTATCAGAAAGCATCCTTTAAATATAAAGTCCTATTTTTGGCTCTATGGTCCCAAAATCTAAAAGACATAAAGGTTTTGGTTTTTGTTTGTTTGTTTGTTTTGGTTTTTGGGCCACACCCGGTAATGCTCAGGGGTTACTCCTGGCTATGAGCTCAGAAAGCTCTCCTGGCTTGAGGGACCATATAGGACGCAGGGGGGGGGGGGGTTGAAACGCAGCCGTCGGAGGCTAGTGCGGGCAAGGCAGACTCCTTATCACTTGCGCCACCAATCCAATCCCAAAGTTGTTTTTCTTTTTTATACATGCCTGAAGCAATTTTGCAGCTAGAGATTATTTTTTTTATTTTTCTATCATTTCCTGCTATATTATATTTTCCTGGATGCATTTCTGAAAATCCTTTGCATTCTAATACCTAAAACATTTTACCAAGGGTCTTCTCTCATCCTTGGAGTTTTTGGTTAGGGAGATGAATTTTCACACATAAGAATAGAAACTCAACAAACAATACTCATGCATACAATACTATATTTAAGATTCCAAGTTCAGTGAAACTCATGTTCTAAATTAGGAAGCCTGCGAAAAGTAGGCACTATAATGGGAATACATTATCTACAACATTATGTGGTAAGTACTTGTGAACAAAAAAGAGGGAAAGTAAAGGATGGCAGAACTAACCGACTACAATGCAGGTCTGTTCTCAAATGAGAGAGAGAAGGAAGGAACAATGGTTGGATGTACATTTTCTTTAGACTGCTATAGTTTTCAGAAAATTTTATTGATTCCATTGGGAAATCCTCGAGCCAAAATTGTTTAACAAAAGAATCACGTGTTTTCTAGGAAAGGTGCTAATTTATAGATTTCATTGGATTCAGTCATTGAAAGTAGCTAATGGAGAAAGGCTCTGAGTAACTTCAGATTTCAGAGTGTAGCCATTGATTGGTAATACTCCCAGAGGAGAAAAAAAATATCCAAAGGCAATGTATAAAATATAAAGGACTTAGCATGTAGCCCAGTATGACTGAAAAATAAGAAGCTTTTTGTTTCAATCACCATTAATGAAACTACCTGGTAAGAAAGCATTTATTAAATATTCTTTATGTACTAGGCTTAGCAATAGGCATTTTATATGCAATGAACATACTAGAGAGAAATTTACTTAGGTGGTAGAATGGAGCTTAAAGCCAGATTGAGATGGAAACAAATTTTGTGACTTTGGATAAGTTACTAAAAGTCATAGCCTCAGTTTCCATACTTGAAAGTCAGGCATAAAATTCTCACAGAAGAATGTAGCAAGAAGATTAAACACAAAGCGCAGTACCTATAGCATTTCAGTAATGCCCTATATTGGTTGGTTAATACAAATTCTCAGCATTTCAAGAGCCTAGCAAACATATTTGTCCAGTATAAACTGACCAGTATATGGAGACTACCTCAACCTCTCCAAGCACTCAGACTTTCTCTTGGGTTTAGTTAAAGGAAAGCTATGAGGTGCACATAGAGAAATCAGGGATATATTTCCTTGGTTCTTTCATTGTGAGACCTTGGCATTTTATCATTCTTGACTATTCTTCTGACTTTTCTTTTATATTCTGACAAAGGCTTCCTCTTTTTTCTCTTTAGTTTCACTGAAGGTAGAACCTCACAAGTCACTACCTGTTATATTATACTTTGTAGTATCCATAAACTCATATAATGCCAATTATTCTCCTAAAATAGGCACTTCCTCTGAATTATACTTTATATATGTTTAACTTTACTATTAGGGCCCTCCACTAGAGAAAAGTTGCCCTTTCTTCAATCTTGTACCAGTTATCAAAAAATAAACTAGATTGAGATGTTGTCGCAGTTAAAAACATTATTTTTTCCCAGTGCCAGAACCTTATACATGCAAGGGAAGCTCTACCTCCAGACCTCAGAAGAGTAATATTTTAGCTAGGGAAAATGGAAGGCAAATAGCAAATTTCTGCTTTTGGAATCTAACGGCACCAAAATAAATAATTTAAAAAATTCAAATCCTTTCCAAGAAAAGGTATTTACAATAAAGGTAGGGATAAGATTGTAGAGGAGAGACTTTCCCCTTGACTGTTGAACTTGCATGATCTAGAAAGCATCACTTAACCTCTTGAACTTTGAAAGCAGAAAGTAGGCGAATATATGACTGAGACCTTTTTGACTATAAGAGCACTAGCCAAAACAAAACTGTCAAACAGAGAGACTTCTTGCTTTTGTTTGTTTTTGGAAAGGTAGTTGAAAATTCTTGGTTAAAGGACAAATGTATCAGGGCAGATGATTTGGTCTTTGGGTGTGCTTGAATTCCATTTCTTAGACTCTTTTTTGAATTCTTAGAGAAATGTTGGGTGGGCAGGGGAAATCTGGTGCCCAGGGAAAATTTTTCCTGTTTTTCCAGCTGGTATGAAGTCTAATAGCCCTAGAATAAAATAGCTTGAAATCAATGGCCCCAGGTAGAAAAATGTTATTTAAGTAAAGAATGGAAAATCGGACACCATCAGTGTGAATGTAAAATATTCAGCCAGCAGACAATTTCAAACAGATTTGCAGAGAATTTTTCATCAGCTACTCAGATGTGATCCTATGTTTTCTTGGACCTCACAACCAGACATGGGGCCAATATGATACCTAGAGATTTTAGACAGATGACCTGTTTTCACTCTGCTTTTTTGGTATTAAGAGCAAGCAGCCAACTCTCTCCCTGGGTGGGAGATATTTTTTTAATGGTGAAAGGAAAAGTTTTGGCTCCTGATTCGGAAGTGGTCACACACCACCCTGATTAATTATGCTTTAAAGGATGTGAGTGAAACTATATAATTGAAGAGAAATTGGATTGGCTTTGCTTTTTTCTTGGTAAGAAACTGAAACTACTCAGCAGCTAAAACAATAGATGACAGGAATTGACAACAAAACCTAACCCGGAAAACTTTGACTGCTGTGAGATCTTTGCTTTTTCCTACACCCCTGTGACATTTCATCTCCTGTTATCAACTTTCTGCCTTTTAGATACTCTCTGTGGCTGCATTTCATGGCTCTTCATCTTTATTGTGATTGTTTGGCCATATTCATCTTCTATCAATTATTATTTTGTTAGATGTTTATGTTGTTTTTATATCCTACTTCTTGTCCTAAAAACTGCAAAGTTATCTACCCCCCAATACAAAATATCCATTTCAAAAAATAAATACAGCTTATATTTATTTCAGGTCTTAGTTCATCTCCTTTTTGTAAAAAATCATATTTGTTTTAGAGGACATTAGAGTTTTTTTATTTTCACTATCCAATTGCTTCCTTTTACCTCAGGTGCAAAGTACATGAAGCAAAAAGGTCATTTTAGACAAACTTAAGACTTCTGTGTTTGTGGGGTGAGTGGGGTGTTTGTGTGTGTGTGTGTGTGTGTGTGTGTGTGTGTGAGTATTTGTGTGCATGAAGGGATGCTTCATCAGGAGGCCATTCTTAGAATATGAAATATAGAATTTGAATTACATGTTCTTGTTCTGTGCTTACTATCTATGCTATTTTTGGTATCTACCTCTCTTAATCTCATCTATAAAACTGAATCATTATTAAATTATTTTAATGGTCACTCTAAGGAGTACATACAATAATATCTCTAAATATATTTTGGAGATATTACCTTAAGTATAAATCATGATATATAAACATAATTTTATCATTTTAAGTTTGCATATGTATAATATTTTGGTAGATAGCAATTATTCTGTGAAATTTCATTGTGTGAAATTGATTGCTATATTTAAGAACCATATTTGTGCAAGGTCATGTGCTCTCAAAGATATTAACTATGAATTTGAACATATAAATGTGAACACATATGATTCACAGGCTCTAAGATCATATAAACTTTTCAAAGATTTAGTATACTGTAACTACTTTTTTCCAACCATAATAATTTTCTTTCCATGTGACCCTACTGGGGTTGTATTAATGGGAAATTCTACTCTTTCCTACCTTTATCTGATCTCAGAGGATTAGTTGAATTTTTAATGGAATAAATGCAACCTGGCTAAATTTAGAAAATATTTGGATTTTTATTAGAAATTTGGTAGCAGAAATCAAAATGAATGACCTAGGTAGGTTCATTACACAGTTTTTGGGGCAGGAATTGGAATTTTGCATCTTCCTATCAGTCAATTATTGGTTTATATTTGGAAAAAGACAGTGAAACTTCTGTTATCCCTGAGTAAAGGTATTCCAGTTTAGCCAAGTGCCAAACTGATTTTTAAGTTGAATTTGATCAAAGCTTCATGATTTATGATTTACGAAATTATTCAGAGTTGAGTTTCAGCATTAAGTTTTTTTTGTTTGTTTGTTTTTTGTTTTTTGGTTTTGGTTTTGGTTTTTGGGCCACACCCGGCGGCACTCAGGGGTTACTCCTGGCTGTCTGCTCAGAAATAGCTTCTGGCAGGCACAGGGGACCATATGGGACACCGGGATTCGAACCAACCACCTTAGGTCCTGGATCGGCTGCTTGCAAGGCAAACGCTGCTGTGCTATCTCTCCAGGCCCTCAGCTCTAAGTTTTATATCTCAGCACTAATCACAAAATTAGTGTCAACTTCTACCAATTTCTGAGATTGCTTCTCTTCATCCATCCTGTCACTTTTATACGCACAATTTTGTTTAGTTGTTGAAGTCTGGGTTTCTTCTTTTTTAGTGTTATTAACACGATCACTTTAATATTTAGTAGTACTACCTATTTTTAAGTTATTAACAATATAATTTTTTTTAATTTTTATTGTGACCAAAGTGCATTACAAATCTTTCACTGCATCATTTATGGTACATAGTGACAATGAATGAGGGGCATTCCCACCACCAGTGCTGTTCTCCTTCCGTTCCTGTTCCCAGTATGTATCCCATATCTCCCTCCTCTATCCCCCAGTATGCTAGTGCAACTGATCTCCAATTTATAGCTTGTTGTAGATTGAGCATCCATTCCACTGTCACTGGAGATAAAAAGGATAAGAAAAAGGGGAGAAAAAAATTTGGTGACAACTACCAAAAAAAGAAAGAGAGAGAAATAAAAAAAGAAAAAAAACTGGAAGAAAAAAGAAAAAAATGGCCCTGGCAAATAAAAATAAAAATAAAAATAAATCTCTAAATAATAACCACAAGGGTGAAAAAGAGAAAAGTGGAAGAGGTAGGCTGCAGCTGGTCCCAGAAAATCCCACATGCCAGGATTACTGCTCCTCTTCTAGTAGTACCACTTCTTCTTTTTTTTTTTTTTTTTTTTTTTTTGGTTTTTGGGCCACACCCGGTGATGCTCAGGGGTTAGTCCTGGCTATGTGCTCAGAAGTTGCTCCTGGCTTGGGGGACCATATGGGACACCGGGGGATCGAACCGCGGTCCGTCCAAGGCTAGCGCAGGCAAGGCAGGCACCTTACCTTTAGCACCACCGCCCGGCCCCTTAGTACCACTTCTTAATATTATTTTTTTGTATTCTACCACTGCAATTTACCAAGTTGTTCCTAATACAGTTATATTAGGTATTAAATTTAACATCAATCCCACCACCAGAGAGACCTTTTTTCATCAGTGTCCACAATTTCTAACCACCAGCCTAGCATACCCCCCTTGCAAGCATAAACAAATTTATTTCATAATTTTTGTTACAACACAAAGTCAAAAACATTATCAAGACTTAGGTAAACAGGATTCAATTTGAAATGATTTTTATATCTCTCCATGGCATTATTTAAGTCACTGTTTAAAGATTTGCTGGATTGTGGCTGGGCTAGATGAGCCTTCTGTGTTACTGTTTAGGCTCACTGAGCTTGATACATTTCTCTGTAACTTTCCATCATGTTTCCTATGATATTACATTGTTAATATATTTTGAGGTGTTGAGTAGGCTCAAGGACCTACATATCTGAAACAGATTTTGTGTCTTGGCAGTTTTATAGGGTTAAGTTATGAAGCTGTGTGGTTTCAGTAGTTTAGGGTATGGCAGTGGCTGCTAATGCTTAGGCAGAAAAGGGAATCTGCCCATATCCATTCTGAGGATGTTCCAGAGAGACAAACCTATACTAGATTACCAGGGAAGAGTCAGTGACATTATTTTATTTTGGAGCCTGGTACCATTTCTTTTTTTCTCATTGATATGCCCAAATTCCCTTGACCCTCTCTCTCTGCTGCTTACTCTCTCTTTCTTTGTCCTCTATTTCTTTCCTTCTCTGACATCTTCTCTATACTTTGGGTCCATTTTAAAAACATTGAATTCTCTCATCCAATTATTCTATATACCAAACATTAGTTAGATTATCCTGTGTTTGTCCTTCTGGCTTACTTTAGTATATTGTAGTTATTATATACAGTATATTTAGTATATGCAGTACTTCATATATTCCCAAAACTTTTATTAAATTATAGGTGTAACCTTCTAGATGCAGCATACATAGTGTCTGAGTAAGGATTCAATGACTAGAAAGAACAATACAGTGGACAAGAGGGAGAGAAATCATAAAAAGTCAAGACACAAAGAACTCTGATGGATATAAGGGTTTCAGTATCAAGAAAAAATTATTATATATTGCAATGAGTAAACATCAAAACTTTTCTCATTACTGAAATGCTGTTGCAATTGAAAGTTCAGAGAGAAGGACTTTAGTTGGTGATGGAATAAATAAGTCACTTTTTTCTTATTGGTCCCTTATAGAAAATTGGAGTTAAAATAAATGAGTCTGCCGTAAGAGAAAATAAGATCACACATAGAGAAAAGCAAAACATAGAGATGGAGTCTGAGAACAGTTATTTTCAAGCACATTCCATTTATTATGAAAGAAACATCATTGCTTTACTTTCCTGTTTGGCAATATGTTTCCTAAATTTTGAACTCCTTGGAATAGATTTGTTTCTATCATCAAAAATTGAATGAACTATGACAGGTAGAACTTTGTCTCCAGATGTTATTTTTAATGTGACCTTGTGATTTGACTCCTGAGAATCTACTCGAGAACAAAAATACATTAATTTTAAAAGTTATATGTACACCTATGATCATTACACCATTATTTCTGATAGCCACAATCTGAAAATAACTCAAATATCTATCCAATAACAGTGAGTGGGTAAAAAAATATGCTGCATCCAATTACAATCATTTTTGGAATCATAGTTTTTAAATAAAGATATTATTTAAAAAATGCTAAATAAGCAAAAAAAAAAAAGAGAAATGTGTTGCACTGAAATATTGTTCAGTGATGTGAAAAGATGGAAGTTTGCGTTTTGTTGCAACTTGAAAATTGGAGGATGTCATGCTAAATGAAGTGAATCATAAAGTAAAAGAAATATGCAAAGCATTAATAAGAAAGAAAGAATTATGCAATATTAAATGAAAACAAATCCCAAGACATTATAAATAGAAATGGGAAATAGGGGCCGGAGAGATAGCACAGTGGTGTTTGCCTTGCAAGCAGCCGATCCAGGACCTAAGGTGGTTGGTTCGAATCCCGGCATCCCATATGGTCCCCCGTGCCTGCCAGGAGCTATTTTTAAGCAGTTAGCCAGGAGTAACTTCTGAGCACCATGCGGTATGCCCCCCAAAAAAACAAACAAACAAACAAAAACAGCAGAAATGGGAAATAGAGAGAGAGGAATGGTGGAAGGGGTCTTGTTAAATGGCTACGGATCTTGAATAGTTCGTGGAAGAATTGGTGTAGTATTTTGTCATTTTTAAATAATTTTGGTACTGTTGTAAGCTGTGATGATTCAATAAAGAGTAACTTAGAAGAAAAGTATAAATGTTTCCTTGGAAGTTAGCAGTTTAGCTCTAATTGGGGAATGCCAGAGTTTAGTTCTAGGACTGACTACAGAGAGGTCACCTGTTGAGGAAATGTGGCCAAAGCTCTATTAGGGAAAAAATTGAATTCTATCTCAAAGAAGAATTTATCCAAAACTGCCAGAGAAAGCTCAGTCCAGCCAATACCTTTTTTCTCTCTAAATATTTTCTGACTATGTAATAATTCTGAGTGTATATTTTTGAGTATGTTATTATACAAGAGACTCAGGTATTTTATGTCCTCTCTATAAAGTTATAATCAATTGAGTAATGGGGGTTGATGCGATAGCATAGCGGCAGGGCATTTTTCTTGCATGTGGCTGCCCTGGACAGACTTGGGTTTGAACCCTAGTGTCCCATATGGTCCCCCAAGCCAGGAGCGATATCTGAGTGCATAGCCAGGAGTAACCCCTGAGTGGGCTGTGGCCCAAAGAGCAAAAGAAAGAAGTATAAATGACACATGATTTCTTATAGCAATAATGGAAGTCAGATCAATAAAGCATTATCTTCGATATGCTAAAATATGTCACTTATAAATTCCATAGTTAGACCATCCTATAAAGTCAATGGTAAGACCTCATTTTAAGAAATTATGAGTTAACTTTACCTCCAAAAGATCATAACTGATGATACAGTAGATTGAGAAATTCAAAAGAAGTTTCACTAAAACAGTAAACAAGATTGACAAAGGCTTTGATAGTCTCATAACTTAAAAATGCTAGAAAAACCTGCAGGATAAAAGTGTTTGGGTGGGGTTGGTGAACTTCTGGACTTCCAGCTCTTAAAGGATCTCTTTCCTTCCTGAGAATCTGGAGCTTTTGCCAGCAAGGGGGAATGGCAGGCCTCCACCATGCCAAAGACATTTTTAACTGGACCTAGTAAGGGTGCTGGGCTTGGGTCACCTCAGCACCCTTCCACCTCCTTTCTCCGGAACTTTAGGGCTACCCCTGGGCCACATGCCAAGGGGGCCAATGAGGTGGGTTCTGGTGAAGTTTAAAAGAGACCCCAGGATTTCTCTATTTCCCACCCTGAGGGAGGAAGGGTTTGGGTGTCGGTGGTGAAATTCCAGGCTTCCAGCTCTTTGAATGATCTCTTCCTTCCTGGAACCTGGGAGCTTTTGCCAGCATGGGGAATGACAGCACAATAGCACAAGAGGTGCTAGCTCCAGGAATTTGCAAGCAACTTTCCTTCCTACCCCTGTCCATTCTGAAACCGAGCGGGGTGTGGAATGTATGGACAATTATTTGGATATCATTGGGTTTAATCTGTTTGTCATATACAGAATGTCTATGTTGTATACTTTCCTTCCCTTCTTGGCTCACCACCCAGAAGCTCATTTTTAGTCCTTTACTCCCTCACTCCCACCACCTCTTACCCCACATTTAACCATTTTTATCCTCAGTTCTTGGCTTGCCATGATGCACATTATTATCCGCACCCAAGTTACCTGTCAACCAGCTACCAAATTGAAAAAATAGACTCTCAGACTGAGAATAAACCAGTACTGTTCCTACTTATCTACTCTCAGTGGCCTCCTGTCCTCCACCTTTCTTCACTCTGTAACTGTGGTTGCTACCATACTAGGTTTCTGATTAGTTCCCACTCAAAAGCATTTCACAATATTGAACTGCTAGGACTCATTTTGCAGACTTCAGTAATCCAAATCACAGACCAAAGTGGCATCCAGAATTCAGCACCCTCCTCCCGACTAGTTCTAATGACATAAAAGGGACATGCATATCTCCTTTGAATATCCTAGATGTATTCCCTTAAGCACTAGAACTCATATTAAATATCCCCGTATACAGTGACAATTGTACCCACCATTTTGGGTTTGTTTGTTTGTTTTTCCTTCTTTCTTTGTGATCAATTCAACAGTGAATTCTGATAGAAGAGTCTTTCGCTTTAGAATTCACGTTAGAACCAAGTTAAGGGGATTGTTGGACTTATTCCCTAGGCTCCCCAGAGGCACCAATAATACACATGGCATTGTTCTTCCTTTATATAGGCGCATTAAAATGGGAAAATACTACATATGCAAATAAGTTGTTATCTAATAGAGATAGGAATACAAACTTTGTAATGCAGTTAGGCCTTATACCCTGAACACTGGCATAATGACTTGGCTCAGGCCTCTAAAGAATGGGCATTGCCCATACACTCCTGAACCATTGACCATCTACAAAAACAACCACAATAGCCTACAACCTCGATGGTGAACCTATGGCATGCGTGCCAATGAAGGCCTTGCAGCTGGCACCTGAGAAGGGGTCTGCAATTAAGATATGCGGCACAGCGGATGCAGCTCACCTGGCAACAGTGCCAAACTGGCCATCGGGAGGACTGGGCATTGTGTGGTAATTTGGGCACTTGGGCTCAAAAAGGTTAGTCATCACTGGTACAATATCACCAGGAAGCAAACCTCTACCAGGGAAGACCCTACCACTACCCTGGCATTAACTTTACCTCAAGAAGTGTTCTCTTAACACCTAAATGACTCAGCAACAGCAACAACTTGCTTGCAGGGCAGGACACTCTGCATCTAATGGTAAGAGGACGCTCCACATCCTGACTTCAATGAAACACAGAAACCACACAGAAACCAGAATCTTTAACTACAGAAACCGGACACCAACAACAGCTAATGTGTGAAAAAATTTTGCTGTGACCACAGAGAATAACTCAGGAGGGTGGACAACCTAGTTGCCTGGAACCCAGAGTCAGTCTTAATGCCAGAAAAATTCAGGGAATAAGGTCTCTTTGTATTTAGGCTAAAGATTTTTTTTTCATTTTACCCATATTTTGCTGGGCCAATGCAAACAACAACAATTGCCACTCTCATACCATTATTGCTGTATTTTTTTAAACTCTTATCCTTTATAAAAAAGAAGAGCTTACTAAATTTTCTATTGGTGCTTCAATGAATTCATTGTGAGTCAATAATTTTCAAAAATATTCTTTCCTTTCTCTTCCTTTCTTTTTTTTTTTTTTTTTGGTTTTTGGGCCACACCCGGTGATGCTCAGGGGTTACTACTGGCTATGCGCTCAGAAGTCGCTCCTGGCTTGGGGGAGCATATGGGACACCGGGGGATCGAACCACAGTCCATCCAAGGCTAGCACAGGCAAGGCAGGCACCTTACCTCTAGCGCCACCGCCCGGCCCCATCCTTTCTCTTCCATCTCCTTAGTTTTTCTTTCAATTTTTTATTTTATTTTATTTTATTTTATTTTATTTTATTTTATTTGGTTTTTCGGGCCACACCCATTTGATGCTCAGGGGTTACTCCTGGCTAAGCACTCAGAAATTGCCCCTGGATTGGGTGGACCATGTGGGAAACCAGGGTATAGAACCTCGGTCTTTCCTTGGCTAGCGCTTGCAAGGCAGACACCTTACCTCTAGTGCCACCTCGCTGGCCCCATTGAGAATTTTTATTTTTGGTTTACAATTTTCTATTTTTTAAAAAACATGTTGCTTTTGGTCTCCCTAAAATGTATTATTATCAGTTATGTCATCTATGTAATGCATTTTCTTTAAATTAATTTAGAAAAAAGAAAACTTAAAAGCATTCTTACATTCAAAAGCAAATGTTTTCTAGTTCTAATATATTTATGAACTTTAAAACATCCTTAAGATCAATCCCATGATATTAACCTACTGGAATAAAACATACTGTACAGTTATTTTTAATGTAAAAATAACTTTATAATGTTATCATGATTTACTCTACTTTTCATGTCAATTTCAGGCATGCATTATTTCAACACCATCCTCATGATACTAAAATTCCTCCATCAAGCTCTCCAAAGCCCCCCTTGTTCCAATATCCTTAATACACCTTAAGTTCAGTTCTGTGGACTAACTTTTTATATAGATTATTTTAGAAAATATAAAAAAATCTATTAGAAAAAATTGCTATTATTCCACATAGTATACCTATATTGAAAAACTATTTTGCTACAGCATATTATTTACTCATTTACTATTTGTATCATACAGTAATCCAAATTGTTCTGTGATATTAACTATGTCAATAACAATTTTAAGTTTTAGGCATAGATAGATTAATGAGATATGCTTAATTTGATCATAAAATCAACAATTTTTATTATATAGTCTCTTTGTGCTTAAAAGCTATTTTTATTAGCTGTGAAAATCTGTTAAACATGAAAACATTGTTTCACTAAAAATAAAACCTGTAGGATAAAAAATGAAAAGTGAGGTCAGTAAAAACAAATACAACAGAAGTTCAAACAATATTTAGAGACTTATATGAACAAATTATATGTCACCGAGTTGGAAAGCTAAAAAAAAAATGAATGGATTTACCTCCTAAACCTAACTCGGAAAGAAATAAGCAAACATGGTTTATTATAAACAAAAAACAGAAATTCAGAATTATTAAAATCAGAATTCACCTCAAAACAAGAGTTCTGCTCAGATGATTTCACTAATGAATTGTTAAAAAAAAACTTTCAAAGAAGAATTCACACCAAAAATGCTCAGACTCTTTAAAATTAAAGAAGTGAAAATTAATCTAGGTTCTATAAATTCAATCAAAGGCATATGAATATCACATAAAAGAAAAATGCAGACAAATATTTCTGAGAAAAAGATTTTAAATGTTAGTTGTGAGTACAATTCACAAAATGTCAGAAGAATCACAATTTAGGCCCAGAAGATAGTTTAGAAACAGTCTTACAGGTACCCAACCTTGATTCAATCTACTACATCTTGTGAGCATCAGCAGAAGTACCTCTGAGCAAAGTCAGAAGTAACCCCTGACTTCTGACAAGAGATAATTTATAAAACACATAAAGCCACTCACAAAAGTCAACATAAGATGAACAACCAAAGCAGGAGCAATAGCACAGAGGGTGAGACATTTACTCTGTATCCAGCAAAACTGGGTTCAATCCTTAGTACCCCATATGATTCCCTGAGCCTGTCAGAAGTGATTTCTGAACACAGAGCCAGGAGTAACCTCTGATTGCCACTGGTGTTTGTGAAACCAACCCACGTGTCACATCTCTAACCTCAGGTGAACGAGTCTAAAGCAGGGTTGTGTTTGAAATAATTCAAACCAAACTGAGGGTGAAATATGTACAGTCTGTCAATCGTCTACCTCATATGGACAGCTCACTGCCTCTGCCAGAACTATTATTTTTATTGAATACAGAGATCACCCCCAGGGGGTAAGTAGTACAGAGTAAGGACAGATATCTCAGGATATCCTTAAGCCAGTCCTGTCCTGGTTTACATGTAAGACTGTCTCTGCTTTGAGGTAAAACCAAGTTGTAAATAGATATGAAGGAACCAGGGATAATTTTTGTTTTTGGTAAAACAAGATATAATCTATTAGGTGTTCCCCCCAAAAAAAGATGAACAACCATGTTAAAAATGGATAATAAGCAAAACAAATTCTTCTCTAAAGAAGACATACAATGGCCAATGAGTATCACCTTCCTCAAAAAATATTTTCATCATATCTGATTACCATAGAAATGGAAATAAAAATGGCAATGAGAAAACATCTAAAGCCAGTGAAAACCTCAGATATCAAAAAGACCAAAAAAATACTGATGGTATTCTGGGAGGTTGGGAAGAACATAAGCATACATTTAAAGTACACAATAATGAAGATATTTTCTAAAGAGAATAGGAAAAGAAAGAATGGGGAGATAGTTCAAGGGGTTGTATAGTATGCTATCCCTGGTAGAGCCTTGGACTTGTGGTTTTGCAGTCTCCTGAGCGTTGCCAGGAGTGACTTCCAAGCACTGAATTAGCCCCTTCACTTCCAGGTGTGGGTCCTAACACCCCCAAAAAGGAAAAATAAAATGCCAGCAAAGTAAAATAGACTTAATGAATAAAGAAGAAAAAAAATGAAGACCCATGTAGAAATTAATATAAAAGAAAATAAATGTTGAAAAAAATGTGAAAATAAACATAAAACCAGCTAGTTTGGAAAGAATTATACAATCAACAAATCTTTGGCAAAATTTATCAAGAAAAAAAATGAGGTGTCCTAAGTAAAAAACATGAAGAATGTAAAAGGGAATATTACTGCCAGCATTAAGTAGACAATAAAAAGATAGTTTAAACAACTTCATGCTAGTTAATTTAAAAATATTTAGAAAATGGACATATTCCTAAGGAAATTTAACTTAACAAAATTGATTTAAGAAAAAATAGAACACATGAAAAGTCATTTAAGCATTAATGAAATTGACAGGTAGTTAAAGATCTTCCCATAGAGAAAACATCAAGCCTTAAATGGTTTTTATCATGGACTCCAATCAAGTATTCAAGGAAGAAATAATTTCAATTTTATAGAAACTCTTCCAAAGTTGAATTAAAAATGGAACATTTCCCAACTCAATTTATGAGGCTAATGTAACCACGATGCCAAAAGCCTTATGCAGATAATTCAAAAAAGAATTGTAGGTAAACTATATTCAGAAGTTTGATAACATTAATATTAAATATTAGAAGAGTCAATGAAAGATAATATACTATATTTATGTCGTGTTTGACATAGAAATGTAAAATGTATAAGATAAAACTGTTAACAGTATTCTTATTACAAAATCTTATTCTGTCCAAAGATGTCGGAAAATGTGACAAAAATTTCATATGTGGAAATACTCTTAGCACGTTAGAAATAAATGGAAGTTTTTTACCCTAATAAAGATTACAAAAATAACTCCCAAATTAAATTGATGAAACACAGAAAGGTTTACATTTAATTTTGAAATAAGAAAGCTGCCTCTTTTTACAATTCTTTTCTGCATTTCCTGAAGGGTTAGCTAGCACAGAAAAGTTAAAAAAGTTAAGAGACTTGGCCAGAGAGATAACATAGTGGGTAAGGCATTTGCCTTGCACCTAACCTATCCTAGTTTGATTCCTGGCATCCCTTCTAGTCCCCCAAGCCTTCCAGGAGTACTTCCTGAGCACAAAGCCAGGAGTAACCCCTGAGAACTGCTGGGCATGTCCCAAAAGCCAAAAAAAAGGCATTAGGAATGAAAACGTTATAAACAATAAGAAGAAAATTGTAGCCATGAAATATTTTTATAGTGAATAAAAAACTACAGAAATATTAAGATAAATAAAAATTGAGTAAATTTGCTTTAGTTAAATTTAGACAAATTTAACTGCATTATTAAAAGAAGAAAAATGTCACTTATAGTTCTATAATGAATAAAATCCTATTGAAGAATAGCATGTCATTTTTAGTTTTTGTACTTGCTCTGCAAAAGTATTAATATCATTAATTAAAGAAATAAGGAAACTCACCCAAGATCTCACAAACATTGAAAATACAGATGCAAGAGATGAACCAAGACTTGCTCAACTTTAATATCCATGCTTTTTCTAATATAGTGGCCCTGACTTGGGGACCTCCACAGATGCATTTAACTCTGTGACTACTAAGCCTTGGCTATTCAGGTACTGAACAGTGACAACTATGTCTCCACTTAGTCTTTAAACAGTGAATGCCTATAACCATCCTTACATTGCAGGGGATTTCAGGATCCCAACAGTGGTGAGATCCTATTAACAGAATATTTTTTGTGGATAGATTCCTTAAGCAAGTTGAACATAGGTTTGATCTTACTAGAAGAGACTCTGTCAGTACAACTCGGTGACATAACTCTGAAATATGGATGGAGTTAAAACTGGAGAGATTTTGACCAATGAAAGACTACATAACAGAAGCAACTAATGATAGTTTAACTTTCTCCTTCACCCTATTTCAAAGGGCTTTTCTGAGATGTGTTTTGGTTTCATTCAGTCATACTCTGGAGATGTCCCTCCTTTAAAGGTGATTGAGCAGTCAACTAGGCTTTCTTGTGAAGTTGAAACCAGTTCACTCAGGTGCCATCTTTATATTTTCATTTTTCTCCAAACTCATTTTCTTTCTCTTTCACTTTATGTTCCTGAAATAAAGCTCCCCAAGCACTAGACTCTACATTGGCATCTTTGTTTTTCCCAGGAAACCTATAGTTTCTATTTTTATAAGGTTCAATTTCTCTAAAATTTAAATATTTGTCATAAGCTAATAGTGTGTTAAGACAAAATCATGCTAGGACAAAATCAGCTAGAGGAGAGAAAGAGAGTGTCTCTTTTATGGGATATACAAAAGAAGCATTGTAGGGAAATAACAATAAGCCAAGTGCCACAGAACCAGTCTACAAAACTGAGCATACCATGACAGTGAGATAATGGGGGTTAAGGATTCAGTGGATGAGCCAAGAGTGGTGTAGTGTGGAGTGAGGGGAAACTTTGAGACAAGGCTATAAAAACTGGGAATTCTTGGGGCTGGAGCAATAGCACAGTTGTAGGACATTTGCCTTGCACGCAGCTGATCTAGGATGAACCTTAGTTCAATCCCAGGCATCCCATATAGTCCTCCAAGCCAGGAGAGATTTCTGAGCTCATAGTCAGGAGTAACCACTGAGCATCACCGGATGTGCCCCCCAAAAGCAAAATAAATAAATAAATAAATAAATAAATAAATAAATAAATAAATAAATGATATATACCACAAAAGAGAAACAAAATATTAGAATGAATCTACTATTGGACATGAGAGATGCTAGAGCAGATTGGGTACTTGCCTTGCAACTGGGTCCACTTGGAACTGACGCCCAGTCCACTAATTATGATTCCTGAGCTCAGAGCCAGGAATAAGGCCTGGCAATAGCAATATATGACCCTTAAACAAATATATACACAACATATAATAAAAACAAAAGACATGTTAAATGAGGAATTTCTGAAATTGTTGTTTTAGTTATGGATATAACATATATTTAGTGATGTGAGTACATGTGTAATGAACAGTGCTGCTTAATGTGTTTTTTAATGTGTTTCATGGTCAAAATCCTTAAAAAGGAACAAGTCTCAGTAACAGCTACATAAAATTATGGGTTTATGTAACTAATTTTTGTTATTATTGTTGTTGAGTTGTACCCCGTGGTGCTCATGGTTAACTCCTGGCTTGGTGCTCAGAAATCACTCCGGGCAGGCTCAGAGGACCATATGGAATGCTGAGGATTGATTGAACCCTAGTCCATTCCAGGTCAGCTGTCTGAAAAGCAAATGTTCTACCATTGTGCTATCACTCCAGCCTTGCATCACTAACTTTTGATGTACATGATAGTTCCATTTCATAATTTGTGACTTAGGTCTACAAAGGTCTCATGATTTACCTCAATAGGTTCAGCTTACTTTTGTTAACTGTAATCTTACAATTATATTACAATTTTACTCCTTTCCTTGGAAGCTAGATGATATGGATTATTTGGAAAAATAAAAGGGATAATTTAATGAGTGAAATTTTATTTAATGAAGTCTGACGTGTTTGTTTATATTCCTCTGGGACTGGTTATTTATGCAGATCTGTTTTTCTAGATAAAAATCATTAGAAATGTAGAAAACTAACTTAATTGTAAGCATTGTGTTCTTTCAATTATGTTTAGATCTTTGAAAAAAGATGTCTGTCTTTCCAAGTGAATGACCTCTTTGAACTCCTTGGCATATTCTGATTTGGCAGATTTTGATTTGTTGTTTCGGGGTAGGGGGTGGAAAACCCATCTCATAGCAGTACATGCACTTTCTAACTTAAAAAACAAACATTCAAAGTAGGTTTTAGTTTGTGGTATGTGTACTGATTTAACCTGAAGCTACTAAATGAGAACAGCTGCTGAGTTGCACTTGGTTAAGTATCCTGAGATAAAATACTCTGGCAAGATGCATAAAAGAGAAAAAATAAAGTTCGTGAAAACACAGAACAATCTTTAATGCATGATCACACACAAAAAATCAAATAGATGGCAAATATTATCTTAATTTCTCTCTAATTCTACAAACTTGTAGTAGAAAACAGGCATTTTAATTATTTCATATATTTTTCAAAATTTAAGAATATGGTGAAGTAACTATTATTAAGTTGATTTTAAGATTTGTAATTATTCCTAAACAGGCAATGATAGACCTGGCTGTCTTGCTTAATAGACAAAACACAATCATTTCTACATTCACTGCCAAACCTATTTAGGATTGAATGCACTAAGAAGTCTCTAAAGAGAAATTTTGATGTTCATTCTATCCACACCCAGATGGCCAAATCATTAAAGTCAAGCAAAGGCAATGAGGTTGTTTATGCCTTCTCCATGTAGTTATTGTGTAACAGTGAGTGAGCATCACTCCATGTGCATATCATGAAGTGCTTTAAGTAGTTAGAATATGATTATTTATTCACAAATATTGGTGATATGCCAAGTGAGTGTAAATAATAATTTTTTATAAGTATGATGGGGCTGGAGCGGTGGCTCAAGTGGTAGGGTGTTTGCCTTGCAAGTGCTAACCTAGGATGGGCCACGATTCGGTCCCCGGGTGTCCCATATTGTCTCCCAAGCCAGAAGCAAATTCTGGGTGCATAGCAGGAGTAATCCCTGAGCATCACCGGGTGTGGCCCAAAAAACAAAAAAAAAGGAAGAAGAATATCATAATATTTCAAAGACTATGTGTTGACCAGAAGTAATTTAACTCAATATATTGCCCTGGAGTCAGCAAAACAAAGGTCAGGTAATCATATGTACAGGATGAATTTTGGTTTTTTTTTGTTTTTTTTTTTGGGGGGCCACACCCGGTGACGCTCAGGGGTTACTCCTGGCTATGCGCTCAGAAGTCGCTCCTGGCTTGGGGGACCATATGGGACGCCGGGGGATCGAACCGTGGTCCGTCCAAGGCTAGCGCAGGCAAGGCAGGCACCTTACCTCTAGCGCCACCGCCCGGCCCCCAGGATGAATTTTGGAGGAGCATGGCCAACCTAGGAAAAAGCCCTCTAATCATCTTTACATCTTTTCAAAAATTTCATGATAGTCTACTTATATTTTCATTTTTTTAAGGTTTTTTGTGTTTTTTTTTTTTGTGTGTGTGTGTGTGTCACACCCGGAAGTGCTCATGAGCTATTCTTGGCTCTATGCTCAGAAATCGCTCCTGGCAGGGTCGGGGGACCATATGGAATGCCGGGATTTAAACCACCAACCTTCTGCATGCAAGGCAAACACCTTACCTCCATGCTATCTCTCTGGCCCCTCTGCTTATATTTTCTATCTTTATTGAACTCCCTTATAGAAAAATATATTATTTTTCTTCTCTAAATTCATCTTCTTAGATGATGGCCAATGTTCTTTCACCAAACACATATAGTTTGTCTTTCTGTTCTTTTCTTTGGGGTGATGATTGCACTGGCTGATAGTAATGATTGCACTGCAAGTCTGATGTGCCAGTTCTAAATTTAGACCATAGTCTACTTTATGGGTATTTACTTGTTCTTGTGTGGTTTTTCTATATTAATGAGAAGAACATTTCCAGAATATTGCTAGTCTCAGGAAAAGAATGAGAGATATGTGTAACAGAACCATCCAACAAGTTCAATCTGTATTTGCTAATCTCCAGTTACCTTGAGTTACATGTGCTAAGCAAGCTCTTATTTTCATAAGCCTCTTATCTGAATGTTAATTATGAAACTTCAATTATTACATTAATTAACAGCTGGCGGGTATGTCTTTCAAAATCTACTTTTAATTTTTCAGTAAGTTTTTTAGATCTGTCAGATTGTAAAAGCATGTCATTCTTCTTTTTGTTTGTTTGTTTTTTGGGTCACACCTGGCAGCACTCAGGGATTACTCCTGGCAGGCACGGGGGACCAGATGGGATGCTAGAATTCAAACCGTGTTCCTATCTTGTGTTGGCCACATGCAAGGCAAATGCCTTATTGCTGTTCTATCACTCCAACCCAGCATATCGTTCTTCTTTGAATTAACTAAGAAGTTAAATTGCAGCTCTAGCTTTGTAACTTACCTCTAAGTCTTCAGGCCTACTATGTGAAGTTCTGTGGCTCAGGAACTTAAACTAGAGATAAAATCTGGCTGGGTATCACTTGACCTTTGCACACTAACAAAAATGGATGTGTTCACTTGCTTTTGCCAAGAATTTTTCTGGAATCATATTGTACTTCCTCATTATGTCTCAGTTTATAGGAAGCTTAAAGTTGCAAAGCACATATAGTAATTTTATAAAGAATGTATATTATATGTGTTACATAGAATTTATATTATATATGTTATGTAAGGTACATGGAAAAGTGAAAATGATTATAAATTATAATTATAAGGAAATTATAATTATAAAGAAAAGCTTTGCCTTTTAGGGGTATTTTCAGGAATTTAAGCATTTCTTAGTAAAATTACAGGTTCATTATTGCTCACTTGTTCTATCCATACTCTGTAAAAAATTTATGACTTTTCAAGGATGAATGTAGCTTAGATATCAAAATGCCATGCTTCATTTAGCTTCAGATAGTAAACATCAATAAAAATTCTTGGAAATAGAGGTCCTTATTCAGCTATTGTGCTTTATAACTTACTCCTGACATTTTCTAGAACATATCCCACCTCTGTTGCAATGTGGGGAGTTTATTTTTTGTTTTGTTTTGTTTGAGGGCCACACCCAACAAACAGTGGTCAGGGTTACTCCTGGCTCTGCACTCAAAAATTACTCCTGGCAGGCTTGAGGGAACTATATAGGATGCCAGGGATTAAACCCAGGTTGGTCTTGGGTTGGTCCAGTGCAAGTATATATGCCCTACCCACTGTGCTATTGCTCTAGCTTTACAATGTGGTCAGTCTAATGGTAAGGTTTTATATGTATAAAAGTTCAGTGACATTGCTTGAATATTTAGGAAATATGTTTATCAGTCAACTTAATTTAATATACAGGCCAAGACTAAGGATTAATCAAGAAAATACATGTAGAAAACTATAGTTATTTTACTCTATGAATGCCTCAAAGTTATAGAGATCTTTTTTCAATGATATAATATAGACAATTTATTATAGTAATCAATTATTTATTAATAAATATTCACATTCAGCATGTTTACTTAAAGCATTTTCTTGAACTTCAGTTCACTAAGATCTTTGAGTATAGGCTGGCTTCTCAATGTTTGCACAATAGAAATTACTCTAGTAATGACCCAGACAGCTGAGGCAGTACTGTGCACTTTCTATTTATGGAGGCCAATTCAATTCTTTTCCTTATTCTATAATTTTGGGTTTAATGATCATAGACCAAATGGTATAAATATTTATATGTAGATATTATAGAGATAGGATATTGCTTATTGTAATAATTTTTAAATTAAATATTAAGATATTCAGATGTAGGGCCAGAGCGGTGGGGCATTTGCCTTGCACGTGCTAACCTAGGACAGACCTTGGTTCAATCTCCCGGAGTCACATATGGTTCCCAAACCAGGAGCAATTTCTGAGCACATAGCCAGGAGTACTGTGTGTGGCCCCAAAATCAAAAACCAAAAAAAAAGATATTCAGATGCACAATACAGGAACTATACAGGATGCTACATTAAAAAGGAGTCTACAGATTGTTGGCTACCAGGAGAAAAAGAATACAGGATTTGGCTGAACTGGGAAAGGGAGTCAATTGTTTTTTATGAAATAATAAATACTAGTGGTGAATTATACTTCTGCATTATACATTTTAACTGTTACCTTAATAATACTTACTAAAATATGTCAGGGAGATAGAAACCCTGAATGAGATGTTTGATTTGCATGTAGACAATCTAAGTTCAATTCCTGGCATTGTTCTCTTGAGTATCACCAGGACCTCTGAGCATGGAGCCTGGAGCCTGGAGCAAGGAGTAAGCTCTGTGGTCCAAAACAAAAGCATATAGTAATATAAAAATAAATAAATTTAAAACATATATACATGTATATTTATAATATATTTGATGTGTTTAATCATATTGGATAAAGTTTCCAGAATATTTTCTTTCACAAATTTTAGATATATCCTGACTATCTTGCTGACACTTTAAAATATCAGTGGTCCTCAAACTATGGCCCGCGGGGTCACATATTGTATTTGTGTCTGTTTTGTTTCTTCATTGCAAAATAAGATATATGCAGTGTGCATAAGAATTCGTTCACAATGACCTGCTGACTGGACAGGGCTTGCTGTATTGCCCCTTCATGGTGAGGTTTGTCTATAACATAACCTGGAAGCAATCCTCTACCACGGAAGACCCTACCACTGCTCAGACATCGTCCTGCTCAAAAGAGACTTCCCTTAACACTGAGAAGACTTAACAACAACAGCCTGCTTACAGGACAGGGCTTCCTGCATTGCCCTTTCATGGTGAGGTGAAACGAGAAGGCACTCCACATCATGACTTCAATGTAGGACATGCAGATTCCAGAATCTTTAATACAGAAACATGATACCAACAACAGAGACTATGTGAAAAGTATGTTGGCGCTACGGACAATGTCTTGGATCGAACGATAACTTGCCTGGGGCCTAGAGCTGGTCTTATGCCAGGAAACTTCAGGGGTAGGATCTCTTTGTATTTAGGCCAAGGTTATTCCTTTCCATGCCTCTCATATTTTGGTGGGCCTATGCAAACAACAATTGCCACTCTAACACTGTTTTTACTGTGCTCCTTTGACTCTAATCCTTAAAACGCACCCACTTAAAATTTGAGGTTAACTTAAGCTAATATGCATGTACATGGAAATGTAAAAAATACTATGCCTCTAATGTTTAAGGAGTTACGTAAGTTTGATGGCTTTAGATTGCCTTGTGTGCTGATAAGAAATATTATAATGTGTTACAATCTAGGGACTTGAGGGACAAAGTAATTGCACATGGATTCTGTTTTATTTATCTTAACTTTCTTTGGCTGAAAGTTCAAAGTTAAGATATCAGCAAGGGGACTTCTTCTGATAATTATGTTATGGGTGATTGTCCTTCCACTGTAACTTTACCTTATCCTCTTTCTTTGCATCTTTAGTTCTCATAATTCAAAATAAAAAATTAAAAAAAAACTCAATAAAACATTTGGAAAAAAAAGAATTCGTTCATAAGTTATGTTTTTACTATAGTCAGACCCTCCAATGGTCTGAAGGACAGTGAACTGGCCCCCTGTTTAAAAAGTTTGAGGACCCCTGCTTTAAATGAACCATTTAAATACCCTTTAATATTCTGAATATTAAATCTGGATATTCTGAAGCCTTTGCTACCATTAAATCATATTTCCCAAAATTATAAAGTGTATAGATAGATATTAAATAAACATTTATGAGAATTTACTATCTTTTAGTTCCATGCATATTTTAGAATCCACGAATTTTATAGGTAACTATTGATACTCATAGTTGTTATCACAGTTGAACATACACTGTTAATTACTGAATAACTGCATAATCTACCAGCAAAAATATTATATTACTATATTATATATTATAATATTATTATTGTATTATTACATAACTATAGTCCACTTAGTCCTGGCATCTTCTTAGCTAAATGTGTTGAATCTGGGAAAGTCAATTATTTTATTATGTAAAATTTTACTCTTATGGGGTGGGGCTATCTTGTGGTGGGCAGGGCTTACTCTTGGTTATGAACTCAGAATTTGCTCCTGGCAAATTTGGTGGGCCATATGGAATGGTGTATATAGAGTATGGGTTTGCCATGTGCAAGTGAGACATCCCACCAGTTGTACAGTCACTTGGCTTTGAAAGCCAGTTGCTTCAGAAAGTTTTTTTAAAGAAATCATAGGAGCTTCAGCTGTGCTCTTTCCATCATCCTCCTAAAATACACCTAGAAAACAAACAAACAAACAAAAAAAAAAAACAAGAGAAACTGAGAGAACTTTTCCCAGGGTTTTATTACTCTGGTAATAAAAGATAAATATATAGAATGCCATTTACATAGGCTATAGACTTTTTGTGCATTAGAAAAATTAGACTGGATAATCTAGTTACTGTTTTGTTACAACTCTATATAAGAATTCCCAAACTAGAGTACCTTTTTAGAGTATCTTTGATATCTTAAGGCTTTAATTTGTTCCTAACCTTCCCCAGGCCACACTAATTCCCCCAGCCTTGTGCAATGTACTTTGACTTCTAAAACACTTTCTAATTTAGTTTTCTGTAATATCTCCAGAGCACTTATCTGAGAGGCAAACACAAAGTTTCCTTAAAATGTCTCAGAGAATTTGAGTGGTGTCAGAAAACATGTCAGAACATATGCTCAAATTACTCTAGAGTCTCTAGCTTGATATTCTGAGGTTTCCCTTAACAGTGCAGAAGCAGACAGAGTGTTTTCAAAGTTTACAGAGACTTCAGCAGTATATTTTGAGGCACTGAAAGAAATGATATAAACCTCACAGATTCCCTTAGACAGGGGTGAATCTTGGAATGTTAATGAAGAGGTAGTTATTCCTTTCCTATCCTATCCAGATTCCAAGAGTACCTATGTATCCATTTGGGATATATTATTGTATTAAAAGATGCCAGTAGGATTTTTGGTTTGAACTATAATCAAATGTTTGTTTGAGTCTCTTTCTACTTGAGTTTGAGAGCTCTGAAACATATCAACTTAACAGTTTATCCAATATTTAGTATTAAAATGTCACTATTGTTGGTTTTTAGGATAGATTAGAAAACTTATTTACCAATATCAGACCTGTAGTAAAACCACTACTGAAAATAGAGCTTGGAAGCCCCAGGAAAAGGAGCTGTCCTGCCTTTTGGTGCTGATTGCCCACAGCTTATTTGCCTTACAAGGAATGAGAAGTGTGTCAATAGATTGGTGATTTCAGGGAGTTTCATTTAGGTATATTTGCAGAAGTGATAAGACAGGAAGAGAAAAAAAATAAATGATAAAACAATAAAAGCAAGAAGAGGATATGGCTAGTCTTATGATATGAATAGTTAAAAATGTTGAGTTTGACTGGCTGCTGTTTTTCTAGTCCCTTAGAAGTTAATCAAAAATCTCAAATCCAGCTTGACTGTATGGAGTGAACCAAATATAACTTTAGTCCTGATATTATATATCTATTAAATAACTCATAGAAGAAATCTATTTTTGTAAAGTCAGAATCATGGTCAGAGCAAATCTTGTTGCAAATGCACAATTCCAAACTATTATCTAATTTCCAAAGAGGACATAGAGATCATGCAAAAGGGTGCAGAGGTTTAGAGAAAAGGAGTGCAAACCAGTTTAAAAAAACATCACAATCTCTGTTGTCTCACCTGGAGTCATGAGTCATTCTTTAGTTATACAAATGCATACCCATATATATGATATATACATATATACCCATATAAAATAATTACAATTTAATATAGTTATAAGCATTTATCAAGGGGTTATCAATAAACAAAATGTATAAAATCTGCATCTTATGGGAGAAAGTCTCAATAAATTATGCCATCATGTATGTGGTTATCTGGAACATGTTGCTGCTACTCCATTTTTTTCTTAAAATTTTTGGGTGATTTTATTAAGGAAAGTTCCAATAAAACAGAATGGTTTGCATAAAATAATTTTTCATTTATCCTTAGAACAAATTTTTCATTACACTATGCCCCTGGGAATAGCTCTTCCCTTATATCCCATTACTGAAGCAATACCTGCACACATATATCCTACCTAAGCTATACTATAAATTGAATGTGATCTCATTCAAATTTACATGACATTCTTCAAGGACCTGAAAGATGCAGCAATTAAGTTTGTATGGAATCAGAAGAGACTACTTATAGCTATATTGAAGAATAAAAAATGTGGAGGTATCTTCATATTTGGTCTTTATTATAAAACTAAGGTGGTTAAAACTGACTGGTACAGAAATAAGGATAAGTTCCTGAACAAAGAGTCAGGATCAAATGTCCAAAGACAAAACTCTCTATATATGACAATTAATTTCTTATAAAGGAACTAAGAACATAAAATGGAGTACAGATAGCCTCTTCACCAAATGGTGCTGAGAAAACTAGATAATTCATGTAAAAAATTGAAACCTGATACTTATTACACAGCTTACAAAGGTCAATTAAATGTGGATCAAAGACCTCAAGATCTGATCAGAAACTATAAAGTACATTGAGGAAAACACAAGCAGAGTGCTCCAAAATTTGGCAAAGGCAACAAAATAAAAAAATAAACAAAAATGGGCTAAAATTAAATCTCATCTAACTGAATGGCAAAAAAAATTCACCTTAAACACCAGATAGGGGCTTATAATACAAAATATGTAAGGAATTAACAAAGATTAACAAAAATAAATTGAAAAATCCTATAAAAATTGGAAGAGGAAATAAGCAGATACTTCTTAGTATAAACAGAAAGGATCACCAAAAGGCATCATTCATCATTAGAGAAATCAAAATCAAGATCACATAAGTGGAAATGGTACATATTGAAAATAGTAGGAAAAATCTGTGCTGATGGGAATGTGGTGAAAAGGAACACTTATTCTGCTGGTGGGAATGTTGTCTTGTTTAACTTCTGTGAAAAACAATATGGAAAGTTCTCAGTAAACTTACCATTGAGCTTCCACATGGCCCAGCAATTCCTCTTTTGGGTATCTAAACCTAAGACTTATAAACATTCATTCAAAAGGACATCTGCACACCATTATTCATTGCTGAAATGAGTACCATAGTTATGATATGGAATCAATCTAAGAGTCTGACCACAGATGAGTAGACCATGAAGATGTGGTGTATCTATACACAATGGAATATTATACAACTGCAAGAAATGATTAAGATATCATGTATTTTTCTATAAAATGTTTGTAATTGGAACATTTCATGTTGAGATAAGTAAGCCAGAAGAAGAAAGACAAACACAGGATGATCTCGCTTATCTGTAGTTATATATAAACAATATATATAAAACAATTGAGTTAGGAACTTGTAGTGCAGTAAAGGGAATGCTTAGATCACATTTGATCCCAGAGCTTAAGACATAAAAGAAATCAAGGCAGAAGCAAGATGAGAAATGGAAGTAATTGTGTAACTGGGATAGAGGTATCATATCCATTTATAGTGGGGAGGTGGGAGACTGATATACCTAGACAATCAAACACAGAGTCAACAACACTGAAAATATGAGATCTAAGCTGAAACCATGAAACTTCAATGCATCTGCTAAGGTCACAGGCAGGGGGCAATGTGGCTTGTTGGGGGGTGAGGGATGAAGGATTAATGAGCATTGGTAGTTGGACTTGACACTGGTGGTCATGTTGGTGTTAAAATATTGTATGCCTAAAACTCAATTGTCAACAACTTTGTAACCACAATGTGTTAAATAAAAATTTAAAAAAATCCCTCCACTGGATATTGTTTCTTACATTGTTTTATTTCTTTGTATACTACATATAAGTAAGATTATCTAGAGGTGTCTTTATCACTATGACTTATTTCCAGAACATAATATGGCATGTGAATATAATCTTCCAATCTAGGATACCTTTTTCTTTTAGTGATAGTTTCTTTCATAGTGCAGAAGTGATTTAGCTGGAAGGAATCCCATTTTTTATTTGTCTTCTTTTCCTTGACAGGAATGTTGATTTACTCAAAAAACTACTTAATTCTATATTACATATTTTATGTTATCTGAACATTTATGGGTTCTGACTAAGATCTATATTTTTAATTTATAACTGTGGTTCAGTTGGAATCTTTTGCATACCTAAAAATGTCAATCTTTGCCTTTCTACTTTTCCATCCTTGGGATTAATTAAAAGCTGAGATCTTTTCTCCTAGGATAAGTTCTGAGTCTTGGGTTCAATGATCAACATAAAAGTGGAATCAGGGGCCAGAGAGATAGCATAGAGGTAGAGAGTTTGCCTTGCATGCACAGGACAGTGGTTCAAATCCCAGCATCCAATATGGTCCCCTGAGCCTGCCAGGAGTGAGTAATGAGCGTAGAGCAAGGAGTAACCCCTGAGCGCTGCTGGGTGTAACCTAAAACCCAAAAATAAAAATAAAAATAAAATCACTAGCCAATTTTTCTTTTTTCACTCACCTTTGTAGTCTGAGGCTCCAGATATTTATACAATACTCCTCAGAAATATTACAGGCTCAGTTCCAGGTCATGATAGTGATATATATATATAAGATATTATAAATAATATTTAAATAAAATAGATAAACACATAAATAAATAAATAAATAAATAAATAAATAAATAAATAAATAAATAAATAAACCCAGAAAACTCTGTAGCCCTCTGTACATGTAAAGATACAACAAGAGGAACTCAGTCTAGATTAGCCTAGTTTGTGTTAGAGTTTCACCATAATGGACCATGATATGAATTCTCAGTTTTTAAAATTATGAGAAAAAAATCTAAGATATTTCTATTAGATCAGCTTAAATAGACTCTGATTGTATGTGCATAATGTGTGTGTGAGTGTGTGTGTATGTGTGTGTGTGATGGAGTGGGCAGGAGGACTAATTCTATCCCTTATGAATTTATATAAAAAGTCAGTCTGAAATTGACAACTTTTGTTGTCCTGAAACCAAATATGGTTTCAGATTGTTAGGCTATTTCTATTGTCTTCTTTGGACCTCTTAATACTGGAACTTTTGTGCTTTTGAAGTGCTTTAGGAAAAAAAGAAAAACTACATGTAAGTTAAACATTTGAATCACTCTAAAACATAAGATATAGAAAATGGTATTAACAAAAACCTTACATAAAAATTAATTAAAAATAAAACTACCTTTTCAATGCACTGTGCTAAAAAGTCCCCATATTGATCATTGTCATCATAGGATATCTAAATATATTTAGGAGTGGCCTTCTGAGCATGGACCAGAGTAGTTCTTGAGCATCACCAATTATAGCTCAAACTCTCACCCCCCAAAAAAAAACAATGAAAACACCTATCATAGAGAAGAAATAATTGAATGTTCCACATTAAATGAACAGACTCTCCAGCTAAGCTCTTAAGCACTCAGACAGAACACATAATTCTATCATTAATACCATTATTAATGTTAAGTAATTACTTCAGCTTAAGTTAATCTTTTGTACTGTACAGGATGTATTAATATATAATTGCATAATACTCACAGGTCTGTGTTTACTTGCCAAATTATTTTATTATGAGCTATTCAAGAGGAAGAACTAACAGAGTTAAGTGACAAGTACTTTATTTTTTTAGAAAAATAATTTGTTACCTATGTTATTTCTTGTTCTTGAAGTATATAATATTTTTTCCATTTCATCTTGATGTTCTCTTCCTAATGTTTGGCAAAGCTTAAATTGTCCAAGACATCTACTACTTCTTAGCAATCCCACTTTCTCTTAACTAATCACACATGCTCTGCAGAGTGGCCTTTATTTTTTGGTATTTGATTTTTTTTTCTCTCTGGCCTTATTCCACTCTGTGACTGTGATATTTTTAGCATCGTGACAATCTGTAGTTATTTCCTCGCCTTCACCATTAACTTAAATTTATATTTTTAGTTTTAACTTTTTAATAATTCTGAGATATACAGTTACAGAGTTCTTCGTGGCTGAGTTTCAGTCATATAATGTTCCAGCACCAGCCATACCTTCATCAGTGCACATTTCCCACCACCAATGTCCTCAGTTGTTATTACTCCCCCAACATTTTCCATCTCTCTCTCTTTCTCTCTCTCTTTCTTCTCTCTCTCTCTTTCTCTCTCTCTCTCTCTCTCTCTCTCTCTCTCTCTCACACACACACACACACACACTATTTTGGAGCCACGTGCAATGGTGTAATGATGTTCCGGGATCTATTGTTGACTCTTTTACTTTGTGCTCAAGGATCACTTTTAGCAGACCACTGGGGACCATATTGAAGAGCTATGGTTTTGAACTTAGCAAATGCAAGCAAGGTCAGATGCAAGCAAGGCAAACATTTTAACCCTTGTACTATCTCTCCAATCCATCAATAAACTCTTCTAATTCCCTAATTTAAGTTGTTAGCATTTGTTATTTTTCAAAAAAAGTGACAGAATAAGAATTCCTTCTTTCCCTACTATCTAATATTCTAAACAAATATTCTGCATCTCTTCTCATCCATTAGCTAGTCCTTCTGTCTAATCATGTCCTATAATTGCCTGTAATTTCAGTTCCTTTTATTTCACTCAGACTATTCTCTCATAGTTTATTTCTTACATTTCATTACTATACCAATGTCACAATTTCTATTGGATCTTCCTATCAACACACAAACTGTCATAATGAGTCACTTGACAAAAAATAATAATAATAACCAAACATATATCTCCTTTTATCTCCTCTTTACTTGATTTTTTCTTCTTTCTCTTTCCAATACTTGCTTTTCTCTATTTCTTCATTTTTATTGAGAATTTCTTATAGTGTTTATCATCTCTAAATTTTATCTTTTGCTCTTGAAATAACTAGTTAGGGAAGTTAAATTAGACACCTTAGTTGTACAGAAAACAGATTTTCCAGTGACTTTAGTGTGGACAAATAACTACTTATTATCAGTTTTTAGTTTGACCTTTTTAAAATTACTGAAACAGCAAATCACATTTTCCTCTTGAAACACACTTACATTATAGTACTCTGGCCAAAAAAATCCTTAAAAAGAACAAATTCTTTACTGGTTATTTTTTTTTCACAACTTACTTGAAAATATGGGAATGCTGTAGAGTTCCTATGAACTCATTAATTCTTCATTTGTATTTGTTCATTAGATAATCTCATATTCAATGGCTTTAAATACTATTCATTAAGGTTATTATTTTGAATCTCTGTCCTGAGACACTTCTTCAACTGTTGATCCAATGTATTTCTTTAAAAGGTCAACATACAGCTCAGAGAAAGATAGAATAATATTGTAATTTATCCTACTCAAACTGTTTTCCAGAATATGTCTTTGTTGTCACCAGGGAGACTTAAACAGAAAACACAGAAATCATTATTGAATTCTTGCCAAGTAGTCACATACAGTGTTGAACTTGTTCTTTGTCCTTTCTACTTTTACACCAAAATCTACTCCTTTCTTGCTATGTCTTTTTTTTTTTGTTTGTTTTGTTTTTAGGCTACACCCAGAAGTGCTCAGGGATTACTCCTAGCTCTGTACTCAAGAATCACTGTTGGGCTTCAACCACATAGGGTGCCAAGTATCGAACCCAAGTTGGCCACTTGCAAGGCAAATACCTCCTATGGCTGCGCTATGGCTCAGGTCCTTCTTGCTATCTTTTTTTTTTGCTATTGTTCTAATACAAGTCACTATCAATATTTTCCCAGTTTTCATCTTTTAGATATCCATTTATGCAACTTATTTATATATGTATATATTAAAATATATATTTAATTTAAATATATATTAAAATATATTAAAGTATATATACTACATATATATTATAGCAGCAGTGTTCGAAGTAGTATTTTTGGTTTAGAGGTGGTAGTAACAAAAAGCAAATAAAAAAATCTTACATGAAACTTAAATCACACTTTAGGAAGATATATCTTCCTAACTCCCATTGTCTATTTTCTTCTCTCTATTCACCTAATAGCAAAATAAACCATTTAAGCAAATCTAAGTGAGGAGTAAGTTCAAATTGTTCCTCAGATGAAAGCCTCTGGTGGTCTCTCTGACCTCAGACCTCACTGTTTCCAACTCTGCCTCGACGCCCTCTCCCAGTACACTAAGTCATTCAGTCTTCCTGGACTTTGTACACACTGTACTGTCTGCCTGGAAGTTCTTCCATTAGCTGTTTGAGTGGTTTGCTGCCTCACTTCAGTTAGCTGCTATTTAATATCCCCCCAGAGAAAATATTCCTGACCATTCTTAACTAGCTTTTTCTCCCAACCTTTATTGTCTTTGAGGCACTTACAATTACTTAATAAATTGTGTGTATATACACATATATATTATATATTAGATTATATATATTCTAATCTGAATGTTGCTATTTTCTCCCACTATAATGTAAACTATTTTGTTCCTTGCCCTTTTTAACACTCAGAATATTGCTTGCCATATGGTTGGTTTTGAATACATCTTTCATGTTGAATTAATGGATGAAAACAATTACATATCAAAATGGAAGAAAAGTCCACTAAATTTAATCAAAAAACATGGTTTTAATCTGATTCCATTATTTACTAGCTATGAGGCATTTCGTGTGTAATTTCGACCTTCTATGTCTGTACAATGAGATGTGAGATTACAGTGATCTTTAAAATCCCAGTACCGACATTTCTAATTTTACGCATGTGGTGTTTTCACATTAGAGACCAACTCCCATGCCTCACTTGGCTCAAATAGGAATGATAACATTTTTCCCCCTAGAGCTTCTGAGAAGTAGACAAGGGTTTTGTGTGTTTGCTTGCTTTTTTTTTTTTTTTCCATTTCTTTGTATCCTGTCAGGGTTGAAAATCCAGCCAGGAGGGAAGTCACAGATTTTGCATCTGCACAAACATTTCAATCTAGAATCTCCCCAAGTTGCCTACTGAAGGGAAGAAGCCAGAGTGCGGAATATCACAAGGGAAGATATTCAATGGTGCTTTGATCAGAAAGTCCATTACATTTGCTTTCGATCACAATGCAAACTCACTCAGGTCTGCAATCACTTACTTTGTTAGGCAAAGGTCCTAGTGGGGAAAAAAAAAAAAGAGTTGTGTGCACAACTCCATCTGTGTGAGCCCCTGCCAGAAACATTTATGAATCACTCGTCTCCTGATAGACAACTTGCTTCCCTAGTTTGCAATCATATTTCCCACAGATGTTGCTTTTTGAATTAGCTATTGTCTCATTAGGTTGTGAATGTTTTCTCCCATTTGAAACCACAATATGGGTAAAACTCACCTATCATCAAAGCTGGCAATACTTGGAGAACATTAAAAGGTGGAAGCATATGGGGGAGGTCAAGGATCTGGAATCCAGAACTAGGGATAGATACATCTCTGTAAGTTTGGAGTTTGGTATGTTTCAAGTCCTGGAATCAGTGATGTTTACTGTCAGTTTATGCAAATAAAGCTGATCTCAGTTCTGGAAAAAATGAGTGAATAATTTTGCTTGAAAGAAGTTTCTTGCTAATTTCTTTGAACACCTTTTATAGATTTTGCGTTGAGCAATGGAGCATATAAGTTTTTTATTATAGAATTCATACCTTCTGTGGCTGTAATTGGCAATTTATATTTTATACATTGAACACATACAGAGCCTTATTATTTGACTCCAGTTATGACAAAATCTGATTGGAACATTTTATAAGGTAAATTTTTCTGTGGTTCATTTTCGAAATGAGCACTTATGTTTACAATAATATATAGTTTTCACTTATGAGTCATATATAACTCAACCTGTTGATCATTAACATTATATTAATTTCCTTTCTTTTTACTTTAGAAATAAATTTTTCAGACCCCTTTAAACCAAATATTATTCCTTTATGATTATCATATATGAATGTGTCAATGGTGTGTGTAATTTGAGTTACACGAGCTTAAAATTAAATGCAAATTTTAATTTCCTTTATAAAAAGAGCTGATGAAAAATCCATTGTGAAAAGGTTATGAGAAAAAGCTTATCTTATAATTGCAGCCAAGATTCAAACCATTATTTAAGACGTGAAGCATTTGGCAACAAAGAGATTGTTGTCATTAAAAAGGAAGCCCAACACATTACTCTTGGGCTGAGAAAAATAATTTAGCTGTCATTGTTACTTAAGGAGTAGCACAGGAAGATGACAGAAATTAAAATGAGCGGTTTTACCTTGAACATTTTAATGTATAGTTTCATCTAACAAGCGGAGATAGTTAAAAAGCATTTGTGAATTCTATAAACCTGTCAGAAGGAAATCGATGTATTACTCTTGACATATAGCTAAATCCATTCTTTTAAAGGATATTGCTGGAAGGAAACCAGTAGAACTTTACAATAGTGGTAAAAAAAGATTTACATTCTTTTTTTTTACTATATATTAACACTTACAATGTCTGAGACTTGATATATTTTTCTGCCAAGTTGATAAGTATTGTAGTATTAACTTTTGGAAAGACAATTGTAGTGAGGACATTGTGGCTATCCTGACTGGCTTTACCTTAGTCTGGATGACTAGAGAACTAAGAGTTAGAAATTTGCATAAGTAAGCATTTAGAAAATTATGTTATTGGTGCTGGAGAGATAGCACAGTGGTGTTTGTCTGGCAAGCAGCCAACCCAGGACATAAGGTGGTTGGTTGGAATCCCAGCATCCCATATGGTTCCCCGTGCCTGCCAGGGGCTATTTCTGAGCAGATAGCCAGGAGTAACCCCTGAGCACCGCCGGGTATGGCCTAAAAACAAACAAACAAACAAAAAAAAAAAACAACAAAAAAGAGAAAATTATGTTATTTTGGGAGGCTTCAGAAAAATGTATTCAAATTGTATTAGATACAATTCTTCCTAATCTTTCCTCCTGATTTCCTGTCCCTCTCTTTTTTCTGAATTCTCTCTTCTTCTGAATTACATGTTACAATGGTTAAGGTTGTCCCTTTTCTTATGTCTTTTTCTTGCATGGTTACTTTTCTTTTTTCCTTCTTGATATATGAGAAAAATCAACAAATAAACACCCAAGATGTTTTAAAATGGGATTCTTATTCTAACATATTATGGTAGCTCATAAATACACATTTTACTTGTTAGTTTTCTGATAGCTTTTCCATTTGTTTGAATTATTTGATCATCTTAGCAGCATGAAAGGAATTAGGGAACTGACATATAAAAAGTGAATATATAGAGTATTTTTTTTTTTTTTTGGTTTTTGGGTCCCACCCGGCAGTGCTCAGGGGTTACTCCTGGCTGTCTGCTCAGAAATAGCTCCTGGCAGGCACGGGAGACCATATGGGACACTGGGATTCGAACCAACCACCTTTGGTCCTGGATCCGCTGCTTGCAAGGCAAATGCCGCTGTGCTATCTCTCCGGGCCCTATATTGAGTATTTTTATAGAGAACTTTAATGCATTTGTTTGTGATTTAAAACACGCTTCGACCCATCCCAGGTCTCCAACTACAACCTATGAATATATCTCCAATGTCTATCTATAAGAATGAGTGGGTAGGCTGTGGATTCCTCTATGTTTGTCTAATATGTACTGTGCATAATCTCTGTCTATATTGTATATAGTCCCTGTTATATATTATCCTTCCTTTCACCCACTACATTCACCACCTTACCAAATCCCTTCTATCCTCTCATCCCCTCAACCCTGATCTGTTATCTCTACTGATTTAACCCTCTTTAATCTCAGCTCTTAACTTATCAGAAACCCGAAAATTCCCCCTGCCTCAGCAAGCTGCCAACTGGCTTCCAAAGCAAAAGGACACCCTCCCAGTTCCCATCTATGATTCCTGCAAGAAGCTGTAGCCACTAATCCTGCTGACTCACTCTATCTGGCCCTTTTTATCCTACCTCTCCTCAATGTGGACTGTGTTCCAGAGGGATGGACCCCCATCTCGAGGACACTACCTGATCCCTGACTATTGCAAACCATTTCTCAGACTCCAAAAGACCATGGTGTGAGATGAACATGTGCTCTGGATCTTATCTACTTCCCAGAATATCTCAAAACACTTAATGGTATATCAATATTTTCTTTATATGTTTCTGTAGATGTATTTCCTTAATAGTTATAACTCAATGTTTGTTTCTATTTATAGAGGTAGCTCTATTCTTTTCCATTTCTTTTCATTTTTGGTTCTACATAGTAGAAAATTATAGTAGAAAAGTCTTGCTTGGGATAAGACCTCAGGTCAAAAACAGGTTATAGATACTGTATACCATGTTATTTTTATCCCAAATACACCTATAATATAATATGGTAGCATAACTTTTTGCATAGGCACACTAAAATGGGAAAATATTTTGTATAGGAAAAGTTCTTATCTAATAGGGATAAAAGTTCTTATCTAATAGAGATAATTTCTAATCGAATAGATATCTAATATCTAATAGATAAGTTCTTATCTAAGAGGGAAAATTGTATAATGAAAGGGCAACTTCCACCCTAAACATTTGTCATAGGACGTGACTTAGACCTCAATTGATCAGACATCAACTGTCAAAACCAGACCCTACGTAACAACCTTAGAACTGGCACAATTTCTTGCACAAGCACCAGGAATCAAATCAGGCCCCCCCCCCCCAAGGAATGCCCTAATACTTCTCTGGCACCAACTTGCTCCAGGATAGGTTCATATGACACCCTAACGACAAGGAAACAGCAACAATTTGATCTAATGGTAGACTGCCCTACCTCATCATCTAGTGGTGAGATGAAATCAGAAGACCTTTCATCCTAGGATCTGTAAAAAAAAAATCTCTAATTACAGAAGACTGACTACACCAACTATCACTGAACAGGACTTTTTCTGGGACTATAAAGAAAGACTTTATCCTAGGATTTACCCTAGGATCTGTGTAAAAGCCTAGATCTTTAATTAGAGAGGACTGACTTTAACAATCACCACTGAGCAGAACTTTTCTTGGGACTATAAGGAAAGACTTTGGGGTTTGCCATTTAACATGCCTGGAGCATTTAGTTGGTCTTAAGACACTATGTTTCAAGGGTAGAGACATCCTGTATCTCTTAGGTCAAGGAAATTTCTTTTCTAATTTCGCCAACATTTACTGCCCCTATGAAAAAAAAAGGCCATATCTGCTCTCTCTCCATTTTTTCTTTTTTTTCTTCTTTTTCTTCTTTTAATTGTATTTACAGCTTCTAAATAGGGGCTACCACCTTTTATACAGAACCATAGACCATGAATCTTGTTCAACCTCATATTTCTACGTTCTCCTACAGATTGAGAAAAAAATATAGAGATGGGACCCAGGGGCTAAGCAGTATCGGGATCATTGAGTGGGAATAAAAAATGGTCAGATCTAAATACCCAATGTAAAGTTAATGACAACAGAATCAAAAGACCCAAACAACAGTAAGCTACACAAAAGGGACCTGTTACACTATCAGTCCAGGGGGCTAAGGGCGGAGGTATGGGAGGCATCCTGGGAATTATGATGGAGGGAGGTCAACATTGGTGGTGGGAATGGCCCTAATTCACTGTCATTATGTGCCTGAAATATAACTATGAAAGACTTTTTTATTTGGTTTTTGGAGCCACACCCATTTGATGCTCAGGGGTTACCCCTGACTAAGTGCTCAGATATTGCCCCTGGCTTGGGGAAACCATATGGGACACTGGGGGATCGAGCTGTAGTCCTTCCTTGGCAAGTGCTTGCAAGGCAGACAACTTACCTCTAGCGCCACTTCACCGGCCCCCAACTATGAAAAACTTTTAATTCACATTGGTTTAAATAAAAATATTAAAAAAATAAAAACTAAGTTTAACAAACTGAAACTGTTAATGCAAAAGTGGAAAGTGGATGTATTCTTAAACTCATGGCTTCTTGAGAATTGTATGAAATATTTATATACAAAACTCAGATGCTTAAGATGTCAAACATTTACTATATAGTTTAATCAGATGTATTCAATTATCTTCCAAATGTTGAAACTCTCCTTTTTTTTCCTGTGTATGATATTATGGGAAATATTCTTGAGTACCTAGCCCAGAATATGACATCATGTGCCTTGTTCCCTGCCATCTGCTTACCTACAGTGTACCATGATCCTGTCTTGTTACTTCTCCATTCTTTATCCAGTGTATGCTTTCCTGCACTGCAATTTGCAGCTGAAACCCTATCACCTGTTCCATCGCTGGAACTTGATGCTCATTAACCTGTCCTTGGACCTCGCTATAGATTGAATAGTGGCTATGGTTTTCCTTAGTCTCTAGCCTTGGCCACATACATAGAAATCAGATCTCTGCTGACTTACTGTCAGAAGGCAAATAAAGCATTTCCTGTCTGGGGGCATCCTTTTAATCTCCTGCTAACTCCCATCCATGTTGATTCTATTACGTATTTTGTTTATATAACTTTTTGGTGGATGAGGTGTAAAATGATCAAAAAATTTAAATAGTTTATATGGAATTCCACTTTTCTATTACACTATATTAGAACTGTAAGGTAATGCAGTGATATTTTCTGCACTACTGAGTTTTCTTTTGTGATCCCAAGTGTAGGACACAATAGAATAATGTTACATGAATTATGCAGGCTAGAGACAGAGAACTCTAAGAGTTTGCTGTATTAAATTGTTTTATTTTTATTGCTCTGGTTCTAGTTTATTTAGGGGTTTGGGTTTCCTTTTCTTTTTTATTTGGATCCATATCTCAATCATCCTTTTTTTAAAATACCTATTCTTTTACCTCATATTGACTTTAATGGATTTTCATATTATTCCCATAACCTCAATGTTGATGGAATGCTGCTGGAATTAGATGAGAAAATATCAATGTGTTTTCTTATCCCTCTTTCTAGACTGATAAAGCGATATGCAGTGGTGCGAGTAGTAGGGCATCTGCCTTGCCTGGGCTAGCCTAGGACAGACCACAGTTCAATCCCCTGAAGTCCCATATGGTCCCCCAAACCAGGAGCAATTTCTGAGTGCATAGCCCCTGAGCGTCACCCGGTGTGGCCTACAAACCAAAAAAAAAATTATAATAATCTGGGGTCAATAATGGAAATATTTTAAAGGCAGATTATCTCCATAATTAAACTTTTCTAGAGCCTCCTTCCTGGAATAAATAATGAAAACTGTCATCTCAAGAAAATAGTAGCTATTCTCCTACATTATGAATATCCTCTTACATATCCTCCTACTTCTTGTCCTCAGATTCTTTCTCTGGAATTGTTTTCTCTCCCCTCAGATTAATTTTAATCATTCAGATTTTATCTAAGTACTATTTATTTTCTACTAATAGTTACTCAGGAACTGCTTATAGTTCCCAGGACCACGATAAAACCTTTGTTGTAAAATTTAGTACAAAATAATCTCATACCTATATGTCTTTCTTTCTGGAGCATAATAATCTCCAAAAGGACAGAAACAATAAGTATTGTATTCCTCTACATCCCCCAGCAACAAATGCACTGTAAGCACCCATTAAACACTTGCTTAATGAAAATTGAGTAAGATATAGCCAAAGTAGTATACATCAACCAAGGTGCAGCAAGGGTGGTTTGGAAATCCAAAGAGCTTTATCAGTGATGCTAGACCATTCTATGCTATCAGATTTTTTAACAATGCCTTTTAAAATAGACTTTGACTTCCTATTTTAAAATAATTATTTTGGTCAGTGGCTGGTTAAAAAGTAGAATTTTGTATTTAGATGCAAGTACTATGAAATTGCAAACTTGCTATAATTCACAAAAGCTCCAAAGAAATTGGCAAATAATTTTGTCTGATGCATTTTTGTAAGTATTTATTTTGGGAAGAGCATGAAAGCTTAACTTTCTTTTTCATGGTCCCTTTCTTGCCTTATTTCTGTCTGAAGGAAACTGATATGAAATGAACTGGAAACTTTAGCATTTTCTTTGTACTTTTAAAACTCTATTATTAAAACAATGTGGAAAGAACACTGGACTTGGACTCCTACGCTTCAGATTCAAGGATAAATCAACCAATTTTTCTCATCGCAAAACAAAGGTAATAATAAAACCAATTCTATAGGTTTATCATAAGAAATAATTGAGATTATTTACATAAAATACTATAGAATTTGGTTAATAGTAAGTGCTCACTAAATGATTGTGGAGGAGGTGACATGATGATAATAATTAAGTTGGAAGCTAAGCCAGTGGATAAATTTGAATACTTACTGTTTGATTAATATTACAGAACTGGGAAGGCCAGGTATAGTGAGAGAAAATATGTAAAAGAAATTTGTAAACTACTTAATTGTAAATTCTAATATATGACATAAGTATAACCATAATAGTAGTAATAAATAGGAATATAAATAGATATACACTGATTTAATCATAACTTATTAAATATCATTATATTTTATGCAGACATTTATACCAGTTATTTTGTTTCTTTGCTTGGGGAATTAAGACTTCTGGCTGTGAATGATGTTTGATAAAGCCTGAAAAGAGCACAAAAATGATTATGTATAAACTTGATATTTCAGTTTGAAAATTCCATAAGTTAGTTGATGTTGCATGGTTTATTTTATCCCTAATGCCATCAACATCAAGAAAATTGTTTATTTAAATATATATATTTGTGAAAGTAACAGTTGCCAAACAAATATTTCTGAAACAAAGGAAATAAGTTGCAAGACATTGCTTCTGAGTTTGTTTTGCCTTGTTTCATATTGTTTTAAAGAAAGGATTATTTATTGCTATATTTATGCATATTCCAGGCAGCATGAAGCTACCAGCTGAGTAGGATTCCTTAGTAAGTGATATTCATCAGAAATGCTTTGAATGACTAGATTTCTTGATTCCAAAGCCTTCCATCTACAGTCTTTTCTATTCAATGCCAGTGAAGAAATGTTACAGAGAATAAAAAATATGTGAAAAATTAGGTGGAAAATTTAATAATTCCAACCTTTCATTTCATAAAATTTGACTTAATAGAATTTCTTTTTCTTTCCTCTTCGATTACCAGTGGTAATAAAAAAAGAGGGTTACATGATAAAAGTCAGGACGATGAAAGACAAAAATAGAATATGGAATAGTTAGAAATGTTAAATATACAAGATTTATTAGAGATTGAATTAACCATGATTGGCCAAGTAAAATAATATATTTTTTCTGTTTCTAAGGAATACCACCTACATGAATGGCATGCTCACTGTGCTTTTCTGCATCTCTTTAAGTCTTGGCTATATCAACTAAAGACTTGACAGTATCAATAAATCAGTATTGGCAAAATAAATGATAATACTGTTTAATTGGCTAAGACATTGAAAAGTTGGGCTGAAAGTCTGCAATAATCTTATTTTTCACTAGTTATTAATTAATTTTAAGATTTATTCTAGTCAATGTTGACATAAACAAAAATTTTCAGTCCTAGACAAAATTATAAATTTATGCATCATGTGTGTATGTAGATGTTTATGTCCTGACCTCAGAATATGTTTTATATTTATAAGTTAGTTATCTTTCAGTGGTAGCACAGCGGTAGGACATTTTCCTTACACTTGGCTGACCCAGAAAGGACTCAGGTTTGATCCCCAGTATCCTAATAGTCCTCTGAACTAGGAATAATTTCTGAGCACAGAGCCAGGAGTAACCTCTGAGCACTGCTGGATGTGGCCAAAAAAATCCTATTTAAAAAGAAAAAATAATAAATTAAATAAATTAAAAATAAAAATGAAAGAATATTATTTATTACCCATAAATTTGAATTAGGATACATGTTTTTAGTGCATCTATGTCAAATAACTGAACTTAGGCATTCACCTTTTTTAAAAGACCATTCATTTAGCTGCTCCCCCCTTTGCCTTTAGAACTAATTTGTGGTTGAGTAAACAAGGTGGACATGAAACTTAATTCTAAAACATAAACTGTATTTAAAGAACAATAGTGGTAGAAAAACTACCACTATAAGTACATTTTGGATTATAGAACACTTGGAACATAAATGTTTGTGATTGCTCTACAAACATTTCTATGGACAGAGATATGTTTGTAATAAAAATGAACACCTTAAGAACAAATCTTTAATTTTACTCAAGAATTTACACACAAAAAAATAAAAAAAAAGAATTTACACAAGGGTTTCTTCTTCATAACTTCTCTGTCTGTCATGAATTCTACAAGAATTTCAAAATATCCCTGGCTTTAGAAAATAAAGAAAAGTCATTATAGTTCTATTAGAAATGGGTACAAGAGCAGAGAGGGGTGGATGAGAAGCAAATTCCAGGCAAGACTAAATTTCACTTTGCCAAAAATTCCCATCAAAGCCTTAAGGACAGAGTTTTCTAGGAGAAAGAACAGCTCATGTGACTCCTTAATTGAGTCTTCATTGGAATTTTATAGGGAACACACTGGAATGACTGACTGGCTGTAAAAAGTGGGTTTATTCCAAATTCCAAGAGGATTCTTGGTTTTAGATAAATAAATCCGATTGTTTTGTAACTCATCAGCTCTTTCTAGTTTTTTCTCCGTTTTTGTGTCTCTCCCGAATTGTGTTTATATATATTTTGTGTGTGAGAAAGATTTTTCTTTTCATTATTTGAGATTATGATCTTTCCCCATTTTTGCTGTGCATTATAAATGCCTTTCTTTTATGAAACAATGGTGATAATAGATGACATTTCTTGTTTTTGACAGTCCAGTTTGGCAAAATCAGCACTTGGCAGCTTTCTATCAAATCTCTACTGTTTTTGTGTTTGTTTAATTTCACTTGCTAGTTGTTGCAATTTCCAAGACTGGAAAACAGGGTCTACAGATTTTTAGTGGAGAGAAGAAAAGCTGATGAGAAAATCTAATGGTAGATAAGTTGGATTTCGTTCCAGAGGAGGGGAAAAACAACAAGTATTCACTGGAAAGAAAGAAATTAAATCATAGGAAATGAGATGAAGCAACAAAACCTATAGCATAGAGGGTGGAAAAGAAACAATGTTAGGGGTCAAGTAACAGCACATACACCTATTAATATGGTTATACAGCTCAACTTATGGGACATTTGTGTGGTTTTAAGGATCTATTGGCCTCTCATTAGGTCAAAAAGCTTAAATCTTACCCTATCTGACAAAATGCAGAGACGTGGATAATACGAAGATTTCTGTTATGGGTCTCTGTTGCAGGAAAGAAAGGAACTCAATTTTAGTATTTTCTTTCTACTTTCAAAAAGAACATGGATGGCCTATTCAAGGGATTCTACATTTGATCAGAGTGAGGGAATTGCAACAATTGTGACAATAGCACCTAATATTGCCATGACATGGGGAAGCAGGTATCTCTCCAAAGAGGGAAATGAACAGTGGGCAAGAAATCAGTGTTGGACTATTTTATACCTGAAACTCAATCATAAATCATTTTGTAACTCTGAAATTCAGTGTTAAAATGATTTTTAAAGCTTCCTAAGAGAAACAAAAAGCAGAATTAGAGAATATAGGAATTGAGGCTGATGTAATCTGAGCAGACTCTCATGGTATGCTCATCAATCTAAATGGCTTAAATTATATTCAGTGATATGACTATATTTTATTGTAAATGAGTGAAATGACATAAATACATAAAATAAAAAATTATATATACAATAAAATATGATTCTTTAGGGGTCGGAGCAGTGGCACAGCAGTAGAGCATTTGCCTCGCACGCGGCTGACCTAGGACAGACATGGTTTGATCCCCCAGTGTCCCATATGGTCCCTCAAAACAGGAGCGATTTCTGAGCGCATAGCCAAGAGTAACCCCTGAGTATCACCGGGTGTAGTCCCAAAACAAAATAAAACAAAACAACAACAACAGAAACATGATTCTTTAGACTCATAATTTTTATATATTTTTATTTAAACACCTTGATTACATACATGATTGTGTTTGGGTTTCAGTCATGTAAAGAACACCACCCATCACCAGTGCAGCATTCCTATCACCAATGTCCCAAATCTCATAATTTTTTTAATGTTTTTTAAGTATCAATTCTTCTCTAGAAAGAAAATGCTTACATTCCCCTACAATATTTTCCATCAGTGTCAGTTGCAATTAGTAGCGTGCAGAGGAAAAAAATCTATATCAATATCGTACATAAATCAGCTATTTTTAATGCTTTCAACTCTTCTAACTAAAATAAATTTGTAAAAATTAGATGATCCATTACTGTTTCATATTGTATTATATAGTATCTTATTTTCTTTTATTTACAGGATCATTTTTATCAGGTCATATTTCTCAGAGTCCATCTTCTTCTATCAAAAGTTGACCACGTAGTTTTATAATGTTTCATATTGCAGCCAGCTCCTAGTCAGATCCAAATTTATCAAGAAATCTATATATATTATTTTTAATTTTTAATTTATTGAATAACTATGAAACACAGGTTACAAAGTTATTCATGGTTGAGTTTTATAGCCCCATATTGAAACCCCATCCCTTCACCAATGTCCACTTTTTTCCACCAGTTTCCACTTCATTCCACCAATGTTCCCAGTTTCATTCTTACCATCCAGCCTACCTCTATGGTGATCATTTTTTATTTTTCTTCAAAAACACTTAGGCACTGCGGTTTGCAATAATGTTACTGAAAGTATACCATGCATATTTCTTCCTTTCAGCATCTAATTCTTTCCACAATTGTTTACATCTCAATATCATTGTCATTGTGGTTTCTTTTATGACCTAACTGCACTCTCCCCATTGATGTGACAGGCTTTCTGCTTAAGGATCAATCCTCCTGGCCTTTATTTCTCTTGTGTTTTGGTATTCTTCTCCTATGTTTTTTTTTTTTTTCTCTTAGAAAAGTGTGACCATTCTGACTCATTTCCTTCAGCATGATACTCTCCATGTTTGGCTATAATTAGTAAATCTCATATCTTCTTTTGTTTTATCAGCTGCACAGTCTTCCATTGTGTCTATGCCTTCTTTTTCAACCTTACCTATTCAACCTGATTGCTTGGAGAGACTAAAAAAAATTTTTTGAGGGGTTACACCCTGCGGCACTCAGGGGTTACTCCTAGTTCTGTGCTCACAAATTGCTCTGGAAGGCCCTATCTGTGGGTGCCCTTCCTGCAGGGACACCCCAGTTAAGATGTGGTTACTCTTTCTTGGAGGGAGACGCAAACACAAAGACACAAAAAAAGACATGACGACAGACAGACAAAGACAGACACGGAGACAGACAAAAGTGAGAAAAGGATTTCAGCCAAGACTGAACCCAATTCCAATTTATTGAAACTCAAGGCCCAGCTTATATATTTTTTTTGTGAGCATAGTTCTGCTGGTACCTATAGAACAGGCAAAACAAGATCCATTAGCAAATGAGATAATATGCAGATAATGAGATCTGTCTCTACTAGGTCAGGATAAACTGATAATGGAGCCTATCTCCGCAGGTGGGGTATACAAGTTAATTCTTGAAGCTACCTGTTTTGCTTATGGCTCTCTGTTTGGTGCCCTTAAGTAATTTCTCAAGACTGCCTGCAGGTGGGATATAAGGTAACCTTAAATGTTTAATCCTTGAGGCTACCTGTTTTGCTTATGGCTCTCTGTTTGGTGCCCTTAAGTAACATTCAATTTCTCAAGGCTGCCTGCAGGTGGGATATAAGGTGACCTTAACTGTTTTACATTTAATTCCTGAGGTTACCTGCTTTGAGCCAAGTCACAGGTCCTTCATTTTAACTAAATATTCTGCCTGATCTAAGAAGCTCTTTTAACTGAGTATTCTGCCTGTTCTAAGAAGCTCCCAACACCTATCTCTGTGCTTTGTGCTATCACTCTGATCCCATAATTTTTAATACATTAGTGTACTTGATTATTTTGACCTTATGAATTAACTCTTGAAATCAACTTATAATTAAAAAATATCTTAGTAGGAACTAACTAGAACAATAGGTAGGTCACAATAGTACTGCGTATAGGGTGCTTGTCTTGCATGTGGCTGATTCTTGTTCAATCTTCAACTCTACTTATAGTATCGTGAACCCATTAGGAGCAATCACTGAATGCAGTATCAGAAATGATATCTGAGCACCACTGAGTGTGGCTCAGAAACAAAAAATTGTAAAATAAAATATTCTAATAAAATAAATTTTGCGAATCAGGATTGAAGCAAAGTGCATAACTAACTATAATTATAAGTATTACTTAAGGATTAATTAAAGAAAAAAAAAGAGAATAAAGATTTAAATATACAATTGTAAAGACTAAAGGTTCACCCTCTTTTGCTAGAATATTCTGGAGAACTACTTGTAATTATCGTCAATAATTATAGTATTTGGACCAAAGATGACTCAATGGTTGAGTAGATGCTTTGTATGTAAAAGGCCCAGGTTCAATCCTTTAATAAATCCTGGTACCCTGGACACTTATGGGAACTGAATTTTCCAAACACAATCTACAGAGACCTCAAACAAACCAGGTATTGCCCAAGCCAAAATTGAATTATAGATAATTTAGAAATGATTGACTAAATACTACTTTCATAGAGTGGGTTCTGAACAATATCATGTCATAAAAATAGGAATTAGTAATTTTCCTAAAATTTCTATTGAGAAAAATTATGTTATGAATAATTATGAGAGAAACCTGCAATGTTTCTTTTTCTTCTGTTTCTGCAAAAACTAGAAAACATTATTTAAGGGTTTTGTGATGTATCTATTTTTAATCTATCCAGTCTTTCTTTTTTTATTTTTTAAATATTTTTCTTTGTTCGTTTCTTGGGGGGAAGGCCCAGGGATTGCTCCTAATTCTAAGCTCAGGAGTCACTTCTGACAAGCTCAGTAGATCACATGGGATAGTAGGCATTGAACCTAGGTTGACCATGTGTAAGGCAAGCACCCTACCTGCTGTACTATTATTGTTCCAGTCCCAGTCCCTCCATACAGTCTTTCTTTCTTCTTCTTCTTCTTTTTTTTTTTTTTTTTGGTTTTGGTTTTTAAGTCACAACTGATGATGCTCAGGGGGTTACTCACAAAACAGGGCTGCACTCAGAAATCACTCTTGGCTTGGGGGACCATATAGGAGGCCAGGGGATCAAACTGCTGTCTGTCCTAAGCTGATCTGTGCAAGGCCGTACTGCTTGCGTCACTGCTCCAAACCCAATACAGTCTTTCTTACAAATAGTTTTTATTTCATGAAAATAAAATTGATGTTAAAATTCAATTAGTATTTCTAACAATTTGAAATAATAATATTGAAATTTTCATGTTTCAAAACATTTTTTCATTGGTCTCCCAAAACATCAAATTTTAGAAAGGAACCATATGTTATACCTTTTTGGTACATGTCAGTGCACGTGATTTTGAGGAGGTTTGTTTAGAGAAAATACATGAGAAACCAGGCTGGTATCATACTCTGAATGTCTTAGTTCCTGGAATTGCACCTTGAGAGCTCAAATAAAACCAAGGGTTGAAGCAAATTAGGTTGATGATTTACATCAACTACCTAGTTCTTACAACTTTAAATGGCACATACATCAATCAGTTCTAGGAAAATGAACAATTATAAATCAGTGTTGGAATTTTCTTCTAAGTCTTGTGGTTCTTTCTTCAGTATAATAATAAAATATATTATTATAAATCATTTAGTGTGCATAAATATTCAAATTTTTTGGAATGAATGAGGTCAAGTGAATGAACTCAATTTTTTATTTTAGAAGTAATTCACTCACTTTCTGTGTGGACATGCCAAGGAATACACATAAACACAGACATGCTTAGTATCTTTTTCCTTTGGATGAAATACAACTGATTTAAAACTAGTAAATCTTCAATAGAGTACAATTATCCTATTTTATAGACTATAATTTATGAAAATATATTAGATATAAAAATGGTACCCATAACATAACCTACCAAAGTAAACATTTTCAAAAAAACATTGACAGTTATAAATAATAAAATAATTAATTTTGGGCACCTAATTTATTTTAAAAATGCACTAATGATGAATCATCTCTATTTGGCCATTTCTTATTAAATTGACAATGTGTTAGGATTCTTTTACTTTGATTTAGCAAACATTTATTTTTCTTTTAAAATGTATCACTCTTTATAGTGTTGTGTATTTTGTTTCAGACGTGAGTGTAAAGTTCACGTTTCTGTGAACTTACAGTCACTTAATAATACTAAATAATAAATAGGGATATATGGGCTTTATACGTAAGTCACTCTAAATCGTATGAAATTCTCATATCACAGATACTATTGGATTAACTCACCAAACAAGGCTGCATTAAATCTTGGAGATAAGGTCATTTTGATGGTAATTTTATGTTCCTTTTATTGTACTATTGTGGCTTCAGATATAACATTATTCTTAGTGTATAGATCAGTGTTTATTCTTAATGAGATTAGCAGTTGAATTAGTGGATTCCTAAAGAAAGCAATTTAAATTATCCAAAGTGGGTATCTAGGAAATAATCCCACCAAGAGTTGAGGATGGATAAAGTCCCCCACTTTTTCTGGCTATTTGTTAGTGAGCATGTAATCTTTTATTGACTGGATTATCAGTATACCAGGATTTTCTTTTGTTTTCAGATCTTTGGAACTGAACTGAAATGACACCTCTGACTTTTCCAGATTTCCATCTTGCAGATTTTGTGACTTCTAAGAATGTATTACTTAAATTCATATACATGGTAGATTAAAATATAAGTTTATAGATTATAAAATATGTTCTATATGCATAAATTAGAAATTATTTTTATAAACATGCATATTTTATATAAACCACACACAACATATACATATATCATTCTAAGCACAATTTGTTATTAACAAAATAGTTGTTTTCAGCTGCATATGAACCTTTCTCCTTATATAATTCTAGGAAGCACAGTGAACCTTTGTCAGCACATATAATATCAAATCTATGAAAGGGAAGAACCAAAAATGCTTTTTATACCTTTTAATTGACCTATGTTCTCACAAAGTCCAGAAAAGAAATTGAATATTTAAAGAGTCCTGTGGGAGTAATTAGTAGTACATTAAAGTCAAGGGACTTTTAAATGTCAAATTTTGATTTAATTTCTTTAACTTTTTATGCTTTCATAGCATGAAAGGCACTGATCTAATAGCTAAGAATCAGAGAGCTAAATCCAGGCTATATTGACTCAAGTCGTTGTTCTATTATTTTAAGTTCTGGGCATTCCTCAGTTCTCTCTCTTACCTATAAAATAGAAATTTTTATAAAAGGTATTAATAGTTAATTGAGAGGGTTACATAAACTAATACACATGAACAAATGTTTGGCATATAACAAAAATGGTGAACACAATATAATAAGAAATCCTCCTCTTTAAGATGTTCAAATCTGTGGATTATTTTCTTTGATTTTTAGTAATAGTAAATTTATTTTCTAATAATAATTTTATTTGAGTACCATGGCTACAAACATGTTTGTAGCTGGGTTTCAGTCATAAAAAGTTCACCACCCTTCACCATTGCAACCTTCCTGTCTTCAATGTCCCCCATCTGCTTCTTCCCAAAAAAAAACTTACCCAAGAATTCCTAAGATCTAGATTCTGTCTCTCAGTGTGTGTGTTTGTCTGTGTGTGTGTGTGTGTGTGTGTGTGTGTGACATTTATGGCTATTTTTCTTTTTTAGTGTTTATAGAAATTTTGATCAAGGATGAAACATGTGACCTATCTTGGTAATAAAAAGGTAGAAACTATGTTTTGTGTGCTTCTCTTCTTGTAGATTTTCCGTGGCTTAGTTTTTTGACCTGTCATTTTTGTCCTAGGACTTTAGGCTCCCTATACAACAATAATGCAGAACAGATGTTATTAGGCGAAGTTAATGGTGGCCCAATACACCAAGTGCCTTGACAAATGGGTTCAAAAGCTTTCCTTAGCCCTAGCAATCTAAGTGCCAGGAATGAATAAGCCAAAAAAGGAGAGTAATGGGTTTTTGTGAACTCATAAGGAGTAGTTCTCAGTCTGAGCTTGACAAGTCTGATGGTTTAGAAGACTGTTTTGTGGTATAGTTGAGTCCCCAGTGTGCTGTGTTCCCAGGGCAGAAAACCAATAACAACAGATCCTACATCTCATACCATTTGCTAAATGGACTCCCTCACAAGTAGGCCTCTCAGAGAAATCTCCCTATTTCCTGCCTTTTTGTCTCTGAAGGGTAAGTAAGCAAGGAGAATGATTCTTTTTTTCAACTATTTTCATTTCTTAATATTTTGGTGAGGGTGGAGAGGTGTCTTTCCTTTATATTTACTTGCTTTACGTTTTGTATTGTCTAGAAATTCTAAAACATGAGAAAAAAAAATTCAAGTCAATTTCTGTCAGTGATGAGAGGTTTTAGCTTCTTTCCTTGTTATCTTTCTATCTTCAAAAAGACAGAAAACTAGAGCAAGCCTTATGGAAGTGATCAATATGAGATAGGTCAATGTACTGCAGAAACACTGCAGACTTAATCTGGTCCACACTGAAGTTGCCGAAGAAACACTTGATACCTTTTTCTACTTACATTAATTCTTTTTTTTTTTTACTAAAACGTATTTTGATGTGCATTTAGAATAAATAGAATCTAGCAAATCTCTAGAGACCAGGTTCTGGTTTCTGGCAGGCATTTATAATCAACTTCTTGACACAAATAGTGATTAACACTGGTGATGTAAAGACCAAAATTACCATGATTTTAAAGTTGAAATGATTCAGTTTCATCATCCCAAATGCCTTTTTTTATTTAATAAGTTATTAATCATATCAAGACCATTTCTAATGCTCATTTTAATATTTTGGGTGTGATACATTGTTTGAATAGGTCAATATAACTTACCTGCCTACTCAACAAGAAAAATACTTGGAAAGTTAAATAACAGAATTAATAACAGTCTAAGCTTTGAGCATTATATTCAGTGATTTGAGTTTCCTTATCTCTTGAGTACCCTGCATTTTTTCCCAAAATAAAAGGTATCAAGTTATCATTTCTAAGACATTAGAAGCAAACTATACCAATAACACTTATTTTAAGAGAATTGTCTTTAAATGGAAATGTATTATCTAAGTTATATATAAATAAAAGGTCTGAAAATTTAAGAGTCAAAGAAATAGTGCTTGAGTTAAGGATCTTATTTTGCACAAGTAAATCCTGCTTCAATTCTAGCACCACATATTGTCCCTTGAGCACCAGGCAGGATTGATACTGAGAATAGAGCAAGGAGAAAACTCTGAGCATTGCCATATGTGCCTACCCCAATAAATAAATAAAATGTTTAACTTGAAATGTTTATAATAGTGAAATTATAACCTGCCATGAGTGCTTACCCCAGTAAATAAATAAAGTATTTAATTTGAAGTGTTTATGATAGTAATATTATAACCTGCCATGAGTGCCCAGCCCCATAAATAAATAAAATGTTTAATTTGAAACATTTATAACAGTAATACTATAACCATCTTATAGTTACTACCTGCTACATTACATAATTTTCTATTAACATGTGGTCATCAATATGCTATGATAAGATATACATATCTATATGTATATATATTGCTGCTAAAGAAAAAATTTGTTACTAAAGAAAGTGGGTGCTGTATTTTAGTAAGTGATACCATCAGAATTTTAATGGTGAACATAATATTGATTTTTAGGAATGTAGACTTGAAAACTACATTTAAATTTCATATTCCTGAAACTATGTTATAAACCAATGTTAATTCAATTAAAAATTAATTTGTCCTGAAGTCAAATGAAGTAAGTGTATCCCACTTAAATTTTCACTTTAAAAGTTCTATGATCATTTTTGAAATCTTATGATTTCTAATGCCTAAGTTATATGTCATTTCATTTATTGATGGCTGTATATAGAACTTCTATTTTACTGCAGCTATAATTCATTTATTTGAAGACAATACAAACAAGATTTTATTTTATGGTACTTCTTTTTGTTTGTTTCATTTATTGGGTCACACTTGCTGGTACTCAGGGGTTATTCTTGGATCTATGCTTAGAAATTAGTACTGAACGGCTCAGGGGACATATAGGATGCTGGGAATTGAACACTGGCTGTCCACATGCAAGGCAAACTTCCTACCCACTGTGCTATTTTGTTCCAGTTCTATGATTTCATGGTAATTCTTAACCATAATGTTTGTTTTTCCCAAAATTTTATTCTCTGAACTTGGGAGAAACTTAAGGAATAACTAATATTACATCTTTAATAGCAGGATCACAAGGATCAAATGAAGAATACAGATATGACAGAGAAAAGCCAATGTAAAGATCCCAAGACATTAGAGAGTGATTTTTCAAGATTTATTTTTCTCTGAAACTGAACTAGTCATAAAAGAAAATGACCTTTGTATTTTTCTCTAGTGTTAAAAATGTTACAGACCGATAGATCTGTGAAAGTTAGAACTATTTAACTCTTCAATTCAAGCTTCATAATAGAGATTGAACTCATATGAATTAAATTTACCTGCCAGAAAGCTATCTACAATTTTGGTGATTAATTTTGTACTATTTGAACAAACTGATTTAGAGCTTAGGATTGGAACATCTGACCCCACAAAGAAACTGACCAATTAAAAACATTCAGTATCCTGACAAATCTCTGAGATTTGACCAGTGAAGTAGAAAGTGGTTTAGCTTGGCATGTGAAGCTGCTGATTGAAAATATTTCAAGTATGCAAACTAGACTTGTTTTTTTCTTCCACAGAAAGAACTAATATGGGAATCTAAGATCATAGAAACTTTTCCAGAAGTTCTTCACATTGCTATGCATATCATTTTTTCTCAAAAGCAAAATTTATATGAAGCCAAGGAATAAAGTATTCTAGTTATGTGTATTAACAATTATGGTTTCACTGGACTTTTTAAGCATCAATGGGAAGAATAATAAAAATAATTAAAAATAAATCAACATACTGGTACCAATTTGTGATTTTTAATCTCACAATGAATTGAAAAGTCAAAGTCAATTTATAAAACCTAAATGACCATGCCTTGTTTTTAGTCAATACAGCCAGCCAGCTTTAATTTACAAATATTGATGCTTTATTTAAAAATCAATGGATAAACTTGATATTTTACCTAAAGAACAGAAAAATTTATGTTTTCAAAATACAATTACATATATCATTACTAGGCTTATGAGTTAATTTATTTTACTCCAGATCTACTTTGTAGAACATAATATTTTGCAATAAGAGTTGATTCACAATAAATTTACTTGGTACTTTTCCACAAAACTCCAATATTTTATACAAAATTTGAAAATTGAACCTAGTAAAATTAAAGGGTAATTGAATTTCTTTTTCCCTACAGTTATGGTAAATGTGGTTTTTTTTTTGGTGTTTTGGGCCACACTCAGTGACATTCAGGGATTATTCCAGGCTATGCTCTCAGAAATTTGCTGCTGGCTTGGGAGACCATATGGAACTCCAGAGGATTGAACTGGGGTCCATCCTAGGTCAGCCATGTGCAAGGCAAATGCCCTACCGCTGTGCCAGCACTCTATCCCTATAAATGTAATTTTTTAAGTGAATGTCATATTCTCTGATAGTGTCTGAACCCTCAGTGTTCAGTTCAAGACAATAGGATTGGAGATGAGGCCACTCTTCCTCCTATTCTTCCATCTATGTTTATTCTCATCTATGTTTATGGCACTTTGTACATATGGCTGTGTTACATTTGAACTCCTGTTTATATACTTGTGAAAAGCTAGAAGAAAATTACAGAGATCATAAAACGTTTTTAGTGTCACCCTTTTCTTTAGTTACTTTTCTAAGGAACTTTTGCTATATCTTGATTTTTATTTTGCTTTATGGGTATGGAGGAAGATAAGAGGACTACCAAATGATAGGAGATAGATGAGGTTGATTCTCATTTGTTTCAAACTACTGTTTGCAATTCTTAATATTAGAGAACTGAGTACTAAGGAATGAGTTATATAAGAGAATTTTTTTTGAATTATAGTTAGAGGACTTCCTGGGAGACCAGGTGAGAACTGAGGTACAGTTAGAAGTTTTTGAACCCTGCACATGAGGAAGTGCTATGAGATTGATAGGCAGTTCCAAACAGGCAAGCTTGATAATTGGTAGGGTCAGCAGTGCCAGAAAAGGCCGAAGAGTGCAGAGCTAAGAGGATGGAAAGATAGTACAGTGAGTAGGAATTTTGCCCTGTACACAACCAACCCAAGTTCAATTCCCCTTCGTCACATATGGTCCTCAGAGCATTCCTGGAGTGATTCCAGCATTGGGTGTGGTCTCAAAACAAAATGAAACAAAACAGAATAAGCAAGTAAAGAAACACACAAAAGCAAGATAACCCCCTTCAAAAACAAAAAAAGAATAAAAAGAAAAAAATTAATGCAGCCCTAAGAATGCATTTCAAGGACTTAATTAATCATTTTTAAGCAGATGATTTCCCCCATTTTGTCCTGGATACTTCCAAGGCTCTTGCCAGTTAAAGGTCAGCATAGAGGCAGCTTCCCATAGAGGACACACTAGCTAGATCAGACAGTCATGTATTCTCCATGGAAGGGATAATCTTAGGGGCAATGTTCTGAGTAGCTCTCTCTGATAAAGGAAGAGCAAAGAGAATCTGCTGCAGCCCTTCCTTGATAAGTACAGACACTCTCTTTCTTGGGACTAGAATATAGACCAAAAAGATACAGATAGTAATTTTTCTAGACTATTTTTCTAGGCTAATTTTTCTAAAATGCTATTTTTCAATAGCATTGAACCCTGTGGAGGAACATGGAAAAAGTTTTTCCTTTCTTTTTTACTTCCCTTTTCTTTGTTTTTCTCCCTTCTCCTTCTTTTCTTTCTTATCTGTACTTGTCTTGTCCTATCTAATCTTCCTCTCCCCACCCATCCCTTTTTAATTTATATCTGATTTCTGGTCTCTATAAATTTTCTGTGAGGGATCATGACATACAACATATTTCAAGTTTAAAGTATATGATATGTTGATTTTGTATGTTTATATATTGCTTTATGGTATTTAAGAGAAACCCAAGAGTTTGAAGCCACACAGGAAATTCTGGAGTCTATATCTGATTTTTCCTAAAGCCAAGAAAAAGCTGCATCTTGAAGTATAAAGAGAAGTAGAAGTACTAAGGAGCTTTTTCTTTTCTCATGCTTTTTAATCCCCCTCTAAATTGGTTCTCCTTGGTTCAGGAGTCTCAGGGAACTTGTCTCAAGGAATGCAGCCTGTGGGGGGCAGCACCTCCTTATCACAAAACAACTTTGGGATTAGGGAAGAAATTGAGAGCAAATAGACCAAGGGTCAGACATTTTCCTAGAAGTCTCAAGAATAATATGGTAGACAGCAGGTTATAGCAGATATACAGTAGTGTATATTTGTATATGAAGGTGTGTTGTGAGAGAGAGAGATGAAGAGAGTGAGAGATAGACTGGTGTGATGGGTCAGGGTAGAGGGTGTGAGGGTCTGAAATAGTAAAAATTTCATAACTTTTCTGACACACCTAGTTGACATTTATGCTGGACTGATACTCAAGGCTCAGACCAAAGGACTGTATTCAACTATTCAATGTGAATTCATTCCACAGATTTTAATAAATGTTAGAGTTTGCCACCATTTCACATAAACTTATCTATTATTCTGTTCCTATTCAAGCACATGTTAAGTGTTTTAATCTAAAATGTGTATTTAAATAATTTTATCAAGTGATTCTCAGTTTTGACACTCAAAAGTTAATGATAATATCTTATGAAAGTTATCAAGGAATAATCAAGCTTGGAGGAAGCATATGGTTTTATTTTTAATTAATGATTGATGTCACCATGGATATACAAACATGTTAGGATAAAATATACAGTGACTTAAAGTTTTGGTGCAAAAATCAACTAAACATAGAAGGGCTAAAATTGCTAATTAATTCTTTTTACTTTTTTCATTTTTATGTGCTTCTTTCTTTTCCAGTTTGCAGCCAAAAGAGACAGTACTGAAATGTCATTAAAAAATGTTGATGTTGCAGTATTTTTCTGCTCCTGAGAACAGGAAATACCTAGCATTCTGTGAGTAAGATGGTTCTTATAAAATTGCTCATGTAAATTTTGTAATGAAGAAATTAAATATGTTTGGATGAGTATTTCGCTTTGGGAACTTTGTCACTGATGCTCCGGAACCATTAACATTTCCCCAAGTGTTTCCTCTTTCATATGTTAGGAAATTACTTTTAAGATCAAGTAATGAGTATAATTGAGCCTGTGCTAGTTTTGAATTTCATGCTCCTTCTGCATGTGAAATAGATTAAACAGAAGACAGTTGAGAAGTAACAAATTCCAACTATAATATCAACTGGTATAACAAAGAGGCTGAGCAAGTGAGTTTTTGACAGCAATAAAGTGGTATCAGCATTTTCTTGTCTCCAGAAAAAAAATTGTAGACTGAGTATTAAATATTAAGTCCCTAAAGCTCTCCTAGAAAACCTAGATACTATTTTTTGTCCTGCATGATGACTTCACAACATCTGAGCCCATGTAACTTTCTTAGCAATTAAATTTATAAAATAATGCAATCATGAAAAATTCATTAGTTCTCTCATCATTTTTGTATCATTGGAAAAGAATCACCTCTTTCCTTAATATTAAGTTACTTCAGGTCCATGTTTTAGATATAATTGTTATATCTATAGATCATTTGTTAGTTATTAAAAATTTTGAGAAATAAAAAAAATAGTGCTAGTATTTACTTTGTGCCTGCCTGGATAAGGTGGTTGGCAAGGCTTGGGAAGAGCATGCATTACTTAATTGACAAATTGACTGACTTGCGATTCACAGGCTTACTCAGTAATCAGTTTGGGGTAAATAATGGAAGGAAGCAACTTTATTTTTATGGACTTTGGATGGTCTTTGGACTCAAGGTAGATTATTGCTGGTTTGTTCTCAAATCCATTTCTTCTCTTTTCCTGGCTCCCCTCTCTGGCAGGAGAGGGGAAGAACAGTGAAAAGAGTAATCCAGGGTTTTCATTTTAATCTACTTATTTCATGTTATCTTTAATAGTGTCTGACTCCAGCTCTGATGAAACAACTTTTTCCCATTGTCTCAGCTTACTGATTCATAGCTTTTACTAGATTTTTCAGTCTTTGATTTTGGAGGCAGCATTTTTACCCTTATAAAAAAATCTGTGATAAATTATATTTATTGAATTACTAGAATAAATACTATTTTTTTTGGATGCATCACAAATGATACTGTGGGGACATGGAAAATCCCTTCACACTTTCGAATTTTTGTCAAGCTGGTCGAGTAAATAAATCACCATCAGATATATTAGTATGAAAAAAAGAGCAAATTTAATTACATATATATGGAGAATTTACATGACTATAACTTCTAAAGTAAATGGGACCAAAACAAGCTTTATATATCAAGTTAAGGAGTCTGAGATAACCAGGAGATATGAGAAGGTCTGATATGATGGTGGAAGGTATATTTTCATATGACAAATTCTCATTGATTTAAGACAGGATTCTCCAATAAAAAGTTGTTTTATAAATTTAGCTGTAAATCTGGTTGTTTTTATTCTTTAAGAGAATGGGAGTATTCTCTAAAGATTCACTATTAATCACTATAAGCCCCACAAGACTAAGCAGAAATATTGAAAATATCTTGTTCTGGTAAAATGAATAAAGACTGAATGTTTAAGGAGACCTATACTACAATTTCTATAATTACAGATAAAGTTTAAAATTTGCATTTGAGGGCCAGACAGATAGTATGTTAAAGGGCTTGCCTTGCATGTGATCAATCCTGGATCCATTATCCTAGCACCAGCAGAAGATTTCACTGAACACAGAACAACAAACAAACGCTTAGCACAACTGTGGCTCCAACTTTTCTCACCCCCAATTAAAAATTAAATCTACACTTGACTCACTATAAGCAAGTCATTAGGACAAGTCAATTATTATCAAAGGATGTTTCTTCATTTAAGGCTAATACAGTTTTCCAACACTGTAATGGAGTATAAATGAAATTTCTATCATGGCACCTGGAACAATATAAGTTTATAAAAAGTCTTAGTTTTTAAGTCTATTATTTAAAACTAGTACTCTAATAAAATAAATAAGAAAAAGCATCATAATTGCATGAGTAAAGCATTATTTAAAAGGGTGTGTGGGTTGGTAGAAAGGTCATGGAATATAAATTGGAGTTGTTTGGACATACTGTCTATGGAGAGAAGATTGTCTGGGAGAAAAGATGAGACTAGAGTGTATTCCAGAGACGGGGTCAACTGGGATATTAAAGCTGGCTAAAAGGTCTTAAGGCGTGACTGTGGAATAAAAGAGTAGACAGAAAGTAGTTAGTAAAACTGAGGGCACATAAGGATAATTTCTGGCGTGGGAACTATCTGCAAATTAATGCAAACCCAAAGTACCAAAGGGGAATGCTCCTCTGTGAAAATGAAGGATTTGTTTTTCACAAGTCTCTATTTAGCTTATTTTTTCCTGTGGAGCTTTGGTATTATACTCGGTATTATATTTGGTATAAGAATCCTTCTAAGATATTTCTTGTGATTGGGAAAGAGCAGTTGCTTTAGCAGAGAAATTTTAAAAGTTTATTCTACGTTAAGTATCATTTCTAAGACAAAATTTTAGGATTCCCAATCTTAATTGATTTGAGATATCTTTCTTCCTGACCCTCCTCACAATAGGGTGGGGGAAGATTGACTCACACCCAATAGTGTCTACTGGCTCATTTCTGGCTCTGTGTTCAGGATTGACCTTTGGTGGTATTCAAAAGGCCATAGCAGTGGCAGGGATTGAATTGGGCTTAGTAACATACAAATAATGCTCCTAAACAATTGTTGTACTGTATCTCCAGCCCCAGATTAATGAGATTGGTGGTCAGAAGATTTATAAGATATAAATATATAACATAATATATAAATATGGTATATGAAATATAATATATAAATATGAATAATACATTATATTGATAATATTTATTTAAGGTTAAGATGGAAAATCATTTTAGTTAATTTCAATAAATATGTATAAAATATGACATGAGCTTGGAAGTATAGTTAATACTTACTGAATGTGTATTAAACAAAAATATTGGCAAAATAAAATGACACATTATCATAAATTAAAAGTATAAAACACAAAACAACATTACATTATAAAATATTTGAGACCATAAAATATGATATATATGTAAGCTATTTTTTGTTATTCTAAAAGGTATCTTAAGTAACATAACAAGAGTTATTGACATTACATAGTGAATCATAGATTTAATCTGATAAGAAAGGATGTGTCAGATATTTGTATCTCAGTAAGTCAAAATAGAGTGTACTGGGCCTTGAAAATACAAACTAGAAGCAGGCTCAAGGCTGTCTTTGGTGAAACTATATTTGGATGGAATGCAAACAGTCCAGTTTCAAGGTACTGTGATATGTGCAAACTTACAGGTTGAGTCCTGCTTTCCAGAGGGCTTGTCCTTTTTAAAGTCATTGAGAATAAGAGAATCTCTGGGGACCTTATACAAATTGGCACACAATCTTCAAGATAAAGTTGTCCTCAGGTTAAATATCATAATAAGGTACCAAGTACATATGGTTTGATTTTAGTATTGGACAAGGAAAATTTTATTATGTGTGTGTAAGGCAGATAGTACTAACTTCTCAGATACCATGAAGAAAGCCTATTACTCTTGCAAGATGCTGGAAGGAATTTCTTTCAATATTGTAATCTCTCTGAGGTTGTACCCAAAAATATTAAAGATATTAAGAAATATTAATTTGAAAATGATGACTTGGAAATAAAATTGAAAGAAAAATTTAAATACTTTAGTTTTATATTAAAGTTGAAATTAATCTTTAACTACACTTAAATAAATATTCTTTTTTTAATTTTTCTTTATTTAAACATCTTGATTACAAATATGACTGTGATTAGGTTTTAGTCATGTAAAGCACACACCCCTTCACCAGTGCAACATTCCCACCACCAATGTCCCAATTCTCTCCATGCCACCCCACCCCCACCTGTACTCCAGACAGGCTTTCCAGTTCCCTCATTCATTCACATGATTATGTTAGTTCTCTGTGTAGTTATTTCTATAACTACAATCAGCACTCTTTGTGGTGAGCTTCAGGAAGTGAGTTGGAAGTTCCAGACCTCCTCTCATTGTCTCTGAGGATTGTTGCAAAAATGACTTTTATTTTTCTGAAAACCCATAGATGAGTGAGACTATTCTGCATCTCTCTCTCTCTCTCTCCCTCTGACTTATTTCACTCAGCATGATAGATTCCATGTACATCCATGTATAGGAAAATTTCATGACTTCATCTCTCCTGACGGCTGCATGGTATTCCATCATGTATATGTACCACAGTTTCTTTAGCCATTCGTCTGTTGAAGGGCATCTTGGTTGTTTCCAGAGCCTGGCTACTGTAAATAGTGCTGCAATAAATATAGGTGTGAGGAAGGGGGTTTTGTGTTATATTCTTGTGTTCTTAGGGTATATCCCTAGGAGTGGAATAGCTGGGTCAAAGGGGAGTTCAATTACCAGATTTTGGAGGAATCTCCATATTGCTTTCCATAGAGGTTGGACTAAATGGCATTCCCACCAGCAGTGGATAAGAGTTCCTTTCTCTCCACATCCCTGCCAGCACTGATTATTCTCATTCTTTGTGATGTATGCCAATCTCTGTGGTGTGAGATGGTATCTCATCATTGTTTTGATTTGCATCTCCCCTATGATTAGTGATGAGCATTTTTCATGTGCCTTTTGGCTATTTGTATTTCTTTTTTATCAAAGTGTCTATTCATTACTTCTCCCCATTTTTGATGGGATTAGATGTTTTTATTTTTTCTTATAAAGTTCTGTCAGTACCCTGTATATTTTGGATATTAGCCCCTTATCTGATGGGTGTTGGGTGAATAGTTTCTCCCACTCGGTGGGTGGCTCTTGTATCCTGGGTACTATTTCTTTTGAGATGCAGAAGCTTCTCAGCTTAATGTATTCCCATCTCTTGATCTCTGCTTCCACTTGTTTGGAAAGTGCAGTTTCCTCCTTGAAGATGCCTTTAGTCTCAATGTCATGGAGTGATTTACCGATGTGTTGTTCTATATACGTATCAGGTCTGATATCAAGGTCCTTAATCCATTCCGATTTTACCTTCGTACATGATGTTAACTGGGGGTCTATGTTCGCTTTTATTGCAAGTGGCTAGCCAGTTCTGCCAGCACCACTTGTTGAAGAGGTTTTACCTGCTCCACTTAGGATTTCTTGCTCCTTTGTCAAAAATTAGGTGATTGTATGTCTGGGGAACATATTCTGAGAACTCAAGCTTATTCCACTGATGTAAGGGTCTGTCTTTATTCCAATACCATGCTGTTTTGATAACTATTGCCTTGTAGTATAGTTTAAAGTTGGGAAAACTAATGCCTCCCATTTTCCTTTTCCCTAGGAGTGCTTTAGCTACCCGTGGGTGTTTATTGTTCCAGATGAATTTCATAAGTGTTTGATCCACTTCTTTGAAAAATGTCATGGGTATTTTTCAGGGGATCACATTAAATCTGTATAATGCTTTGGGGAGTATTGTCATTTTAATGATGTTAATCTTGCCAATCCATGAGCAGGGTATATGTTTCCATTTTCGTGTGTCCTCTCTTATTTCTTGGAGCAGGGCTTTATAGTTTTCCTTCTATATTTCTTTTAAATCTTTGGTAAAGTTGACTCCAAGATATTTGAGTTTGTGTGGCACTAATGTGAATGGGATTGCCTTCTTGATGTCCATCTATTCCCTATCATTATTGGTGTATAAAAAGGTCATTGATTTCTGTGTGTTAATTTTGTAGCCTGCCACCTTGCTATATTAGTCCTTTCTAGAAGCTTTTTGGTAGAGTCTTTAGGGTTTTCTAAGTAGAGTATCATGTCATCTGCAAACAGTGAGAGCTTGACTTCTTCCTTTCCTATCTGGTTCCCCTTGATATTGAACAGATGAAAATAGAAGTCTTTGATAAACTCAGCAGAAACAACATAAGAATCATTGGAGTCCCAGAGACCCAGGTAGGAGATCTCCAAGAAGAATCAACTGTCAAAGACATCATCAAAGAGATACTCCCAGAGTTAAAGACTACATGCAATCAAATCCTGCATGCCCGAAGAGTACCAGCTAAAAGACACCCAAAGAAAAACACCCCAAGACACATCCTCATTACAATGACAAATCCCACAGATAGAGATAGAATACTGAAAGCAACAAGATCAGAAAGGGATATTACATTCAAAGGAGAATCCCTAAGACTTACAGCAAACATGTCACAAGAAACTCTCAAGGCCAGAAGACAGTGGTGGGATATTGTGACAAGACTGAATGGAATGAATGCCTCACCAAGAATACTGCACCCAGCCTAACTCAGGTTCAGGTTTGAAGGAAGGAAACATAGCTTCATGGATAAACAACAGCTCAGAAACTTCACAGATGAAAAACAAGCCTTAAAGAAAAAAACTGACAGGTCTACTCTAAGACAAGAGAGACCAACAAACAGCAAACTTATCTACAAAAATTACATTAAATCCTATGACGATCATCTCTCTCAATGTCAATGGACTAAATTCACCAATTAAAAGACACAGAGTGGCAAAATGGGTCAAAAAGATGAATCTAACCTTCTGCTGCCTACAAGAAACACACCTGAATAGTCAGAACAAACATAGACTCAAAATCAAAGACTGGAGGAAAATCATCCAAGCAAACAAAACCCATAAAAAAGCTCGGGTGGCCATATTAATATCTGATGACTCCAACTTTATACTCAAAAAAGTGGTAAGGGACAAAGATGGACACTATGTACTAATCAAGGGATATGTGCAACAGGAAGAAATCAGACTATTAAACATATATGCACCCAATGAGAGACCAGCAAATCATCTAATACAGTTACTGACAAATCTGAAAGAAGTCATCATAATAACACAATAATTTTGGGAGACCTCAACATGGCCCTATCAACACTTGATAGGTCAACCAGACTCAAACCCAACAAAAACATATTAACCCTGAAAAAAGTAATGGAAGAAAGAGGACTAGTATATATATATATGACACTCCATCTCAAAAAACCTGGATACACTTTCTTCTCCAATGTACATGGGCCATTCTCCACATAAAACTTACCTCCATAAAATCAAGAGGATAGAAGTCTTGCAGGCTACCTTTGCTGACCACAAGGCTCTGAAATTATATGTGAACTACAAAGGCACACAGAAGAAAAACTTTATCAAATGGAAATTAAACACCCTGCTACTGAACAACCAATGGGTCCAAGATGAAATCAAAAAGGAAATCAAAACTTTTTTGGAAACAAATGATAATGAAGACACAAACTGCCAGAATCTATGGGACACAGCAAAAGTGGTTCTGAGAGGAAAATTTATAGTTCTACAAGCACACATCAGGAAGAAAGAAGAAGCATACTTGAAGAACTTAATGATGCAGCTCATAAAACTAGAAAATGACCAACAAAAGGAACCAAAAATAGGGAGACAGAAGAAATAACAAAGCTGAAAGCAGAAATCAATGCAGTGGAAAACCAAAAAACAATTCGAAAGATCAACAAAAGCAGAAGTTGGTTCTTTGAAAAAATAAACAAGATTGATAGACCATTGGCAAAACTCACAAAGAAAGAGAGAGAGAGAAAGAGAAACCAGTTAATCCATATTAGAAATGAAAAGGGGGAGATTATGACAGATATTGCAGAAATTCAAAGGGTAATCAGAGACTATTTGAGAAACTTTATGCTACTAAACATGAGAACCTAGAAAAAATGGAAAAATTCTTGGACACTTATAACCTTCCACAGTTAAGTAAAGAGGATGTAGCATATCTAAACACCCCCATCACTATAGAGGAAATTGAAACTGTAATCAAACATCTGCCCAAAAAGAAAAGCCCAGGCCCAGATGGATTTCCTAATGAATTCTTTCAAATCTTTCAACAAGAGCTACTACCAATCCTAGCCAGGCTATTCCATGAAATTGAAAAAACGGGACCACTCCCAAACAGCTTTTATGAAGCCAACATCACCTTGATACCAAAACCAGACAGAGATGCTACCAAAAAAGAAAATTACAGACCAATATCCCTGATGAATGCAGATGCAAAGATCTTCAACAAAATCCTGGCAAATAGGATCCAATGTATCATCAAGAAGATCATACACTATGACCAAGTATGTTTCATCCCAGGAATGCAAGGATGGTTTAACATCCATAAATCTATCAACATCATACACAACATCAACAACAAGAAAAATAAAAATCACATGATCGTATCAATAGACGCAGAGAAAGTATTTGATAAGGTCCAACACCCATTCTTGATCAAAACTCTCAGCAAGATGGAAATGAAGGAACCTTTCTCAATCTAGTTGAAGCCATCTACCACAAGGCAGTGGCAAATATTATCCTCAATGGAGAAAAACTAAAAGCCTTTCCTTTAAATTCTGGTACAAGACAAGGCTGTCTGCTCTCACAACTACTCTTCAACATAGTACTGGAAGTGCTTGCTATAGCGATCAGGCAAGAAAAAGAAATATTCTTTTGAGGCTGGAAAGATAGCGCAGCAGTAGGGCATTTGCCATGCATGCAGCTGACCCAGGTCGGGCCTGGGTTCTATCCTCATCATCTCATATGGTACCCCAAGCCAGGAACCATTTCTAAGAGCACAGCCAGAAGTAAGCCCCTGAACGTCACCAGGTGTGGCCCAAAAGCAAAAAAAAAAAAAAAAAAAAAGAAAAAGAAAGAAATATTCTTTTAAATAAAATCATGCTTTTAGTTGTACTTTTCTTGCTAATTTTTCTTTTACTATTTTGATATTTCAGATAAACTGTTTTTAAGTGGAGCATATTTTAATATGCTATCTATATGAATCTGTTGTTTTATGTTTATGTAAACAATAAATGGAACCTTAACTGAAAACAGAATGGTGTAACTTTTAAATACACCAAAATGCTGATATTTTTATCTTTAGTAAGATTGACCTAAAAATTATAGCTTCAAATAGTTATTTTGAATATCTTAAAATGCTCAAAGCCATTTTGGCACAGTGGGTATAAATCAATTGTGGTTTCTTTAAATTACTTTACACAAGGAAAAAATATTTCAGAAAATCAATGGAAACCAGTTTCTTAATGTTTCTTATTTGTCTACGTGTTTTCCCAAGGAATAAATAATAATCAAGTAGAAAGTTCATGAAAGTTATAACACATACTTTGTTCAGTGCATTAATAGTTTTAGTTTATTTTTTGGACCTATAATCTATATTGCTACATTATTCATGATGATTAAAAATAAAATATTTGAGGCTGGATAGATAGCACGGAGGTAGGGCATTTGCTTGCATGCAGAAGGACGGTAGTTCAAATCTCGTCATCCCATATGGTCCCCCGAGCCTGCTAGGAGAGATTTCTGAGCATAGAGCCAGGAGTGGCCCCTGATTGCTGCCGGGTATGACAAAGAAAGGAAGGAAGGAAGGAAGGAAGGAAGGAAGGAAGGAAGGAAGGAAGGAAGGAAGGAAGGAAGGAAGGAAGGAAGGAAGGAAGGAAGGAAGGAAGGAAGGAAGGAAGGAAGGAAGGAAGGAAGAAGGAGGAAGGAAGGAAGGAAGGAAGGAAGGAAGGAAGGAAGGAAGGAAGGAAGGAAGGAAGGAAGGAAGGAAGGAAGGAAGGAAGGAAGGAAAGGAAGAAGGAAGGTAGGAAGAAGGAAGGGAAGGAAAGAAGGAAGGAAGGAAGGAAGGAAGAAGGAAGGAAGGAAGGAAGGAAGAAAGAAAGAAAGAAAGAAAGAAAGAAAGAAAGAAAGAAGAAAGAAAGAAGAAAGAAAGAAAGAAAGAAAGAAAGAAAGAAAGAAAGAAGAAAGAAAGAAAGAAAGAAAGAAAGAAAGAAAGAAAGAAGAAGAAAGAAAGAAAGAAAGAGAGAAAGAAAGAGAGAAAGAGAAAGAAAGAAAGAAAGGAAAGAAAGAAAGAAAGAAAGAAAGAAAGAAAGAAAGAAAGAAAGAAAGAAAGAAAGAAAGAAAGAAAGAAAGAAAGAAAGAAAGAAAGAAAGAAAGAAAGAAAGAAAGAAAGAAGAAAGAAAGAAAGAAAGAAAGAAAGAAAGAAAGAAAGAAAGAAAGAAAGAAAGAAAGAAAGAAAGAAAGAAAGAAAGAAAGAAAGAAAGGGAGTCTAGCAGGAGGAGGCTTGGCAAGCCCACGCCATGCCGGAGGCCTGCTTGGCCAGGCCTAGGGGGGGGGTGCGGGACTTGGGTAACCCCAGCACCCCTCTGCCGCTTGCTCCAGATCTCCAGGGCTTCCCCAGGCCACACGCCTGGGCAAGCCGGTGAGTTGCGTCCCTTGGTGGAGCTTGAAGGTACCCTAGGCCTTCCCCCACTATCCATGCGGCTCCTTAGGGAGGGTCTGGGTGGGGCTCTGAACCTCTGGTCTCCCAGCTTCTTGAAGGATCTCTCCTTCCTGGGAGCCGGGATCTAGCAGGAGGAGGTTTGGCAAGCCCACGCCATGCAGGAGGCCTGCTTGGCCAGGCCTAGGGGGGGTGCGGGACTTGGGTAACCCCAGCACCCCTCTGCCGCCTTGCTCCAGATCTCCAGGGCTTCCCCAGGCCACACGCCTGGGCAAACCGGTGAGTTGGGTCCCTTGGTGGAGCTTGAAGGTACCCTAGGCCTTCCCCCACTATCCATGCGGCTCCTTAGGGAGGGTCTGGGTGGGGCTCTGAACTTCTGGTCTCCCAGCTTCTTGAAGGATCTCTCCTTCCTGGGAGCCGGGAGTCTAGCAGGAGGAGGTTTGGCAAGCCCACGCCATGCCGGAGGCCTGCTTGGCCAGGCCTAGGGGGGGTGCGGGACTTGGGTAACCCCAGCACCCCTCTGCCGCCTTGCTCCAGATCTCCAGGGCTTCCCCGGGCCACACGCCTGGGCAAGCCGGTGAGTTGGGTCCCTTGGTGGAGCTTGAAGGTACCCTAGGCCTTCCCCCACTATCCATGCGGCTCCTTAGGGAGGGTCTGGGTGGGGCTCTGAACCTCTGGTCTCCCAGCTTCTTGAAGGATCTCTCTTTCCTGGGAGCCGGGAGTCTAGCAGGAGGAGGTTTGGCTGGCACTGGTAATCTCTGTCCAGTCTACATTTTCAAAATCTCGCGGGGGCTATCGCCCCCACGCGCACAAGAAACATTAATAGTACTCTCACAAGAAACATTAATAGTACTCTCACAAGAAACATTAATAGTACTCTCACAAGAAACATTAATAGTACTCTCACAAGAAACATTAATAGTACTCTCACAAGAAACATTTATAGTACTCTCACAAGAAACATTAATAGTACTCACTATCATTGAATTATGTTTTTATGTACGCAAAATGTCCATTTTGTACTCTGCCCTTTTGCATACCCCTTCATAAGTTCATATTTCTCTTTAACTTCTTTAACTCCTATCATCATTACTCCTTTTTTACCCTTTCTAACTTAAGTACTGTTGAGTCCTAATTCACAGACCAAAGTGGTGCCCTAGAGTTAACACCCACCCAACTATTTTAAAAGGCATAAAAATGACGCATATCTTTTCAACATTTTATGGGTGTTTTCTTTGATGGCTATAACTTTTGCTAAATACTTTCTTATACAGTGATGATACCCCCCCCCCCATGTTTTTTATCTTCTCTTTGTGAACAGCTCAATATGGAATTTGGTGTGAAAGAATCCCTCAGTTTAATACTTATGTTTGAACCAAGTCATGGGTCTTGTTGGAAATGTTCTTATGCCCCCATATATCTGATAGCACCACGTGGCTTTATTACTTGTTTGCGTAGGCACACTAACATGGGAAAATACTATACATACCAATAAGTTCTTATCTAATAGAAATGGGAACACACAAATCTTGTAGTGCAATGAGACCTTACACCCTGAACATTGACATAAAGACCTGGCACAGGCCTCAGAAGAATGGGCATTCTCCATTTACCCCTTGATCTACAGAAGACATTTACAAAACATCCAAGGTTGTATATAACATCACCCGGAGGCATTCCTGTACCATGGACGACCCTACAGCTGCTCTGACATCGATCTACTCAAAAGAGACATCCCTTAACACTGAGAAGACAACAAGAACAATGACCTGCTTACTGGACAGGGCTTGCTGTATTGCCCCTTTATGGTGAGGTTTGTCTATAACATCACCTGGAAGCAATCCTCTACCACGGAAGACCCTACCACTGCTCAGACATCGTCCTGCTCAAAAGAGACTTCCCTTAACACTGAGAAGACTTAACAACAACAACCTGCTTACAGGACAGGGCTTCCTGCATTCCCCTTTCATGGTGAGGTGAAACGAGAAGGCACTCCACATCATGACTTCAATATAGGACATGCAGATTCCAGAATCTTTAATACAGAAACATGAGACCGACAACAGAGACTGTGTGATAAGTGTGTTGGCGCTACGGACAATGTCTTGGAGCGAACGACAACTTGCCTGGGGCCTAGAGCTGGTCTTATGCCAGGAAACTTCAGGGGTAGGATCTCTTTGTATTTAGGCCAAGGCTATTCCTTTCCATGCCTCTCATATTTTGGTGGGCCTATGCAAACAACAATTGCCACTCTAACACTGTTTTTACTGTGCTCCTTTGACTCTAATCCTTAAAACACACCCACTTAAAATTTGAGGTTAACTTAAGCTAATATGCATGTACATGGAAATGTAAAAAATACTATGCCTCTAATGTTTAAGAAGTTACGTAAGTTTGATGGCTTTAGATTGCCTTGTGTGCTGTTAAGAAATATTATAATGTGCTACAATCTGGGGACTTGAGGGACAAAGTAATTGCACATGGATTCTGTTTTATTTATCTTAACTTTCTTTGGTGAAAGTTCAAAGTGAAGATATCAGCAAGGGGACTTCTTCTGATAATTATGTTATGGGTGATTGTCCTTCCACTGTAACTTTACCTTATCCTCTTTCTTTGCATCTTTTGTTCTCATAATTCATAATAAAAAATTATAAAACTAAAAAAAAGAAAGAAAGAAAGAGAGAGAGAGAAAGAGAGAGAGAGAAAGAAAGAAGAAAGAAAGAAAGAAAGAAAGAAAGAAAGAAAGAAAGAAAGAAAGAAAGAAAGAAAGAAAGAAAGAAAGAAAGAAAGAAAGAAAGAAAGAAAGAAAAAGAAAGAAAGAAAGAAAGAAAGAAAGAAAGAAAGAAGAAAGAAAGAAAGAAAGAGAGAGAGAGAGGAAGGAAGGAAGGAAGAAAGAAAGAAAGGAAGGAAGGAAGAAAGGAAGGAAGGAAGAAAGGAAGGAAGAAAGAAAGGAAGAAAGAAAATATTCACACCTAGTCAACTTTTTCTTATTTTACTCTATATATTTTTCTTCCCCACTCTTCCTTTTCTTCCTCCTTCTTCTAATCTCTATTTTCTGTTTTTCAGCAGAAAGTATTTATTAAACATAAACTGGACAGAGGATATAAATATTCAGAAGACACTGTTAACAGATCAGTGAGAGAATAATATTATGGATTTTAGGAATTAGGATTTATTGAAGTGGGTCTTTGATAAGAAGGGGAAATGTTAAAGAAAAAGTCAGTATGCTTATAGTGAAAAATAGCAGGAAATAATGAGAACAATGTAGGTAGCAATCATATCGTGAAAACTCTTGAATGCTGGTTTAGATTTAGTTTTGTAGAAAATATAGAACAGTCAATGGTTTCTAAATATCAACACTAAATAATGATTTGTGAAGACAAATTCATTAAAGTATAGATACATTGGGTGTAAGAGATACTAGCAATATAAGTGATGTTCATAATAATAGTTTATTTTTCTGTCTATTTTTATAGCCCAAGCTTAAAAATTCAAACTGGTGAACTGATGTCAGAAAGTGAGGACTGCAGGACTGCAGTACTTTTCTTGCTGCACTGCCCATAGAGTTTGTCCTGTTCACATACTCATTGACAGCTTATTTCCATTGTCATAAATCTGCTACAGAAATGGGAATAATAAAGATAGGTGTCCAGGTAAAGTAGACAAGCTTATTACTATAAAATACCTGTGTACACATTGAAAACCTGGAAGTCACAATAAGTAGAATATACTATAATAGTTTGTTTCATCTTCTATGGAAAACAGTATGGAGGTTTCTTATAAAAGTAAGAACAGAGCATCTATTTGATCTAATCATTCCACTTCTTGGTACTTACCCCTAATATACAAAATCACTCATTTGATTTTTCTCTTCTCTTTGTTTTATAGTTACTTTATTTAAGCACCATTGTTACACACTTGTTGATAACTGTGTTTCTGTCTAGAGTGTACACTATCCTACACCAGTGCTCTTTTCTTGCCACCAATGTTCCTAGTTTCTCTCCCATCACTCCTCCCTGCCAGCCTCTGAAGAAGGCATTCTAGAATGCCTTCTACTCTCTCTCTCTCTTTCTCTCTCTCTCTCACACACATATACACACATACTGAGTGTGCTTCTTTTTCCTTTTTGATATTGTGGTTTGCACTACTGTTAATTAAGGGATACCATACATATCACTTTAACCCTTTTCAGCACTCAGTTTTTGTTCAGTGATCAGTGCCAACTATCATTGTCATCATGGATCCTTTTCTACCCTAACTGCACTCTCTGTTCTTAGTGGCAAGCTTCTTACCATGGACTGGTTTTCTTGGCCCTCATCTCTGTTTCTGGATATTATTACCATACTGTCCTTTATTTTTCTTAGAGTCCACAAATGAGTGAGAAAATTGAGCTCCCATATAATCCAGTAATACCACTCCTAGGGATATACTCTAGGAAGCCAAAAACACCATGCAGAAAATCCCTCTGCATCCCTATGTTTATCAAAGCACTATTTATATAGCCAAAATCTGGAAACAGCCCAAATGTCCAGGATCAGATAAGTGAGTGGCTAAAGAAACTGATACACAGCTGCAGAATGGAATACTATGCAGCCATTAGGGAAATCAAAGTCATGAATTTTGCTTATATATGGGTGGATATGTAAAGCACTAATTTGAAAAAAAATGCACATCTATTTTTTTTGTGTTTAGAAAAATAGCTAGTACATGGAAACAATGAAAATGTTTAACAATAGATGATTGGATGAGTATGTTTTGGTATATGTACACATGGAACTTTAGGCAGACACAAAGAAGGATGAAATCACAAACTTTCCTGTAATTTGGATATAATTGAAAGGCATCATGTTAAGTAATGTAACTCAGAGAAAGAAAGACTTATTGAAGATGTTTTCACATGTGACTGATTTTAAGGAAATGGAAGCTATCAATGTGGATAAACTTAGCTCTGGATGAAAGAGAAAAGAATATAAAGGAGGAGTCGGAATGGGTTGGGGAGTAGAAAGAGGCCAACTGGTGGGAACATAGGGGTATTAATCAGGGACCTGGAAGACTTTGAAAGTGTAGAGATTAGGTAATTGTATGCATCAAAACTGCAAAAGACAATATTATTGTAAGCACTTGTTTCAAACAATAATATTTAAGTTGTAAAGATAGGTTTGATAAGGAAGTATGGAAGTGAACGAACCCTAAGAAATTAATTGAGGTATACTCATTCTGGTGGTAGGTTTTGAATTGGGGCATTATATGTTTGAAACTATTATTTATAGCATTCTAAATAAAAGGACCTAATGACAAATTTAAAAAATGATTATAATAGATTAAAATATATTTACTTAAAGTACACGTGTCTGGCTTTACCCCTCTAAATGCTATGACTACCTAATACTGTATTACAAATTATGATTCAGTGTCAGAAAAACATATTCTTTGGATTTTTAGACAAGGTGTTGGAGCTTTCTTTTGAGGGATTCTAGTAAAAAAGAGATGCAAATATAATGCAAAGGATGAAATGTTAGGTTTAGTATCAGGACATTGAATTTGTCTTAATTATAATTTATAATTTAGAAAAATTAAGCAAGCTACCTAAACTTACTGGGTCTTAATTTTATTGTCAATTTATAAAGTTATACTTTCTTTGCTTGTCATATGCTAGTATTTTAAAAATAGCAAGACTACTACTGCCTTACTGTAAAAATTGGATATAGATACAGCTACATACTGGTGTCTGCTAGGTAGATCAAAATATTTTTAAATAGAAGGTATTAGGGGTCAAGCAACAAAAAAATGACTTTGATTGGGGCCAGAGAGATAGCATGGAGGTAAGGCATTTGCCTTGCATGCAAGTCAGTGGTTCAAATTCCGACATCCCGTATGGTCCCCTGAGCCTGCCAGGAGTGATATCTGAGCATAGAGCCAGGAGTAACCCCTGAGCGCTGCCGGGTGTGACCCCCCCAAAAGAAGGATTTTAATTATGATCATAATCTTTACTAATTTCTTTCCCTCTAGTAGAATACAGCAGAATCCATGTGTGTTATTCATATGCCAAGCTCATATATGCCACTTGGTTTTCTAAAAAGTTTTCTTTTTAAAGATGCCATTTAAATGCTTCTAAGAAATTTATTTACATTTATTTACAGGTTGTCTTATTGAATTTTTTGTCACATTTTTTTCAATACTCAAGTAAAACACATTATCAGGAATAAATCTGTGTTTTTAGTTTAAAGCTTTCAATGTTTCTATATGATCAGGAAGAAATCTAAAAGTCAGCAATGTTTTGAAAATATGTAATTATTTTTAATTCTAAACCTTTTCATGAGATCTTCTATCATTAGGTATAAATCATAAATTTTTTTCTCTAAGTATAGTAAACCTCAAAGATGGCTTTGTTAGTTCATAATAATTTACTGTTTTTGAAATCTAGCTTTCTTGGAAAGGAAAGAAGACATTAAATTTCTCATTTTTTCTGACTATAAATATCAAAAGCCCAAACCTTGCATATCTGTTTAATGAAGTTTTATTCTAAATCCTTGTATAGACATATAATCTGCATAAAAAAAGTTCCCATCAGGGTTTTTGGTATGTTTCTCTGTATATATGTATGTGATCTTTCTTTCTTTCTTTCTTTCTTTCTTTCTTTCTTTCTTTCTTTCTTTCTTTCTTTCTTTCTTTGTTTTTCTTTCTTCTTTCTTTCTTTCTTTCTTTCTTTCTTTCTTTCTTTCTTTCTTTCTTTCTTTCTTTCTTTCTTTCTTTCTTTCTTTCTTTTTTTCTTTTTTGATTTTGAGACAAGAAGGTATGAGGAAGATAAAAATAAAGTTAAAATGTTCATTTTCTATTTCGAGTAAGCCTCAAGAACTGAAAGGAAGAAGTAGAAATACCCAGATATTTGGGGCATAATCTTAGTACTAGGACTCCAGTACAAGGATTATTGAGGCCAACTCCCTAAAAACTTGAGTCTTTCTCTTCAGAAATTCAAATGCCAATAAAACACATTTGTGAAATAACTTTGTATAAGGCACATAGGCTAAACTGTTGTGTTGATATTCTTTAACAAATTTTAATTTTCTTTATGCATTAGGGAGGATATAATTAATCTCTAAATCTGGACAAGAAGTCAAGTTGTTAAGCTAGCACTTCATTGGGGTTCAGTTGAATCTCACCAGTATCATGGAAGAATTGTTAGCGGGAAGAAATGATCAATCATTGTAGTAGAGTTAAAAAACATAAATGAGCAATGAAGAATATACAAGTATTGCCTTATTAGATGTCAGTTTTGTAAGTTAGAACAGAGTATTATACCTCTAATGAAATGAGATATTTATAAGGGGCTGGATAAACAATAAAAATAATCTTTTATTTTCCTACTTCAATAATGTATTAGATAGTAATAAATTAAAAATAAAGACAAAGTTATTGGATATAGCTCAACTATTGTGCCTCTATTTCAACTTAATTATGAATATTTAAAAATCTAGTATTCAAAAATAAACATTGATATTGAATGGAACTTAAGTACTAGTATTTTCATAAGTAGTTTCATAGCAAAGTTTTTTTTTCTAAAAAAGTAAAAAGAAACCATTTATTTCAGAACTGTCATAGCTTTTGAAATTCTCCATGGCTAGGTGGTAGGGTGAAGAAATTACAGAAAAATCCAACTGGCCACCATGAGCACTTGTCAAAGAACCTGGAAACTCCTTTAGATTTTAGTGAGTATCCTGAAAAAGGCACAGGAGCAGAGAAAAATCCTCTTGCCAATCAAAGGTAGGGCTTGGAGGTAAAGCCAAGGGTACCAACTTCATTTGCTTTTGTATCTGCTGTTTGACTTGGCAAATGCTGGCTCCTTTGCAGGAGGGAAATGATTTCTACATTAGTCTTTAGACTAAGAGGATGTGGGCTCATATAAAAGGGATTGAATTGTTCTGATTACATTTGGTTCATTTCCCTAGGACCTCCCCAAACACACTGATATTTTCACAAGAGTGAAATGCAGGCAGTGATGACAAAGAAGACATTATAACTGCTTCTGAAACTGCCATTTGGTATAACATTTATTTGTTAGTGCTCTAAAATGGTTCTATGAATAATGAATGGAAAATAATTTTTACATTTTCTATGTCACATATTTTAATATATCAAATATTTTGGTAATTGCTTATTCATATATAAAAGTATTATCAAATACCATCATTGTGCAAAGAATTGAAGTATGAGCTGAAATGCAGTATTTTTATGTACCTTTTGGCTATCTGTATATCTTTTTTGAGGAAGTTTATGTTAATCTATTTCTTTCATTTTTTAATTTATTTTTTTTCTAAGTTGGGCCAGTAGTCTACATCTCTTGGTTATTCACATTTTATTATATGAGTGCTTGATAGATATTTTCTCCAAACTATGAGGTAAATGTTTGTTCTGGTCATCATTTATTTTTCAGAGAAGAAACTCTAAATCTTGTTTATCTTTGTTCCCGTTTTTTTGGTCAATAACATTAAATAATTGAGGATATCATGAAGTGCTCCGTATTTATTTTTCTAAATATAATCTATAAATTCAGATTTGATATCAATTAATTAATACATTCTATTTTACTTTTGTATATGATGTAGAAAGGAGTGCATTCATTTACAAGGCCATTTTTATGAGGTTTTCCTTATTCCACTTTACACTATTTTCCACTTTAAAAATAACTGTCCACATACCTGAACATATATCTCTAGCCTCTTAATTCTATTACATTGGTCTGACAGTCTGTCCTTATTTTATTATAATACAGTTTTGATTATTACATCTTTATAGTAGAGTTTTGTTTTTGCTTGTTTCTGGATAGCACTCAATGATTCTCAAGAATTCTTCTGATTCTGTTTTTAAGAATAACTCCCCTAAAGTTTGGGGGACCATATGTTGTGCTGGGGAACCAACCTGGCAAATAGCCTATCTATTGTACTTTGCCTTTGGACCAGCTTTATAATTCCAAGTTGTGGAAAAAGTCTCCCATCATTTTATTCCTAAGATTGCTTTGTCTATTGTAGGATGTGTGTGTGTAGGGAATGAATTCTCCAAATAAATTTTGATAGCATTTGATTTATGTCTTTAAATCTATCATGGGTATCTTTATAAGGACTACATTAACTCCACAATAGTTTGGGTCAATACTGTCATTTAGACAACAAATTAAGAAAAAGTCCTTACAACCCATGAATCAAAGATATTTTTCGACTTCTTCATTTCTTCTTTTATTTATTTTAATAATAATTTATATCTTTATATAAATCTTTACCTTATTTGTTAAGCTGACCTCAAGATATTTTATTTTCTCAATAAAATTGTGAATTTCTCTCTTTCCTAAGTACTATGATGAATATTCCCAATACTATATTGAATATTGTGGTAAAATTGGGCAAACTTGCCTAAGAATTATTCATTGTAATCTGTGTTTACCTTAGGTACTGGTTGCATTCTCAGTCACTGTTAGTTTTGTGATCTATATTATCTTTAGAAAAAGGAAAAGTTCATTAGAAAGTAAGTAGGCAAATAAGGATACAATGAATTGTCCTACTTTAAGTGTTCAAATATATGTAAATTAGAATTCTATGAGTAAACATGTTTTTATCTTCGCTTAGTGTAAAATAAAGAATACCCAAAATAGGATCTAAATAATGTATTGTAAAAAAAAAAAAAAGTAAATAAGAGAGAAAATCCCAGTAGAGGAGGAACTTTTTATTAGATTTTTTTTGTTAAAATAATATTTTATTTAAACATCTTGATTACAAACATGAAAGTAGTTGGGTTTCTGGCATGTAGAGAATACCCCTCATCACCAGTGCAACATTCCCATCACCAATGTCCCAAATCTCCCTTCTCCCCACACCACCCCTGCCTGTACTCTAGACAGGCTTTCTGTTTCACTCATCCATTCTCATTGTTAGGATAGTTCTCAATGTAGTTATTTCTCTAACTAAACTCATCACTATTTGTGGTGAGCTACATGAGGTGAGCTGGAATTTCCAGCCCTCCTCTCTTTTTAGTAGAGGTCTTAATTCAATCATTGTTACTTTGATACTATGAACTTTCATTGAATTTTATTTTCTTATTTCACCTACCACACTCTTTACTTCTGTAACTTCTGATTGTTGTTTTCTCATTGCTATACCATTATCATTATTTCTTTGAGCTCATGAAGCATTCTCAACATGTTATCTCTATTATCTATTTATATAGCTAATATTGCATATTTGGAATAATAGACATACTTCATAATTGACTCCCATCAAAATACTGTTGGTTAAATCATGGTACATCTTTTCAAGAACCTCTTTACACTGAATCTTCTTTTACTGCCCAGAACTCAAAATATTTTTTGACTTTTTACAATAATTTATAGTACACTCTTTTCTAAAGTCACTATATTAAGACTTGAAAAAATGTTTAATTATTTGGTACTAAACCACTCAGAATCATTCAAATATTTATCATCATTTGATATTACTGCAAAGGTAACAAACCTACTTCATATTTTGTATGAAACATTGATAAAGTTGCTTTGTATCATTGACCACACAGTTCTCCTTTACCCAATTTTTTCCTTTTTTTTTTCTTTTTTCTTTTTTGCTTTGGAGACAATTACTTGATCTTAAATGTTTTTTACGTTATCCATTTGGTAAATCCATTTGGTTCATCTTTTTGTTGATAACAGCAGCTGTGTTTGTGCTAGATTATCTTTCTGAAAAGATCCTTAACATTCATAATATACATATATAAAACTGGTGCATGTTTATTTCTTTTTTTGTTATTGTTTTGTGCTTGCAGTGCTCAAGGGTTACTCCTAACTCTGAGATCAGAAATTGCTCCTGGAAGGCTTGGGGGACCATATGGAATGCAGGGAATTTGAACTCAGAATCATCCTTGGTCATATGCATGCAAGGCAAATATCCTATTGCTGTGCTATCACTCTGGCACCTTAAAAATGTTTATTTATAAGAGATAAGTTGCAAAGTAACCAATCAATGGCTAAAAATATTAAAAAGAAAAATATTAAGAACTATTTGGTTATCTTATGAATGACTACATTTATTAAATGATGACAAACCTTTGGCTTTTGATTATAAAGGTGGGGTGTGGAGAAGTGGGAAGAAAAGGCTGACTAAAAGTGACATACAGACTATGGTGGAGGGTCTTAGACAATTAGTGATGTTCAAGATGCCATCCATATTTTGTACATCAAAATCAGAAACACTAATACTGTTATATCCGTGTTACTTAAGTTACAAATTTTTTAAAAAGCAAATACACAAAAATTGGTTATTTGGAACTAAAATTTTGGGTGATATTCAAAGAAAATGTTTCTAAAATAAAACTAACATCCCAGAGTTTTTCAAGAAAATTTAATGTGGTTTGGGAATATGCTTCCGCTGTAGTTATGTGTTACTTAAAGTAGTCCTGAACCTACTACTACTCAGATCATTTCAGCAATGTCCCTACTGTTTTACTTTAATTAATGCTTTAAATATTTTGCAATTCTATTTTTTTTAAATATTTTATGTAAAAGAAATAAGGAGGCCTCTCTGAAGGTCACCAGTAAACACTCATGCAAGTATTTCTTTTAAAAATTACAGGTAACTGACTCAATGATCACCTATCATTTTTCTCACATATCAATATTTATAAAATGTAAAATTAGACATTACATGCTTTCTAAATTACCACATTTTCTTGACTTTTTAAAGTAGGAGAAATAGGTTGATCTGATATAACTCATTAACAAACCTAAGTTACTAGCAAAATTATTCTAACATATCTCTACTTTAGAGTCTTTTGGACATTGATTTGTAATTTCCTGTTCTTTGGTGTGTGCTATTTCCACATGTGCTTTTGTTTCATAGTTAAGAAAGGCATTCAGAGGCCTTAAATATGCCAGTCATTCTAGTCTATTTTGTTACTGCACACTCCACAATAAAATTATCTTAGGTAGATCAAATTTCTTCTGATATAATTACATTTTATTTTCTAGAGAACTAGAAATATCAAATTTAATTCAAAAATAAAAGTTTCAATTCACTTTTATGAGTGCTAATAGGACAATATTCATTTTTCAGATCAATCTCCAGAGACAAAATAAAGGTCAATTAAGCAGTATAGGTTATACATTCTCTCAATATGTTGACCTTAAACAGTTGACCTTAAATACTTAAATTAGAAGTACTGTATAACTCTTCAAAATTTATGCTTAGGGGAATAAAAAATAAGCTGATAGATACAGTTTAAAATAGAGAAATTTTAAAATAGAGATATTTTAAGCTGATATGTGATATTTTAAATCACATAACTGATAAGGAACTTATATCAAAAACATAAAAAAACTAAAATAGCAATTAAAATAAAGTAAATATCCAACAAAAAAGTAGACAAAAGTTCTGAAAAGATACTTCACATAAGAAATACATGAATGGCAAACATATGAAGTAATCTTCAATATCTCTAATCATTAAATAAATGAGAATTAAAACCATATTACATAGCAATGAATATTTATTAGAAATCTAAGTAAGCAAAATATGGGCAAGGATGTAGAGAAATTTAAACTCTAGTGCATTACTGGAGAGAATAAAAAGTGTTTTGATTACTTTGGAAAATATTTTAGCATTTTTTTACAAACTTAAGCATACAATCAACACACAAATATAGCTATTTATGAATGAATACATATCCACACAAAAGCCTGTATGGAATACTTAGAGTGATTGCCTTTATTATAATTAATAACAACCAAGAACAAGACACAAAGCTTAACAAATGTGGTATATGTATATATGCAAAGGAAAAATACATTGCTAAATAAGAAGCTATTCATACATATAAAGCATAGATGAATTTTGGAAGTTTTGTGCTACTGGAAGGAAGAAAAGTCAAAAAGCTGACTACTATATGGACAGAGAATGGTGGGACAAGGAGAAAAGTTAGTCTACAAAGATGATTGGGAAACTTTGGGCAGGTCATTAACTGTTCTGTAATGACACTGTGATGCTAATTACACATAAACATATGTCTCTGTCAATGCATATTTATAAACTTAAATAAGGTCAATTTTATTTATGTAAGTTAAATTTTATGTTTAAAACAATGGTTTCTAGAATCTTTTTTGTTTTAAAATTTTTGTAATAATGCCACTTAGAGTTATTAAATTATATTTTAGTCATCTTGATTTACAATACTTTGGGGTTTTATTTTCTGTTTTTTGGGGGGGAGTTTGGTTTTTGGGTCACACCCGGTGGCACTTTAAAGTCACTCCTGCCATGCTCAGAGGGCCATATGGGATGCCAAGATTCAAATCGGGATCCGGGGTTCATCCTATATTGGCCATTTGCAAGGCGTTAAATGCCTTACATCTATGCTATTGCTCTGGCCCCTACTTAAACACCATTAATGGTAAGGTTTCTTGCAAAATTTATTCTGGCACCATACCCTCCAGTAGAGTATTCACTTCTATTCACCACAATCTCATTGCCCCCCCCAAATCCTATTCTTATTCCCACCCTATTCTTCCACATACCAACTTTGACACTGAAGACCAAGTTCTCAGTTTCTCTTGATGATGGGCATGAAATCATTTTTTGCTTTCTTCAGATAGAATGAATCTCAGCCAAAAATATTGTTAGTAATTGATAAATGGTATTTTCAGCTTAACATTTGGAACATGTTTTTATGTTCATCCCTCGATGATTTCTCTCTCATAATAGAGTTTTCCAAAATAGATGTGATTGCAATTGCCTGACCTATAGCTTCATATTAATCCTATCTCATTATCTTTATTATTTTCTCAATAAGTCAATGCAACACACACAAACAATAGCCAGAACATTTGTCTGGATTTCTCTCCAAATGCCTTTGACCCTTAGCCTCAACTTAATGTTTGGGGGAAAAGACCAGCAATGATGAAATAAACACAAATTAAATATGTCTGGTATGACCACATTTTCCTAGTATTTTATTGATTCATGAGGTTTCATAAACCACCAGTCCAGATCAGATTTTCCTTGTTTGTCAATGAATGTGGAATGTGATGGAATCATAGGATCATAGTGCTCGAACCAAAAAATTCTTTTGAGTTCATCTAGTCCAATTCTTTACAGAATCAGGCACTTTCTGATCTTACATTTCTTGGGTTCTATCCAGACCCAGGCCTGAGATATGCTGTGCCCTAGAGAAATGCAGTCCACTTGAATTAAACAAAACAAAGCCCAGCCACCTATTATTTAATTAGAAAACAAGAGTAGAAACATGCAGTTTATAAGATGCAAAAATGATAAACTATATTGTGGTATTAAAATTAGGGTTAGCCCTTGAGTACATACTCTCTTAAGGTCAGGTCAGGCATTTGAGTTTCTTCAGGAATTCTGTTGGTTTAGTAGTAAATGTCCTTGACCAAGTTTTTGAATTTATTTATTAACATTTAACTGCAATTGAGTCAGAATATCCTGAATATTGTAAAGTTTGATAAAAAAATTTTTTTATCTTACCTTATTTGTCCTTTGAAAATTTTTATTTTATTTTATTTTTTTGTTTTTGGGCCACACCCGTTTGATGCTCAGGGGTTACTCCTGGCTATGTGCTCAGAAATCGCCCCTGGTTTGGGGGGACCATATGGGACGCCGGGGGATCGAACCGCGGTCCGTTCCTTGGCTAGCGCTTGTAAGGCAGACACCTTACCTCTAGCGCCACCTTCCCGGCCCCTGTCCTTTGAAAATTTTTGTGAAGTAATTTTAGGGATCTCCAAGAGATAGAAAACAAGTAGTTTGATGTTGTGCTTTCTTGGCTTCTCAAGTAAATCTTATGTCAAAAATACTGCAACACCAATATTTGAAGTTCTCGCTATTTAGAATGAGTGGGTGATTTTTGTAAAGATAATTTTTGTGGGCCCAGAGAGATAGCACAGCGGTGTTTGCCTTGCAAGCAGCTGATCCAGGACCAAAGGTGGTTGGTTCGAATCCCGGTGTCCCATATGGTCCCCTGTGCCTGCCAAGAGCTATTTCTGAGCAGACAGCCAGGAGTAACCCCTGAGTACCGCTGGGTGTGGCCCAAAAACAAAACACAACAAAACAAAACAAAAAGATAATTTTTGTTTGGGAAAAGGAGACTATACACCTCAGTTTATTTCCCTTCTTTTCAGAAAGTTTACTAGACTGAGTTTCTGGTGTGTCCACCTCCCCTTCATTAATTTCCTTGCAATGAGCTCTCCCAATTAATTTGTTTGTTTGTGTATTTTTAGGGAATTGTTGAAGTTTAGGCCAAACCTGGCTCAGCGTTTACTCCTGGAATCACTCCTGATGGTGGCTGAGGAAGCATATATGGTACAAGGGATTGAACTAAAGGGGAAGGTTGTATCAGGCAAGTGCCTTACCAGTGGTACTAGTTTTACAGCCTAAATTTCTTTTAATTTTCACTACTTACTTAACATTTAAATACTCAGGATGTTATTAATGTAAACACTGTCCTTTTATCTTTGGGTGGGGGAATTTAGTTGCTATCCCAGTGGTGTCAGGGTCTCTTTAAGTCAAATAACTTAAGTTGTGGTTCATAGATCTCTGGTTACTGCAATAAAGCAAAGACAGAACAGTTCCTAAATCCCTATGTCACTCTTCAACCTTACTATTTCTGTTTTCCAAGGAACATGGAAGAGTTAAATTAATCAGTGGCTTATATTCACCATTTTTCTTCTTCTTCTTCTTTTTTTTTTTTTTCTCTCTCTTGTCTTGTGACTGTGGATAAAGTCTTGTTTGCTAGAAAAGTTTTCAGTAGTTAAATGGGTGCTGAGCTTGCCTGAGTTGTTTTGACTCCATTTCTCCAGGGGATTTTTATCACCACTTGACAGTTACAAGTTCCCTTTTAAAATCTTAGGAACACTTCTCTGGCTCTTTTCCCCCTTCTGGCTATTTAGCTGTCCTGGAATGTAACTATCTGAGGGGCAGGTCTTGGGAGACTTTTTGTTTTTCTGTCACCCAGGTACTGTCAAGGACCCAACTCACTCCCTATGAAGTTCCCCTATGTGGTCTCATTTTCCTGTGTTATCAAGAAGACGATTTAGATAGATAAGGGTAAGGGAGGGAGCACTAACAGATTTTTACAAGAGCAGTCAAGATGGGGCCCTGCTCTTGCTCTCTGACTTTTTTTGGAATGTCTTCAGGGGCAAATGGAGGAGATCCAAAGAGGTTGTTCCTCATGGCAGAAGGCTCCCTTGCCCAGCCTGGCTTTGGGCCTATTATGGTTCTTTTCCAGAGCAATAAAACCTTGACTATATTCTTGGATAGCGAGGGACTTTTAGTGTGCATTTAAGCTTTTCCTAAATGACCTGGACATCCCATTATTTCTGGTCCCCTAAGGACTTTAGAAGTTCCAGGGCTTTTCTGGGTAACATCTTGTGAGTAAGCTTCCCAGGTTACAGATCAAAGTTTGATGTAAGAGACTAAGGATCACCTGATCCTTAATGCCAGTTGCAATCTCTGTGGAATAAACCTTCAGAAAAATAAGAATAGGACCTGAAGCTATTTACTAAACAGTAAATTATTAGGAAGTTTCAAAGTAGCTGGTTATCAACATGTTCATCTCCCTTCCCACCTCTCTACTGAGAAAGGATCAAGATTTATGCTGCCCGCGTACTTGCAAGAAACTCCATCTAATGAAAATTCCATGCTGCAGGCTGGGCTAGAGTGAAGCTTCTTGAGTGGCTTAGTCCCAGGCCTTTGAGGCAGGGGACAGACATTGTGGTACTTTGGTTTGCGGTGGAATATCTGGAAAAGGCATTGGTTACATTTTTGTAACCCTTGGCTAATGATTCCCAGTCGGAGGAGGCTGAACTGAACACCACACAGGCAGTAGACCATCAGTTTACTTCTAATGAATGAAAAGATGTCAGTGGAATTGAGCCTCATCTTTTCATGTAAGCTGGCAGCTAATTTCCCCCTTAATTTTTTGCAACACCATCAATGTAAAGCAAAGGATTTTGGAGGCGGTATCAATTTTCCTAAATTGATATGGTTCTGCAACTTGAAGATTTATTTTCAAGTGTGTCATTAGACATTCATACATACATGGATGTTGCCAGTCAGTGTTTATGTAAAGTGAGGAGGAGAGAGGCAGTAGCATCAAGAAGAAAATCTACCACTTTCTATCTGGTTCTGAACCCTAGGAAGATACTGGACAATCTAGGATTGTTAGAAGTCAGCTAGAAGCCTATGCTCAGTACAGACCTAGTCTTACTAGTGCCATAACTCAGCTGTTAAGCTGCTCCCAAAGTCCACCTCTTCTGTCTGCATGGGAGATGGTTCCTTTCATTCAATTTGGGAGGGGGGATTTAGACTCAGGCTGAAGCAAGACATTGTTCTTTGCAGGAAAATAAAATCAGTCCTAAACATTATTCAGGCTTTTCATGTCCATTATATTTATTGCTCTTACAGAAAAGAATTTTGATTGGAATCAAGCAGTAAAATAAAAACAGCTTTATTTAGAAATTATGAGGAAAGGGAGAATTGGGGAGAGATAAAGAGTATAACTCATTCAAAAGAGAATTCAGCATATCCAGAGACATCTTAAGGTGGAGATGCAGACTACACAAGTATGCAGGTACTATATGCAAGTCAGCATAGGCTGGCAACACAGGAAGTCTTTCTTTGACTAAATGACTTCATATACACTTCTCCCAAACTGCACCACATGAGAATTTCTATCTAGTTAAGAGTCTATTGTAGGGCAGGAGTGGTAACAGAACAGTAAGATATTTGCCTTGCGGTTTGATTCCCAGCATCCTATATGGTCCTCAGAGCCTTCCAGGAGCTATTTCTGAGCACAGAGCCAGGAGTAACCCCTGAGTGCTACTGGTTGTGGTCCAAAACACCAAAAAAAAAAAGTCTATTGTCAAGTTGAAGAGTTGCTCGGGGCTTACTCCTGGCTTGGTTCAGGAGATCATATGGGTGCCGGGAATCAAACCTGGGTTGGCTGTGTTCAAGGCAAATACTCTCTACCTGCTATACTATTTTTCTTGCTGAGTTTAAAAATTGCCTGGCTTCCAAATATATATTCCCCACATTAGTGAAAGTTGTCATGTCTGAGGCTTGGTGTGAGAACCAATGTTATGATTATTGTAGATCCTAAAGCATTTGTTATCCAGAGATTATCATATTTCTACATATCTACACATGTAGATATAATATATATATATCAGTAGTGATGAGAATATATCTTCATTTCAAAAGTTTTGAGCTTTATTCAGAAGGTCAATTCTCTTTGATGAGCACATATATGAATTACAATTTTGTGGTATTATTCAGACATATATCTAGACTAAAATTTTAAGATGGTTTAAAGCAAAAATATATTATTTATGCAATCCCATTGAAAGGTAAGCATATTCATTTATTTATGAATAATTTATTTTAAAATGTTAGTGAAATAATTTATTTCATTTTTTGTATAAATTAAAATGTATCTATCCATCTTAAAGTGATATGTTTTGGGGGGCATTCTCATACTCAGTGGTGCTCAAGGCTTGCTCATGGCTCTGTGCTCAAGTATACCTCCTTATAGGTCTCAGAGAACAATATGGGGTGCTGGGAATTGAGCCCATGTGCAACGAAAGCAACCTACTCACTGAAAAAAAAAACTTTTTTAAATTATTCATAGATCATCAAAAAGCACTCATTTACATCCTAGGTCTAAGACTCAGAACTGATGCAATCTTTTCTAAAAAAAGAAAAGTTGAGCAAAGAAGGGAAGGTGGGAATTTGGGCAAATAAACCCAGCCTTTGGCAAATTGAGCTCATACTTATTACTAAATTTTGAGCTTGTCCAACTCAGAGGCAGTGGCTGGGCTTTTGTATTCTGACATGCTTTTACTGACAGCAGAATAGAGGTGAGATAGAGTATAAAATTCCGGAACACTGATGGCTTTTTGAACATAAGAGTCCTAAAGAGAATTGAAGGAGAGAACTCTTAGAGAAAAAGCCAAGAAAGAGTAGAGAGAAAACCCACAAACATAAAATATAAAAATGACTCTACAGTATTAGTTGAATAATTACCCAAAGCACTGTTTAGTTTTGAGTGCACTATAGCTTGAAGAGCAATATTTTATTATTTCTCTGTATTTGAACAATTTTAAAACTTATTCTTAGTAAACCAAAATGAAAAATCTTGAGTAACTCACTTAATACTAATAAAATATCTATTAAGATATGGATTTGTCTTGTTGAAAATATGAATAATGAAATTATTACTTTGGACAAACATCAAAATTTTTTCTCTTTTTTTGATCTTGTAATTCTGAGTTTCAGTGCTAGATCATATTTTTAACCAAAATGTGCAATCTCTATGTCTAATAAGTGAAGAATATTTTTTAGTGTAAATAATAACTCCCTTATTCTAGCCAAAAAATTACAATATCTCTTTTTGTATCTTGCTGAGTTTGGGATTCTTAAAGCCAGTTTTGGTTTATAGTGTCCTACCTGAGTCTTTTTTGCAACCTCATTCAAGTTGAGTCTTATTTTGTACATCTTTTCAGAAGTTAATATTTTAGAAAAGTGCACAGATGACATAAACATCACTTGAATAGGCTTTTCAGGATTCCCTTGAGTATCCTGAAATCCTTTTAAAATTTATGAGGAAGTTTTTTCAAATTTGATACTGGTTTCTAGATGAAGAACCTCATCATTATTGAATTTGCCACAACTGAGACCTATTTTTGACCTACTTTTGACCTATTCAAATAGTAGCTGTGTGATATTCATTTTTAGGTAAGTCAGGATTGATAAAACAGAGACAGTGGTTGTGTTCTGGAATTATTTGTGGACCATTTTGGAGAATCTGAAACTAATGCCAAAATGCAGCCATTTCATTTTTGTTTGCAATTTCTCATCTGAGTTTATAGAAATTCCTTATATATTTTATCTTGCAGTCCAAGGCACACGAACATGCCTCAACTATTCATCTTCAATATAATGCCATTAGAATCCTGCTTAAAAGAAGATTAAATATAACTTCCTGTTAAACATATAAGTTATTAATTTAGAAAATTCTGCTTCAAAGTATGAGTTCAGAGGACATGATCCTATTAGGTATATCATGGACTATAGAGAGAAAGACAGATTTTGATAGGCTCAGTAATAGTATTGAATATTCAAAAGCACAGTTTACTGCTCTCTATGCTTAGAAAATTGCCAAGGGAGGCAGAAAGACAGCTCAAAAATATGCTTGGTGGAAGGAAGTTTAATATCTAGCCTCTTGATGGAACCTCTCGGAAATGGGAATTTTCTTTGAATAAAATGAAGGCGTCATTGGAGGCAAGATGGACAATAAAGAAAGATATTACCACTTGGATCATATTCTGATTGTACCATTTGCAGCTTTAGTATTTTGTTACTTATTAAAATATTAGGATTAAAAGTTGTATGCACACATCGCAAAAACTCTAGTTCCTATTTTATCACCTACACCATTTATATTGGTTTAATACTATGTGCATCTCAAGTAGCCTCGCATAATTATTCTTTTGAAAACCAATCTTTTTTGACAACTGATATTTCTCTATCAATGATATCTATTATATTTAGAGAGATCAGTGCATGTAATACTTAATATAACTTAGAAAGAATCAGAAAATTTGATTTGTTCTATACATGAAGTATACTCCCCTGATAACCATTCCCTCTCCTTTTGTAGTCAATAGATTCCTGATTATAGACAGCTTGGCAGGATATCCAGTTAAATTCCCCAGGTTCCCTTCATGCTAGGCGAAATTATGTGGTAAAGATATGATGAGTAGAATACTCCCAGAGGACTAATGTGAATTCCAATGAAGCTGCTGCTGTGAATTATGAAAATAATCACAAGGGCCAATACCTTCCTTCTACTTTCAACAGAAATAAAATGCCCCCCCGATGCAGAATTCATACTTTCAAAAATTAAATTTTTATCTATTAAATATATATTGTTTTATATATGTATATGCCATGAAATTATCACAAAAGTCAAGGAAATTAAAATACATCTCTCCTTAAGTAACTATTCTTTCTTTATATATACATATATATTACTAACTTTACTCATTAGATGTCTTAACTTGTTCAGCAATTTCTTAAAGTAGGTACAGAAGGTAAGGTGTTTGCCTTACAAACCTATGTTCCATAGCAGGCATCCCATATGGTCCCAGGAGCCAGCCAGTAGTGATTTCTAAGTGCAGTCAGGAGAAATTCCTGAGCCCATGGGATCTGCCCCAAAAACAAATAAAACAAAAACAGAATAAAAATTAAAATAAATTATTACTGTGAGGCTATATGTTTTGACTAGTATTGTTATTCCTCTGCATTCATTTTCTCTTTGACTACCCCTGGTAACTACCATGTTGATCCCATTTTTTATGTAGAACCTATAGTTAATTAACTGAGGTCCTCTGTTTATATATTTGCAAGTGGTTGAATTTCCCTTGTTTATTAAAGTCTGGAAGTATTTTAATAAATATATACGCCACTCTTTTTTCTTACTTGTATATCCATTGATCAACTTCCACTTATTTTTTACCATTATAATAAAAAACATAAGGGGAAAGGGAAGAGAATGTTAGATATGTTTAACCTTGTTGTCACTGAACTCCTGAAATCAATGCCAGCTGTTCCCTATCTAAAATCCCAAATTTATAAGAAAAATATGTTTCTATTAGTTTGAACTGCTTGAAACCAAAAGACATTCCTAAACAAGATGCTTTCAATGTACATGAAAAATATGGGTGATATTTACCGTAAAATATTAAATAACTGTGAAAGTCCTTGCAACTCTAAGCATAAAATCTCTTTTCTGTTGCATAAGAAATATGGTTAGTAAAAAAACAAAACAAAACAAAATACTCATTAATAGGAAATTCTCATTCATTGTCTACACTTGAGAATAGCTCTGAGACTTCAATCCAGTTTAAAAATCTTGGATGAACTTGTCTCCTGGGAGACTCCAATCCAATATGAGATAGATTTCCCAAAAGTCTTCCATGAATTGCAGTCTGTAAGCAATGGCTTTGTCTAGTCACGATGTCATCTCGATGACCTTGTGTGCCTGGTCAGAAACTTACAATTCACTCCGATGTAGATCATTCCAGAGTCATACATAGTCCATATTTCAGGTTAAATCCTTGCCACATTTTCCAGAAACAAGGTCTTAGAAAACCTGTCTGTGGCCAGACTCACAGCTGCCAAGACTAACAGACTGGTAGACAGTTTTTTTGCTGTCCTTGCAACTCCCAAAGAGATACCTGCTTTTTCCAGTAATTCCCTTTTCTCTCCCTCTGCCTTGCCCTTTTCCTCCACCCCCCTCAGCCCCCAAGCACAAGTTAAGACTCTCACAGATGGCTTTGGGGAAAATAACTGCTTGTTCTCAAACATGCTGTTGGAGACACATTCCTGCTCCCTCCCTTTCCTCTTGCATAGTTCTTGGCCTTCCCTGACCCTGTCTGTAGGCAATCATGACTCTGCAGCCTCACTCTGCAAGTCCCAGTACCTTTCTGCAGCTCTGCTGGCAGGCGGTGCTGCTGGCTTTCACATTCTTCTAAGTAGCTTGGCACATGGGAAAGTATTTCTGTCTGTTCTGCAGCCTGACTTTTAATGTCTGGGCTAAAGGGAGCATTCACCATTGTGCCCATGAATCCAGAGCATTCAAGGAGTCCTTCTACCTCTTCTTTCCTGGTCTACCTATAATGACTAAGGTGAGGCTTTAGGTACAAAACAGCAATCAGAATGAGCTGGTTTGAACTAGAGCCCTCTTCATGGAAAGTTGAAGCAGGTCAAGCTACATGCCCATCGGGTCATAGTTGGCCTTTAGAGCTGGAAAAGAAGTTTCAAGGAGGCCATTTGCCTGCGATCCAAAATAAACACCAGCACAGTTTAAGCTCCTACGTTTAGTTGAAAAGGCTGGGGAGTGTCAGCCATCATCTTAAAACTAATATAAATGTGGAACTGTAAATTGCTCGTACAAAAAATCCCCCCTGATTTTATGTAAATATGTACCTAAAATATCATTGTCAACAATATGTAAGCCACTATGATCAAAATAAAAAAATATATATATAATAAAAAAAGTGTGCAAATAAATATAATCAAAAAGAAAATAAGTACAAACTCTCTATTTGTAGAAAGGCAAGGGACATCAACATTCAGGAGATTCCAGCTGTATTTTAAAACAGGATCCTATCACTGAGTTTCTGAAGGTCTGTAAAACAATGGAATATGCCATTAACTAAAAGTTACTGATAATTCTGTCGCATTTTCGATATGTGTCCTTTTGAGTTGTAGTTTCACAAGTAGGAAATATTTAAGTGTTCTAAAAGTATATCTGAATATGTCCTCTTGTAAAAGTAGTGTCCTTGAAAGAAATAATTCTAATTTAATGTATCTTAGTTTTTCACCTCCTCTCAATTTACATCTTTATTTCTTTCTTTATCCCTCCATTCTGTCCCTCTTTTTATTTCTACCTTCCTTCTTCCCTCCTTTTTTCTTCCTTCCCTCCATCCACGCCTTCTTTCCTTCTTTCCATTTCTCCCACCTTTCCTTTATTCTTTTCTTCTATTCCTTCCTTCTCATTCCTTTCTTCCCTCCCTCACTTTTTCCCTCCCCCTACTTCTTTCCTTCTTTCCCTGTCTTCCTTCTTTCCTTTATTCATTTCTTTCTTCCTTCCCCCTCCCTTCCTATATTTCTTCCTTCTTTCCTCCCTCCCTCCCATCTATCCTTCCTCCTCCCTCCCTCCCTTCCTTCTTTCCTTCCTCCTTCCTCTCTCTCTCCCACTTCTGTCTCCCCTTCTTCCCCTCCCTCTCTCCTTCCCTTCTTTCCTTTCTTCTTCCCTTTATCCTCCCTCCCACCCTCCCTCCCTCCCTCCCTTCCTTCCTCCCTCCCTCTCTCCCTTCCTTCCTTCCTTCCTTCCTTCCTTCCTTCCTTCCTTCCTTCCTTCCTTCCTTCCTTCCTTCCTTCCTTCCTTCCTTCCTTCCTTCCTTCCTTCCTTCCTTCCTTTCCCAAACCAGGAAGATGTATCTTATTGAAAAGCTAAGACTATATAATTAGAAAAAACTATGAGAATCCATGACTCTCTAAGCCAGAGACATTTTTTCAAAAAGCTGGAATACCTGATTTGTATGTGGGAGGCATTAGGACACTATCTTCAGCACTGTCTGCCCAACAGAGTACAGTAGAATGAATCACACAGCAACATGGGTTGTGCCCTGTCTACCACCCCACCAAAAAAAAAAGATCAATGATTTAAGGAGTTCTTCTATCTGAAATTTACTTCCACTTCCACATATATAGGAATCCTTGACTTAGAAATAAGTATTTCTTGGAAATAACTAGTTGTTCTCAGTGAGATGTGAACATGAGTAACATGTATCACTTTTAGTCCTCATGACTGATAATGGAGTTTTCCTGCCCTTTCTCCCACTTCCATGCTGACCAATGGGGACATGTGCTTTAGATTATGTAGCCAATGGGATGCAGAGCAGGATCATCACTGGACATTATTCTGGATGCTCTGGGAGAATTATGGATTAAAGATGATTTTACTGTGAGTGAGAAGTCAACTTTTATTGTATTGGGTGGGGCAGCATAGTAACCTAACAGCCTATCCTGAATAGTGCAGGGTATATACAAAGAACACTTTTGCTCTTCCATTGGTGACTTTCCTTATGCACTTCTCTTTTCTAAATAGCTGAACCAATGCAAACTCTTCCTCTTTGTTTTTTCTCTATCCCAAACCCAGCGTTACCAACTGTGTGGATAGTTCCAGCTGTTGGAATGGAATGGAGATGGCTGTTTCTCTTCTCTTTGGAATTAATCTTGACATTTAAGTGACTGCACACTGGTGGTCTCTACAGTTGCCAGGCATATGTTCTTAGTGCTTCTCCCTTTCTTATTCACCTCCTCCAAAGGCATAAAGAAGAACCATAGACCCCCCACAGAGATAGAGGCACCCGAAATATTTCAGGAGCCCAGGTTCCTCTTTGGAAATGAGCAATTCCAATATGTGCCATCCACACATCCAACTGGTACAAAACTGGTGTAAGTAAAGAAAATGTTTAGAGTTATTACCTGGGAAGAGATGACAAATGGGGTTTTGTCCTCTTTTTTCTTCACAGGGTATTAAAATAGAATAGACCTGACTGAAAGGTAGTTTAAATTATGCCTATGGGTTTGCCAATTAGTATAACATCATTCTATATTTTCTTCATTTATATTCTATACAGGTACCTATGGAATTTGAATCACAATTTTGAGTTAGACAGTACTTTCTTTTTTACTTAATAGGTTAATTATGGTTTCATATATTCTCTATAGCATTTATTTAAAAATTATACCACACTTTAAAGTGGCAATTTTAATTATTAGTTTTGTAAATAATTAAAAGTTGTCAGCATTTAAATTTCAAAAAATTTCAAAGTAAAATTTCAAAATTTCAAAATGACAATTCAAAAATAAATTATTGAAACTTGCCTTCCCAAAAGATATAGTCCTTTATTTCTTTTTAAATTCTTTAATTGCTTAACAGTATTAGAGCCTGACAGCATATCTACGCTACTATTAATAATTATTGTTAATAACTTAATTAAAATTATAGATACCTCTACAAATAAAATATAGAGCCAATTAGCACATTAAAGGCTGCTTATCATAGCTGGTTGCTAGAAAATGCAAATAAAAATAGCAATGAAATATCTCCTTACATATGTGACAATGTCTATTATTAGTGTTAGAGTGGATTAGGCTAGACATGCTTATATACTGTTTATAATAATGTAAATAAATGCAATCATTATAAAAACTAGTATATTAATGCCAAAAAAGTAAAAATTGAAATTCTATGCTATTTGCTTATCTTACTTTTGGGTATTTATGCTAAGATACAAAAAAAAAGCCCCTTCTGATTCAAAGAGATATATGCATTTTTGCAGCACTATTTACAATATCTAAGAGCTTAAAACAAACTTAGTGATAAGGAATAAGAAAGTGAGATTTTATGTATGTGCATAATATATATGTATATATTTAACAATGATGCACTACTGATTTATAGAAAAAATAAAATTCTGCAATTTAAAACAGTATAAATAAATCCAAGGAACTTTATGTTTAGTAAAGTAAGCTAGAAAAGATAAAATTTCTTCAGTTTCCCTTTTATTTGTTAAAGAAAAGAAAAAATTTGGGCCGGGCGGTGGCGCTAGAGGTAAGGTGCCTGCCTTACCTGCGCTAGCCTAGACAGACCGTGGTTCGATCCCCCCAGCGTCCCATATGGTCCCCCAAGCCAGGAGCGACTTCTGAGCGCATAGCCAGGAGTAACCTCTGAGCGACACTAGGTGTGGCCCAAAAACCAAAAAAAAAAAAAAAAAAAAAAAGAAAAGAAAAAATTATCTAAACAAATCAAATGCAAACATTTAGCTTATGTTTATAAAAATTAATGAGAAAAATTAATGAGAGAAGGGATGAGAGGTGGTAATTCAATAAAAGTAAAAATTATATGGTAAAAAATTAGAATTTGACTTTCATGTGTTGAATTTTGATGATGCATACACGAAATATATGTTATCAATTCAATGTTACTTCAGTAAGTGAAATAAAATAAATGAAAAAATAATATATTGAATACCATCTTGTAATTATAATACTTGTAATTGCTTTGTTTTTACTAAAAAAGGAGATGGGGAAATTTTGTCAGTCTATTTTATTTGAAATTACTCTAGTCTAAAGATCTAAAATATTTTTGTTTTCTAAAAACTAAATTTATTTTTTATTTCAAGTTATTTTTTATACAAAGTGTTAGTTCTCATTTCTAACTTTGGAGTAGAAATCTGAAGCTCAACAAAGAGAGGGGACTCTTCTCTAGTCAAGCACATACAATTAATTAGTTTTTCTGTTAAGTTTTATAACCCAATATTTGGCGTGGTAATGAGAAAAAATATTGTGGTAGGTTTGGATGAATCTTTTCTCACATTGACTTAGAGACATAAATACACTTCTCTGTATAGAGCTCTTATTTACACAGATTTCATCTTTGGAAATTTGATCTTGATTCTATAAGGTAAATTCCAGATGAAAATTATAATACCAATATTAAGTTAAAACACATATTTTGGCTAAACTCTGTCCTTTCTGTGCTCACAGCAGCTTCTGTGGTTTTGATGTGAAATCTCACCAGTAGTTGAGGATAAGATTTGGATTGAGGTGCCTGTATCTGAGAATTTATAGTGTAGGGATCTGGAAATTGCTTAGTACTTTAATGAATCCCCAAATTGTTCGTTGCAGGCATCTTTTTTTGCCTGAGACTGCCTTGTTGAGACTAAGCAAGTTTATTGGAACACTAAAATCTGTGAAATACAGCACCAAAGTCCTTAGGCTGGACCAGAGTCAAGGTGCAATAATAGATTATATATCAACCTCTGTCTATTCATAATTTGCCAAGGTAAGTACTTGTCTGAAGACTGTAACGAAAATATTGTCTAGCTTTTCTTAATAGAAAAAAACTGGTTTTTAAAGTGTAATTTCAGGAGGCAATTTTAAGACTCATTCTCAGGATTAGGATTAAGATCAAAATATTTTAATACGTGCAGTCAGTCTTAAACATTTTCTTAAATTATTTTACACAGATGGTTTCCTTAATTTTTTATTTATTAGTTTATTTTTGTAGCAGAAATATGTGTTTAAAAGCTTGTTAGCATTACACTCCAACACATCTTTTAACGTTTAAATAATAGTCAAGGAATACTCTTAAAAACAATCTACACTAACATTTTTTAGGTTCTAAGACTCTAGTGTTCTATCCATAAGGCATTGCTATTAAATTAGAACAACATATTTAAAGCAAGTGTACCAGTTAAAATTGGCTGATAAATTTGGAACAAACACTTCTACAACTTCAGAGGCTTTAAGCAATTGCTGTCATTACTTCTCCATTGTATGTTGATTTGTGGGTGGATATCTGGAAGGGAACTCTTTCTTACATTTTCTTCTGTCAGGATGCAGGATAGAAAAGTCTGCTTGATCATGCCTTTGGTCTAATAGGTAGCTTTATTTATGTTGTTTATTCAATGATAGTTTTCTATTTGTTTTCTATGGAATTTTATAGTTTTCTATAGAATTTTAATAATATATCTAAATAGAAGAAAACCTTTATTTTAGGTTTAAGAATTTGTGATTTATCATTGATCTATTTGTATGGAAAGTTTACACCCATTTTTGTGCATCTATATGATCAAGATTGTCTACATAAAAGATCCAGCTGCCATTTTGAACTTTGAACCATTTTATAGAAATACAATTCTGATTAATGAGCCTATCACATATAACCAGTATGTTATCTACTAATGATTTGAATCCAATTCATGTCTTGGAAGTGGTCTTGTTTATTATGTTGTCATTACAAACACACAGAGCCAATGCTATTAGCTGGTCTACATTTTCTTAACTTTCCTATGCAATCTCAGTATTGCCAACAACATTAAGTAGGCAAAGAAGCTAATATTGATAGTCAAAGAACCAAAATTACTATTAGATAAGTGATCTTAACTTTTCAGGTTTTTCAATTTATTCATGCAATGATAATAAATTCTAACCCTTAGCAAAAAAAGCAAGTATACACTAATGTTTGTGATTCAGAATGAATCTATTGGCTAGAGACCTTTTGGTCATTATAGCTGGATACTTTAATTATATAATGATATTTTCTATTATTATACATATGTTATATATTTATAGACTGTAATATACTTACTGGAGGTTTATATTTAATATAAGCTACAATAATATTATTTTGTTGATTTACAATCATAATCTTAATTAATATAATAAATACTGTAATACATGCTTAATTTTTAAAAAATAAATAGGACAAATAAGATTAATAGTAAAACAATGAATAAGTTAAATAATTAATGAGTAAAACAATTATTAGTTTTGGGATAAAGCATCAACTTATGTAGAAAGGCAAATAAAAATATTTCAAAATTGGGGCTGGAGAGATAGCATGGAGGTAAGGTATTTGCCTTGCATGCAGAAGGTCGGTGGTTTGGATCCCGGCATCCCATAATGTCCCCCGAGCCTGCCAGGAGCAATTTCTGAGCATAGAGCCAGGAGTAACCCCTGAGCGCTGCCGGGTGTGACCCAAAAAGAAAAAAATACTTCAAAAAAAAAAAAAACTACTAGAGAACATGAAAAATTTCAGTTGAGTTTAACTGTTTTAAGATAACTCAGAAGATGCAAAGAATGGATCAATTTCCTATTTTCTTATCTCTTTAAGCTCTTTTTATTAATTTGTTTCAACTTGTCATTCATAAAATGAAAATAGTTAATTCTTAGTGTTTGATTTTTTTTATGGACAGAGTTGCAAATCTGCATTTGGCCAGCTCCATAGACTCACTCTATTTTTGAAAAAGATGTAAACCAAGCTGTAAAAAATCATTGGTACATGGGCCACACAGCTAAAAACAGGCAATCTCAGGAGGAGAGAAAGGCCAACTCCCCACTCTGCTGAATTTACTCCAGCTGGACACGCTATCCACAATGGCACAGCTTCACCATTTAACCACTGATCTCTGAAGAAACACTAAGCCGAGCAAAACTCCAAGTATGCCATATTTGGTCTGCCATTATCACGAATTTTTTTGGAGTGACTGTGGGCACCATTCCCCACAAGTTCTGAAAGCCAAAACCAAACCCCATAAAAGCCACAGTATCAGCCACAGAGCTTGGAGTTTCTGGATGATGTAGCCATATATTTGGCTCTACAACAACTCCAAATTTTTAATACTATCATCACAGAAGAAACACACCAGTTTAGATGTCAATGTGGAGTCTAAGCCAACTAATGTTCAGAAACCAGACAAGTAAAAGAAAGATCAACTAGCAACAAATAGCTTAGTAAACCTTCTGACAATTACTTAATAGTCCTATAGCGAGATACAATCATTTTCACAAAAATTTTCTTGTTGCTATATTTATAAATAATTTTTGTTATCACTTACCTTTAAACAAGCCATATGAAATATGTTACTTCATGCCTGCCAAGGAAGTACATTTTGGAATGCTTGGAAATCTGGGAGCAATGTGGAGGGATTTTCTGTACTGGTGGTGGGATTGGTATTAGAATATGAGTGGCAGAAACAAATATATTATGAACAACTATGTAATACTGGTTTTAAATAAAGAAATCTATATAAAAAAGAAATTCCATAACATATATTTCTGTTTAGATTTGAAAAAAAATAGCTTTGAAAAAATAGTTGGCTAGTCAATTAATTAGCATTCCAGCAACCAACTTTACCCTTATCTAGATATAATGAAAAATAAATAAATATATAAAGATAAGGGAAGAACATTTGAAGTGATCTTATATTTTTTCCCTTGAGGATATTTGAAGAAATTTGGGAAAATTTTTACTTTCAAAATTTCAGTGAAGGGCATGGCTTTCATATTGTACTTTGTTTAGCCAATGATCCACCTCAAGGAAGAAAAAAAAATCAGTAACATTTTGTAGCTATTGCTTTTTGTTATGGTAAGAGGCTGGAGAGACAAGTTGGAAACTTCAAAACATTGTCAAATACATGGGAAATTTATTCCATGAGATAATGGGTCCGCTCTCAAATCTGTAGCAACAGTGGAGATGAGAAATCTAAAAGCTTCAGAAAGACTAAATGAAATAAGTTAGAAGAAAAAGACAAATATCAGATGACCTCACTCATATGTAGGGTATCCTGAAATAAAAAGATAATAGAAAAAAAAAGAAAAAGAACAAGAACAAACCTTGGACTTAGAATACAAACTAAGGTTGAGGGCCTGAAAGAGTCAAAAGGTAGAGAGGGTTGCATGGACTCTGGTGGAAGAATGAATATTGGAACATTAGTGGTGGGTGCATTGTGGTCACATATATTTTCAAAAAGCATAAGCTCATACTTCTAAACACACAACAGTGTAAACAAAAGGTATCTCAAAACAAAAAAAGACACTGGAACTTAAGAAAATTTAGATTAGTGAAGTGTGTCTACTTTGATATTCTGTTAGTATCTCCAATTGAGAGTTGACTGCATTATTAAAATTCTAGAGTATCTTGCTAATTTGGGTTGGAAACAGGAATGACAATAATTAAAAATCCTGAAGTATTTTAGTATTGAGGAAAGAGATAAATTGTGCTTTTTGTTTTTGTTTTTTTTTTCAGGGGGGGGGCGCACACCCGTTTGATGCTCAGGGGTTACTCCTGGCTATGCGCTCAGAAATCGCCCCTGGCTTGGGGGAACCATATGGGATGCCAGGGATAGAACCACAGTACGTCCTAGGCTAGTGCTTGCAATGCAGATGCCTTACCTCTAGTGCCACCTCTTCGGCCCCTAAATTGTGCTTTTAGTAAAAAAAAAAATGTTTTTTATAATTAAAACTCAACTACAAACATGTTTGTAATTAAATAAAGATTAAACAAAATTAAAAAAATAAATAAAAATTAAAAATTTGAATTGACCATTTCTGAAACATAGAAACATATTACAGAACCTGACTGAGACTGCAATCCATTTGGTCCAAGGGTAAATACTGATTAGAAAGAAATTACCCTCTTATCTGAGTGGAACAATACAGAAAAAGAGGGACTTAGATAAAAGTTAACATAATTTAAATTCTCTTCAAAGATTTGGTATTTAGTGTCTGACATAATTACAAATTTCATACATACAAAACAATAAATATTTAATCAAGAGGAAAAATATGAAAAAATTCAGAGTTCAATAGCTGATCCATACTTCAGAGTTGACAAGCAAGAAAGATAGGCTGGAGCAATACTACACAGGGTAAGGTTCATGTCTTACATAAGACTGATCTGGGCTCAATCACCAGTATCTCATATGATCCTCTGAGACCCCAAAGTAAATTCTGAGTGAAGAGCCAGGAGTGACTCCTTAGCACCTTTGGGTATGCCCCCACTACCCCAAAAGAACTTAAAAATATCTATAATGAGTGATGTCATAAGCATTGAATTAAATTAAAAATAGATGAACTATGTAAAATTTGTTGTAATATTATATTCTATAAATCTAGCAAACAAAAACACAATATTCTAAAAATATAATGAAAGACTCAATTTGGGGTAATTAGTTGCATAGATTAAAGTGAGAAGTATATAAGATGATGAAGTTAAAGATAGGTCAGGTTCATCAAAAGTTATAATTAATAATGTAGAAAAAGAGAACTAGATATATAGTATTGCTCCAACTATGTATTTTAGGAGTAATTAGGGAGAAAATAAGGAAATAGCTATTATTTCCAAGACTGATGAAATATGTCAACAGAGATATAAGAAAATCTGTAACTTAAGGGTAGAGATAAATAAAAAAAATCATAACTAAGTTTATAGCAGAATATTCCTGTTTTGTTTGATTTGTTTTTATTTTGGGGCCACATCCTACATTAAAGAGGTTTTTCCTAGCTCTGAACTCAAAAATTACTCCTGGTAATGCTTGGAAGACCATCTAGGATGCTTGGGCTCAAACACCCTAATTGTTTTACAACACAGACTATTCCTAAAATAAATGCAAAGAACTGATATACAACTGTGAAACACTTGAAATTCACATTGGTCTCAATAGAAAAATATTTTAGAAAAATGACTTCACAACATTATTGTTTCTAGCTACAAATCCTTACCAACCTTCATTCATTAAAAAAAGAAAGAAAAATAAATAAATGCAAAGAGAAAAAATTGAAATCAATGCAAAATCTTAAAAATTGCCAAGAATCGGGCCCGGAGAGATAGCACAGAGGTGTTTGCCTTGCAAGCAGCTGATCCAGGACCAAAGGTGGTTGGTTCGAATCCCAGTGTCCCATATGGTCCCCCGTGCCTGCCAGGAGCTATTTCTGAGCAGACAGCCAGGAGTAACCCCTGAGCACCGCCGGGTGTGACCCAAAAACAAAAAAAAAAAAAAAAAAATTATCAAGAATCACAATCATCAACAGAAATTATAGGAATTAAAATAAAATAGTAGGATTAAAATTATCTTTAGAAAAATAAATGACTATAGTTTTAGTCAAGTAAAATATGGAAATTTGTTAGCAGCAAGCTAAATCTAAAGGAAATATCCTTAGATAAAACTTTGTGAGCAATTAAGCAAAAATTTGTGTTAGCAAAAAGAACATATATAGTATATATAAAACAATCATATTCAAGTCTATAAATTGAAACTAAAGTAAATGAAAATATGGCATGTTAAATTGTAGTGTATTAATGAAGTACTTAAAGAAAAATTACAAAAAGCCATTTTTGCATATAGTTCCATTATAAATTAGTCAAGGAATGTGGATTTATCACAAATAGTAGTACTTTACAGCACCAGACTACTGATAAATATTTACCTCAAAATTTTATCTAGAAATGTGCAGTTTCTAAAATTTTAATATTTAATATTGAGCTGGTTTATAAAGCTGTGTCTGTTTTAGTAGTACAGGTTTATCCATCTTAAAATTTATGATGTAACATCCTACTTCCAGTGTTAATCCCTTTTGCTCTGGTAATCTCAGTGATGTTGTCAGTATCCAATGCTTTTATTCTTTTATTTAATATGCATATTTGCTTTGCTTTGTTATATTCCATATATATCCAGTGAGACTATACTCCACATGCCAGTCTGTTCTTCAGACTTATTTCACTTAATATAATCCTCTCAAACATATCCATGTTTTCACAAATGATGATTTTATATTTTATAACTATATATTATTCATCATTATGCAACAACCCATGAATTAACACTTATGTTGTTACCATTTCTCAACAATTGTAAATAGTACTTCAATGAACATAGAGATACAAATATTTTTGAATAAATATTCCAGTATCCTTTCAAAAAATGCTGAGGTTAAATCGCTATTTCACAAAATAGAATATATTTAAATATACTTAAAAGAAAATATATTTATGTATATATTTAAATATATTATACTAGCATATAATATATTTTATTAAATATATTTAAAATATATCATTTATTTTTTTATATTTGAGGAATAGTTATGATAATTTTCAAATGACTACCAATTAACATTTCGACATGTTTATATTTATCTTTTTCTCTATACCTGTTTCAAGGTTTGTTTTTGTCATTTACATATAGGCTATACTCACAAATGTGATGTAATAGCTCACTGTAGTTTTGATTTATATGTTCTTAATAATAAATAACTTTAAACTTACTTTTATGTGCCTATTGCTTATTATTCCTTTCAGAAGTATTTATTTGGATTTTTAGCTTCAGAAAAACAGAAATATTTCAGAATGCATCACAATATGTGTCAGTGTGCATATAATGCTATTAGAATATATATTTAAGAAATAATCAAGAACCTTTCTGGATAACTCCATTGAGGAACACATTCTCCATCTTGGAAACCACCTGCACCATAACTTGAGTTGTATCCTTTTGATATTTTCTTCTTTAGAAAAGTCTGAATTCCCTTTTAAAACTCCCTCTCTTTTCTTTTTTTGTCTCTCCATCCCCATCTCATTTTTCTTGAAATTATGTATTTAGTTTAAGAAAAAAATTATTACGAACATAATATAAATCTCTAGCAAGGAGTTTAGTTTATGGTAGACCTTGTTTCTGTCATTTGGCAATTCAAGGTTTACCTTTCATATTTGACTAAGTGATATGAAAAAAAGTTTGATCTGTGTCATCAGAGTGATTAGGTGGTTATTTTAATGATATTTATCCAGAAGGATAGAATTGAAGTTTATTGACATCCTGAAACCCTTTACTTTTTTTTTTTTTTTTTGGTTTTGGGGCCAAACACAGTGATGCTCAGGGATTACTCCTGGTTATGTGCTCAGAAATCGCTCCTGGCTTGAGGGAGCATATGGGATGCCGAGGGATTGAACCATGGTCCATCCTAGGTTAGTGCATGCAAGGTGAGACCTACTGTTTACACCACTGCTCCAGCCCCATATTTTTTATTTTTTGAGGAAATAAAGATATACTGGGGTGCTTAATGAAAGTATTATGGATGAAAGTTTTGCATTAAAATATATCCCTGAAAGTGAAATTACTATTTTTGTGTGCTTTATGTGACGTCAAACAAGAAGTGAGAGGAGAAAAAAAAGGATGGTGAATTGGGTTTTTTTTTGTGACAATAATTGGACAGAAAATTTTGATCCTTAACTTCATGTATAGTTCAACTGATATTTTTTGTATTTTTAAGAGCCAAGAAATTCTACCACCAAATTATTTTTCTTTTATTGATTTTAGTATACTACTGACAAGTCTTTACCTTAGAACTCATCACTTAGAAATGTGTATTGCTTCCAAAACGTGTCTAATATCATTGGAATATGCATGTCTGAGAGAATCAAGAGGTCCAGTCTAACTCCACAGAGTGACATGCATCCCTCTGGTGAGAGATTTGACCTCACAAAATACTCATTTGCCAATTCATTCTTTGTTTTTCCTATAAAGTTCACTGGTATTGAGATGTTTGGCTTTATGCCAAAGAGACGTGGGTGGGGGCCTGTTTTGTCACAGTGTGACCAAAAATGATCAATCCCACCAGTCACTTTCATGTTTTGATATAAAAAAATAGTTAGTTTTTAAGGACATTAATCATATTGACTCATATTTTTTAAACTTATTTTCACAGGCCTCTGGCCTAGAATGAAAATATTACTACTGGGCATCAGCAACCATAGACTAAACTATTTTAGTCAAGTTAAGAATAAATAGTGGTGGTGGCCAAGTAAGTTGCCCAAGTTAGTAAGAATTGGAGTGTTTCCTGATACAGTTGAGGTTGGTTCCTGCTTCTTACCACTGGAAATACAGATCAGGGTGACTACAAAAGGGTCCTCGGGGACTAAACAATCTGAGACTGTAATGGGAGAAAGGAAATTCAGATCCTCCTAGAAGGAGATGTCTCTAAGTATTCTCATAAGCTCATATGTCTGCCCCATCCTAGTCTGTATTCAGCAGCAATAACAGTTAATCTTTTCCATATCTCTATAGAGTTCCTTGCCTCCAACCAATAAGGTACAATCAGAATCTTGGGGCTATTTACCATAATTTTGGGGTAGCTTAGCTACCTATACTTTACTTATTATATAAATCCTGCAGAGGCAAAATAATAATTTCTCTAAATTCAGAGGGTGTTTGGGGTACAATAAAAGAGAAAAAGCAGTCTTTCAAATAGAATACTGATAGAATCTTAGGTCTAAGAATATTAGAAATAGAAAGGCATAAGTAAAAGTCACCTATATATTTTATACATACATATCAATACTCAAACAACTAATTTTTCCAAGATCAAAAAGATAGTTAACAATATGAGAATTATCGTATTTCAGGAGGTTGAGAATTTTTTCTTACCTGTTTGAAATTACATACAAACATTCATGCATACAGACATATTTCTTTGGGGTTTAGTTAGTATGATTATATTTGTCTGAAAACTCTGATGATGTACTTATATATTATACATAGTACATAATATTAAATAATCTTTTATTTCCACCTGTCATATCCCAGAATTGTTTTCGTTTGGCAATAGCAAACTCATCATTCTTGATTTTTTTCCCCACCTTAAAAATAAAAAACAATTTTTTTCTCTGTGTGTCTGGCAGTATCCTCAATTGAAAGCAAACAAGCTATTAATCGGTGAATGAAAGCAAGAAGTAAAACTCTTCAAAAAATTGTGTTTAGTCCCATCTGGCCTTAGAAAAACATGAGACTTGGTGATCAAGTATATTCAGCAGGATGGCTGCCTTTCAAGGGAAACAATATCTGGATATTTCTATGTCTAGACCACAGAGGAAAAATGCTTCCTTGGTAATTAACCTATTGAAAGCAGAAAAGACCCCTGTACTTTGAGAAACACAGAGTTAGAGTTTCAATCACTGATGATTCAGCTTACATATGGTATTGTCGGTGAAACATTTATAAAAATTGTTCACCACTCTTTATTTCAGTATATTAGACTGTGCCTAAATAGAATCAATAATGACATCTGGATGTTAAGTTTTTTTCTATAACCAGTCAATTATGGTTTTTATTTTACTATTCTCAGCTCACTTCCTATTTGCGTGCCACTGCTAAATATATTGTGAGGAAACTATTTTTAATTGCTTTATTTAAGCACAGTGGTTACAAAATTGTTTATTGTTGGGTTTCATTCATATTAAGAACACCATCCTTCACCAGTGTACCCTTCCTGTCACTAATTCCATTCCACCTCCCCTTAACTCTGCCATCTTGTTCTAGGACAAGCGATTTGTTTCTCTCTCTCTCTCTCTCTCTCTCTCTCTCTCTCTCTCTCTCTCTCTCTCTCTCTCTCTCTCTTTCTCTCTCTCTCTGTCTCTCCTTTCCTTTTTGACACTGGGGTTTGCACGACTGTTGGAGGGGTGGCCTTGCTTTAAGTTTCTTCACTTTCAGTGCCGAGTTCTTGACCACAGCTATCAGTTCTTACATTGACCTAGTAGCCCCTTCTCTATAAGAACCACACTCACTGCTCTTTGTAGAGAGGTTTCTCCCCTGGGCTAGACTTCCTGATCTTTATCTCTTATTGTCTTTTGGTATTATTACCAAACTATCTTTATTTAAATCTTAAATCCCATAAATGAGTGAAATCATTCTATCTCTATACCTCTTCTGAATCATTTCACTCAGCATTTAGAGTAAATGCTATATTCATATTCATCCATGTATAAATGTATATACATATCCATCCATGTATAAGCAAATTTCATGACTTCACTTTTTCCTAACTGCTACATAGAATTCTATTGTGTAGATGTACTACAGTTTCTTTAGCTATTCATCTGCTCTCAGACACGTGGATTGTTAACAGAGTCTGACTATTGTAAATAGTGCTGCAATGAACACAGGAATGCAGAGGGCTTTTCTGTATTGTGTTTTGAGTTTGTATTTTATATCCCTAGGAGTGGTATTGCTGAGTCACATGGAAGCTCAAGTTCAAGTTTTTTGAAGAATGTCCATATTGTTTTTCATAAAGGATGGACTAGACAGTATTCCCACCAGTAGTGAATAAGAGTTCCTTTCTCCCTGCTTCCATGCCAGCACTGATTATTCATGTTCTTTCTTATGTATGCCAATCTCTGTGGTGTGAAATGATACCTCATTGTTGTTTTGATAGGCATCTCCCTGATAATTAGTGATGTAAACCATATTTTCATGTGCCTTTTGGCCATCTGTATTTCTTCTTTGAGGAAATATTTGTTAATTTCTTCTCCCCATTTTTAGATGGAGTTAGATAGTATTTTTTCTTGGTAAGTTCTATATCTTAAATATTAACCCTTATGAGTATTGGAGAATAGTTTCTCCAATTCCATATGTAGTCTTTGTATCCATATGTAGTTAACTGTTTCCTTTGATGTGCAGAAGCTTCTCAATTTAATTTAGTCCCACTTATTTATCTTTGCTTTTACTTGCTTGGCCAGTTGTGTCTCACCTTGAAGATGCCTTTAGCTTCAATGTTATGGAGCATTCTTCCTACATTTTCCTCTATGAACCTTATAATTATATTTCAGAAAGCTTACACTAACTTGTATGTGGAAAATAAACTGTAAAATAAATATAGAACAGTGAAAAAAGATTGGCAAAATGACTGTAGGGATTGTCTGAATAAGAGGTGAATGTTGTTTAGTTGGATAGTGGTATTGACTGTAGAGACAAGTGGGAAGAATTTAATATATTATTTGATAATAAAAATGCTTTCACTTAATGCTAATATATAGTTTGATTTACTTATGATAAAAAATATTGGGAAAGACTCCTAAATTTCCAATTTTAAAACTGCTCCTGGATTTGGTTTGGGAAATTGGTTTGGATATTAATAATTACAACCCAGCTCTCCAATCAGTGAAGTACTGTTGTTCCAGTAGTGTGACTATTGTCAAAACAATAAGGTGGATCCTCAACATTTCAGGGATACTTTAGGAAATCTATCACACACAGTATCACATCACTTTTGGGTAGAGGTGGGCATGCATATCCAAAGACTAATCAATTTCCCGAACTTCTTGCTACAATAGGAACCATCTTTAAGGTACCTCTATCTAGTTCCCTTAGTCCCAATGATTGCTGTTGTTGAACCTGCATTTCTCTCATCCAAGTTACCCGAGGCTCATATAATGATAATTAAAACAGGGACTAGTTTATTAGTTCAAGTAGAGTAGACACAAAGCACTAGAAGCACAAAAGAAAAATTACAAAAGGAGAAATACATAAAGATTACAATGTGGGAAGGTGTCAATTTTTCAGCTGGTTTTTAAATTTATGAACCCTGTAGTAGAGTCATATTAAATAAAATTGCATGGTAATTAATGAACATATGCTTGAGACCAATGGAATTAAACTGAGAGCCATCTCTGAAAAAGAAAATAACTTAGAGCCCAGAGATAAACTGTCAGATATATGTAGACTTATGAAGTCAAACAAGGACAGTCTTCTCAACAAATGTGCTTCTAAACTGGTTAGCCAGCCACATGCAAAAAAGTATTTAGACCCCCACCCACCATCTCACACCATTCATACAGGTAATTTAAAGTGGATTAAAGATATGAATATTAAACTTTCTATAAAATGACATCAAGGAAAGTGTAAGTAGAATTCTACAAGATCTTGACCTCAGAGGAATAACAAATGATTGTCACAGTGGCAAATATATTAAAAGCAGAAATAAAAATAAATGGGACTGTGTCAAACTAAAAAGCTTCTGTACTGTGACAGAAATTAGGTCTAAAATTAAAAATAAAATTACAGATTGAGAAGCTATTTGCTTATAAGTAAAGGGACAAATATTAAGTAATTTAAAGTATTCCCAAAGTTCAACAACAACAAAAAAACTATCAAAAACAGAAGAGGGGATTAATAGATAATTAAAGAAAACTTAAAGATGGCCAAAAGGCATATGAAAAATTCATCACCATCAATGATTTTCAGGAAAATGTATATTAAAACAATAATGAAGTATCACCTCACTTGATGAAAATGGTCTAATACCCAAAATTCTGGAAACAATAGATTTTGGTCTGAAAGTAGAAAAAAAAATTTTCCCTGACTCATTCACTGTTGGTGGAACTATTATGTGGTCAAGCCTCTTTGGAAAAACGTTTGGAAAATTTCCCCCAAATCAGTATTTTTCTTTCGACCTGGCAGTTCCATTCCTGAGCATTTATCCACTATTCCATAAACATTAATCCTAAGGCGTATGTTTATACCTATGTTCATTTGCAGCATTGTTTACAATCGCCAGGGTCTGGAACCAATCCACATGTTCAACAACAAATGAATAAGGAAACTGTGGTGTATATGCACGATGAAATACTGCTCAGCTATGAAATATATAAATCATAAAGTTTGCTGCAAATTTGAAAGGGATTTGTGTTATGCTAAGTGAAGTGAATCAAAAAGGAAAAGATAAACAATAGATGATTATTCTCATTTGTACACTATAAAGAAACAAAAGAAGGTATCATAGACAGTCGCCTATAAGGGATCTAGACACATTGATGGTAAAGCATGGGATAAGAGTACTATACTTATAAAACATATGATTCTATTGTTAAAAAAATAATTTTAGAAAATAAAATTAAGTGTAAAGGACACATGCAAATCTTACAATGAAGGTTTTAAAAGTGACAAAAAAAAAAAACACAAAACTGTTAGGTGCAATTTAAAAAAAAAATTGACCACAGTACTAACCTACAGGAAATCTAACTATGCCAAAACCCTGAATGAACTTGAAAAAGATTTAAGTTTATGATAACAGCCCAGCTAGCCAACCTTTTTTTCAACCTCGTAGAACATGGGGAAAATAAACTAGTGAAATAATAAATTTGTATGGTTTTAAACTGCTAGTATAGATAGCACTCTATTAGTATTTCCAAGTTACCTACCTATCTTAGTTGAGTTCCAAAGTTCAATTTTTATGTCAAATTTTGCTTCTTTTATTACATTTATCTCTATAAAAACTTACAAAGTGTCCATATCTTAAAATAATCTCTTTAAAGTTCAATTTAATACATACCATGCCTTGAGTGGCATGACTATTGTCCCTGACCATTCAGTCTATGTACCATTATTTTAAAAAGTAAATTAATTTAAATAACTTTTTTCCTCTTAAGGCAAACAGTTTTTTCTGAAAAAGTCATAGAGAGTAGATTCTTTGGTTAAATATGCTTTGTTTAAATAAGCAAAATTTTATTAGAAGTTATATTCCTTCAATGTTCTACATTGAACAACTAGGAATAAAATGATCTTTAATAAAAGTTTTAGTCTTTTTACAGTTTACTAATACATAAAAAACCTGATCAGTGTCTGGATATGTGTTGTATGCTAGAAGTTATTTTAAGGATTTAGGAAACAAAGCTGAAATCATAATCCTGTTTACGGTCACTGCCCTCGTGGAGGTTACAGTATGGATGAGAAACATTCAAAGATTATAGATTTAGAGGAAGATTGCAAAGCTTTGGGATAGATGATGGACAGTCTCTCAGAGAAATTTTATACTGAACTTTGACTGAAAGTTGATAATGAACAAAGTTATATTTGATTTGGTTCAGCTAAGGCCTAGGTCACATTCAAAAACAAGAAAGGGAGAGATAAGAAGCTTCAGCCATCTGAAGTGGTTTCTGAAATGCTTTTCTGTTTTGTTTATGTTGTTTTGGGGGCACACCTTGATATGCTGGAGGATCACTGTACACTCGGGATGTGGGGGTGCAGAGGACATAAGGGGTATGTGAGTTTAAATTGGGGTTGAGGGTGGGGGAAGGGTTCGACACCTGGTCAAGTGCAAGATGTCCTACACAATGTACTTTTAGTTTGAAGTGTTAAAGTATGTAAGGACACTAAAGGAGCAAAAAAAAATACATTAAGGGGAAGATATCAATTCATACATTCATGTGTTTTATGCAAAAGAGTTTTAGCTGGAATCTAGAAATCTGCATATTCAGTTCTCTTTTTAGCCATGTGTCGTCAAACATGCATATCTAAGCAAATGTCACATGCATTGTGCTAGTTTTCAGAACATATGCTTTTGAATGAATGGAAACAACAACAGACAACAAACCAAAGTTTCTAGGGATAGTTAAAGAAAAATATATTTCCTGAATTAAAGAGATAATTTCTGGAGAAATCAGTGCTTGATTATTTAAACAATACAAACCAAACAGATACAAAGTGAATCAGTAAAATTGAATTTATATTTATCATTTCTTGACAAGGGTAAAATAATATATGTAGCTGAGATGTAAGGAATGGAAACTGCTTTTAACTATATTCAGTAAGTTGATAAAGCATTACACTTAGAATCGAATTTCTTTTTAAAATGTTGCGTTGACCTAAATTCTATTGAAGTTAACAGATAGGGAGATGAATACTCAGATTTTTCAAGCTAGTAATCAACTACCTCATTTTAAAATGAAATAGTTTCATGACTTTGCTACAGCAGTTAAGATTCTAGACTTGCTTGTAGTTGACCTGCATTCTGTCCCTGGCATTGCATATGGTTCGTTAAGAACCTTCAAAAGTGATCCCTGGGCACAGAAATAGGAGTAATCCAATGAGCACTGCAGGGTGTGACAAAACATAACAACAATAACACCAAAATTAAAAATTAAAATATAAAATTTGAGCAAAAAATATTCTTAACTCTTAAATTTGATAAAGAATGACTTAATATCAAATTATAACTGGACAAAGTTAAGCTGTTTGAATAATTTAGGTCATCTGACTTAAAAGAGCAAACTAAAATAAAAAATTTACTAGCCTGTCTGAACAAACATACTTATGCAAGAGTAACTTCCAGTCTTATCATTCCAAAGCAATTACTTCTTTCTTAGTGGAAAATCTGCCATTCACTTCCCACCCCCTTGGGGAAATTTCTCTAAAAGTGTTGTATTACCTCAGCCTCACATTCCCTGGAAAACAAAGAAACATTTTGTTCCCTGAAAAATCTGACTACCTCCTTAAAAAAAAAAAACAAAAAAAGAAAACAACTAAAATAGTTAGAATTGAGACAATGGCATAGCACACACAACGGTTTTGCTTTAGCTACTTATATTTTACAATGAAAGAGAGAGGCATAAAAAAAGAGACATAAAAATTATTGTACTAAAAAGTATTAATGTTCATTTAGATGGACTTTTCAGCTACTTTGCTTTTGCATTGCCTAAGGGAAAAGGTTCCTTATGTTCATCTTCTTGTGGTCTCTGTCACCAAGGGCACATGTTCTGATCAAAGTGGGTAACTAGGTTGCTTAGATTCAGCAACTTAAAAAAATCCTTTTATGCCATTCCCTTTTTGTAGAAACATGTTATTAGTTTTTTTAAATCTCTTTTTATGTTTAGAATGTAGGAAAAGTGAATAAAGAAGAAAAACCTAATGGGTAAGAGTGAAGTTTTGGTTAATCTACAGAAATAACAGAGCTCAACAAAAGGAATCATCAGATCATCTTTTCTGTGAAGCTGCTTTGCTGACATCATGATCCCAACAAACTTTGTTAACTCTGCTTCTCTAATATCTATGTACTTGGAAATGTGATGGCATTAAGCTCTCAGTTTTAACTATCTCTGTTCCTATAATTAAGATTTTCCAAGTATACCGAATAAATATGGAGCATCACCTCTAAGAACTTCCATTATTTTAATTAAAAAACTATTAAAAAACCCTGACTTTTTTCTGAGTTTTTCCCACTTCAGATAGTATTCTTAAAACTTAATATCTTTAGCTAAAAATCAATATTTTACAGATCAAAATTTTCTTCCCTCCTTCCTTCCTTCCTTCCTTCCTTCCTTCCTTCCTTCCTTCCTTCCTTCCTTCCTTCCTTCCTTCCTTCCTTCCTTCCTTCCTTCCTTCCTTCCTTCCTCCATTCCTTCCTTTCTTCCTTCCTTTTTCCCTTTCTTCCTCCCTCCCTTCCTTCTTTCCTCTATACTTCCTCCCTACCTATCTTCCTTCATATCTCCCTCCCTCCCTCCCTCCTTCCCTCCCTCCCTCCCTTTCTTCCTTCCTCCCTCCCTCCCTCCCTCCCTTTCTTCCTTCCTTCCTCCCTCCCTCCCTCCCTCCCTTTCTTCCATCCTCCCTCCCTCCCTCCCTTCCTCCCTCCCTCCCTCCCTTTTTCCCTTTCTTCCTCCCTCCCTTCCTTCTTTCCTCTATACTTCCTCCCTACCTATCTTCCTTCATATCTCCCTCCCTCCCTCCCTCCTTCCCTCCCTCCCTCCCTTTCTTCCTTCCTCCCTCCCTCCCTCCCTCCCTTTCTTCCTTCCTCCCTCCCTCCCTTTCTTCCTTCCTCCCTCCCTCCCTCCCTCCCTTTCTTCCTTCCTCCCTCCCTCCCTCCCTCCCTTTCTTCCATCCTCCCTCCCTCCCTCCCTTCCTCCCTCCCTCCCTCCCTTTTTCCCTTTCTTCCTCCCTCCCTTCCTTCTTTCCTCTATACTTCCTCCCTACCTATCTTCCTTCATATCTCCCTCCCTCCCTCCCTCCTTCCCTCCCTCCCTCCCTTTCTTCCTTCCTCCCTCCCTCCCTCCCTCCCTTTCTTCCTTCCTCCCTCCCTCCCTCCCTCCCTTTCTTCCATCCTCCCTCCCTCCCTCCCTTCCTCCCTCCCTCCCTCCCTCTCTTCCTTCTTTCCTTCCTTCCTTCCTTCCTTCCTTCCTTCCTTCCTTCCTTCCTTCCTTCCTTCCTTCCTTCCTTCCTTCCTTCCTTCCTTCCTTCCTTCCTTTTACCACTTTTAAATGACCTCTTTCTTTTGCTTGAAAAATTTTATCTTATTTGTTTGAATCTGCATAAAAAGTACCATGTAGATTTGGAGATATGGTATAGTGTCTAAGGCATTAGCCTTGCATGTGGATGATTCAGATTCAATTTTCATCAGCATACATAGTTCCTGAGCAAAACTGAGTGTGGGCCCCAAGCAAAAAAAAAAACAAACAAAAGACTAACATAACTCCTCGTCTAAAATAATAGCTCTGTCACAAAACTCTAGATAATTGTCATAAACCTGAGGTTTTGTATAGAAAAAGCAGCAACTTACTATATATCATTATAATGGAGAGAGAACACTGAAAATAACAGTGATATTAAACTGTTGTAAAAGGAAACTATAGTGGAAGAAAATGAAAACTGCCTACAATTAGCAATTTATAGGAGTTAAGATAGAAATTATTCTTTCAAACTTTGGCATTTACTATAAAGGTTATATTGCTAAGTATTTGTATTAAATGATCATAAGCATTAACTATTTAAATTGAAGTCATTTGCATTACATTTATTTTTAAATATTTATAAATTCATGTGTACAGCATTTCAGCATCCCACCTACCAAGAGAGTCATCCCTTTTCTTCACCAATGTCCCAAGTCCCCTTCTATGCACCACCCCATCTTGCCACACTGGCAATCTCAGTTCTGTACACTAACTCTCAGTTTCTGTTGCTTTTAGTCATTTGTTATTTACTATGATTATTCATATTCCTCATATTAGAAAAGAATAGTTTTAACCTGTCTAACACCATCTGAGTATCTTCATTCAACATGATATGCTTACCTCTAAGCATGCAGCAGGACATTACATTGTGTCATTTTGTTATAACTGAACAGTATTCTATTTTTTATGCCTATCCAATAGTTTCTGTATCCAGTCATCTAATCCTGGACATCTGGGTTGTATCCAGATTTTTTGTATTGTGAATAATGCGGCAAAGAACATAGGAGCACAAATGTCTCTTTGAAATCATGTTTTGGGGCCACTGGGTAGATGCCCAGACGTGTTACTTGTGTATAGAAGTTTAGTTCTTAGTATTTTTTGAGAAGTATCCATTTGTTTTCAAAAGAGTCTGAACCAATGATTATTCCTAGCTACAATGAATGATTGTTTTCCCCACATTACTTTTCCCCACATCTATGCCAGTATTGTTTGTTTTTGTTCTTTTTAAAGTGTGCCAATTTTCACTTGTATGAGGTGATATGATTGATGGCTTTCATTTGCATGTCACTGATATTGAATTATGAATATTTTACTACATATTGATTATATATCTTCTTTGTAAAAGTATCTTTTAAAAATTTGAATGTTTTTGTTAATATTTTAAGAGAACTTTGAAAGTCTTGATTGTTAAGCCTTTCTCAGATCGGGGATCACCTAATAATTTCTCCATATTTGAGCTGATTTTTTTCTTTTATTCTATTTATTATTGGTTTGTGGTGCATATTTGTTAATTTAATTTAGCTTTTTTAGTATAAAATCTTTATTTAAACATTATAATTAAAGCATGATTGTATTTGGGTTTCAGTCAAAAACAGAAACCCGGTTCCATTCCCACCACCAATGTCTACCCTCCCTTCTTCCCCACCCCTGCTGTATTTGATTCTACTGCTCTCACTCATTAACATTGTCAGACTAGTTGTTAGTGTAGTTATTTCCCTAACTGCATACACTACTCTTTGAAGTGAGCTTCATATTGTGAGCAGGTCCACTCGCCCCTCATCTCTATTGTCTCTTGGCATTATTACAATAATGACTCTAATTTTTCTTAAAACCCATAGATCAGTGATACTATTCTGTGTCTATCACTCATCCTCTGTTTATTTCACTCAGCACAATAGATTCCATATACATCAAGCATAAGAAAATTTCATAACTTCATCTCTCCTGACAGCTGTATAATATACCATTGTACCATATGTACCACAGTTTCTTTAGCTATTCATCTGTTGAAGGGTATCTTGGTTGTTTCCAGACTCTAGCTATTTTAAATAATGCTGCAATGAATATAGGTGCGAAGAAGGGATTTTTAAATTGTATTTTTGTGTTCCTAGGGTATATCCCTAGGAGTGCATTATAGCTGGATCATATGGAAGTTCAATTTCTAGTATTTTGAGAAATATCCATATTGTTTTCCATAAAGTCTGGACTAGTGGGCATTCTCATATTACTGAATAAGAATTCCTTTTTCTCCACATTCTCACCAGCACTGATTGTTCTTGGTCTTTGTGGTGTGTGCTAGTCTCTGTGGCATGCTGTTTTGATTTGCATCTCCCTGATGATTGGTGATGTAGAACATTTTTTATGTGTCTTTTGCCATTTGTATATCTTCTTTGAGGAAGTGACTGTCATTTCTTCTTCCCATTTTTGGATGGGATGTGATGCCTTTTTCTTCTTAAGTTCTGCCAGTACCTTGTATGTCTTAGATATTAGCCCCTTATCTGATGGGTATTGGGTGAATTGTTTCTCCTATTCTGTGAGTGACTTCCGTATCCTAGGCACTATTTCCTTTGAGAAGCAGAAGCTTGTTTATCTCTGCTTCCAATTGATTGGAGAGTGCTGTTTCCTCCTTGAAGATGCCTTTTGTCTCAATGTCATGGAGTTTTTTTTTTTTACCTACATGTTGTTCTATATACCTTATGGTTTCAGGCCTGATATCAAGGTCTTTAATCCATTTGCATTTGTCCTTTGTGCATGATGATAGATGGGGGTCTGAGTTCTCTTTTTTGCAAGTGGCCAACCAGTTGTGCCAACACCACTTGTTGAAGAGTCTATCCTTGCTTCATTTTGCCCCTTTATCAAAAATTAATTGATTGTATATCTGGGGAAGATTCTCTGACTACTCAAGTCTATTACACTGATCTGAGGATCTGTCTTTATTCCAATACCATGCTGTTTTAGTAAGTATTGCTTTGTAATACAATTTAAAATTGGGGAAAGTAATGCCTCCCATATTCCTTTCCCCATGGATTGCATTAGCTATTCATGGGTGTTTATTGCTCCAAATAAATTTCAGGAGTGTTTGATTCACTTCTTTAAAGAATGTCATGGTATCTTTAGAGGGATTGCATTAAATCTGTACAATGCTTTGGAGAGTATTGCCATTAGATTTTTTTGTGAATGCTCTATGGCTTAAAAATTACTGATAGTTGAGTTTTAGACACATAGTGTTCCCGCCCCAATCCCACTACCCATGTCAACTTACCTCCACCAGTGTTCAGTTTTTTTCCCATTCCTTTTGCTAGTAGCCTTAACAGGCCCCTTTTTAAGATAGGTTAAGTTTAAGTCTCAGTATTTAAATATTGCTGACTCTCTGGTTTAGTTATTTAGCTCTGTATCTTAATACCACTGATGTTCCTCAATATCCTAGGCCTCTGTCTTCCATTATTTCTCTTTTGTTTTTCTTCCCATCCACTCTATTTGTTCTTTTTTATTTTGTATGGCTTGACCAACAGTATTGAATTAATAAAAATGCCTTTCAATTTAATTTTTGAAGAATTATGCCTATTTTCTCAATATAAATTATTGAAGGTAATATCAAGATCTTTAATTAATTTTGAGTTGATCTAAGTGAAAAATGTGAGAAAAAGTTCCAAGTTCTCTTTATAAACAACACATAGCTGTCAATTTTTTTCCCAGCACCGTTTGATTGAGAGACTTTTCTTACTCTTCTTCATATTTCCTCTTTGTTAAAGATTTGCTATTTCAATAGAACTGAGAGTCTGTCTTTAATGAAAAAGCTTGTTGTCTTTCTTCTAGTACCACCCTGTGTTGATGATTATTGCCTAATAATTTAAAGGAGAAAGAAAAGTCTCCAATGTATTTTCCTAGGATAACTTTGGAGATAGGGGCTTTAATGTAAATTTTATTCTTAATATCTTATACTTAATATATTTTACTTAAAATAAATTTTAACAACATCTGGTTTATGATATTGTTTTGTTTTGTTTTGTTTTGGGGTCACACCCGGTGGTGCTCAGGGGTTACTCCTGGCTGTCTGCTCAGAAATAGCTCCTGGCAGGCACAGGGGACCATATGGGACACCGGGATTTGAACCAACCACCTTTGGTCTTGGATCGGCTGCTTGCAAGGCAAACACCGCTGTGCTATCTCTCCGGGCCCAGGTCTATGATTTTTTTAAATTAATGATTTCTTTACAATGAGTGCATTAAATCTGCATAGTGAATTGGGTATAATTGTCATTTTGATCATTTAAACCTTCCAGTCAGTGACCAGAGGATACGTTTTGATTTTCTGAGTCTTCTTTTGTTTTAATAGTGACTTGCTTTGTATAAATATGTTTTTTGTATAAATATGTCACTTCTTTTGTTAAGTTAATTCCAAGGTACTTGATATTTGCAGACAAAATTGTTATTAAAATTATTATTTTTTCTCTTCTACTTATTTTTATACAGAAAAGCTGTAGATTTTTCTGCATTGATTTCGTACCTACCACTAAATTTTATAAGTTTATTGTTCTGAGAGTTTTTGTAAGTCTTTAGATTTATTAAATTAAAGAATCCTGTCATCTGCAAAAAAAATCTTTGACTTTTTTTTTTTAAATCTGGATTCCTTTTAATACTCCTGTGTTGTCTAATTTCTATTGCTAAGATTTTGTTGAGGATCTTTGCTTTTGTTTTTATTGGGATATGATCTGTAGTTTTCCTCTTAGCATAACAGTATGACATTGGCATTAGAATGATTTTCTTTCATGAAAAGAAGGACTCTTGTTTAAATTTTCTGTAAGAGTTTGAGAAATAAAGGTATATGTCTTCATGAATTCTTACCTTATTAATATTTTATCTTATTGGTCTGCCCAATAAGAATGTGTGTTAAAGTTTCTCAATCTATGGTGTTGCTATTAATGATAGATATTAAAACATGATAAAAATAAGTGTTGTATAAATATCATGATTATTGATTCTTTTTATTATTTCAGTTAATCATACTTTATATCTGTGAAAAGTGAATCTGAAGACATGGTCTTCGTGGCTATAAGAAAGAAAATTGAATGTTTGTGAGTCTAGAACACTATTAAAAAAGTACTGGTTAGTTCCAGGAGCTCCTACTGTCCCAGCAGGTTCATCATGTCAGTGAAGAAGCTTGTCTTGCAAAGAAAGAAAACTGAGCTCATGACTTCTGATGTGTTAATCCCACAACTATCTTTCATGGTAATATTCTATGTCCATCATAATTCATAAAATATCTTTTTGGCTACCACCAATCTTGAAAGAAAAATTAAGCAATAATAAATATAGTATTTGAGACAACAACAAAAACAACAGAAAAAGTAAAGCAGAATATTTCTAGTTTAACTATTTGATAACACATGGTAGCACTTAAAGATAGATACATAGGATATCTCTCCTACTTACCAAGATAAAAAGTCTTACATAAAATTAGCAACATTCTGTTCTAAAATAATTGGATTGGTTCCATTGCGATAGCTCAGTGGTAGGGCATTAACCTTGCACTTGCCCCAGCCAGGACTGACTTGGGTTCGATCCCCTGCATTCCATTTGGTCCCCTGAGCCTGATAGGAGTGACTTCTGAGTGCAGAGCCAGCAAAACCCCTGAGGGCTGCTGGGTCTGTCCTAAACCCCTCCCAAAATATTTAAAATAAATTTTAAGAGTAAGAGTTATTTTCATTTGAAAAACACTTTAAGTTATTAATATATGTATATATTGTATGTATGTATGTATACACACACACACATGTTTGGGATTAGACTTACTCCTGGCTTTTTGCTCAGAGATTACTTCTGATGACTCTCAGGGGATTATACCTGTGCTTCCGGGTATCAATCTGGAGTTAGATGAATATAAAGTAAGCACCTTACCATTTTTACTATCTCTCTGCCCTATCGTTTATTTTTATTATTATTTATAATTACAAAAATATCACCAGGATATTGTAAATATAGCTCATCAGTACTGTACTTTATCTGGAGCTCTGGGTTCAACCCTTGGTACCACCAAAAAAATAACCAGAATCCTAACAAAGTCACTAAGTCATTAAGGAAAAGTTTCAAAAGTGGAACTTCAAAATGTTTGTATCCAATTAATTAATATTTAGACAAATTGCTTGAATTTTAGATAATTTAAAAAAATAGGATGTAAAACTATATATGTAATTTCTGTGATGAAAGTTTACTTCCTTTTCTTTTATATGTCTACTCTTTTTCTAACATATGAGTGCATGTGAACTAATTATAGCTAAAGACAAGGACTAGTCATAGATTATAGAGAATATTCCAATTGTAAAAATTCTTTAAAGTTCTTTTTTATAATTATAAGACTTTTTAAGTGTTCCTTGAGAACACATTGAGATGGAAAGAAACTAGGTGAACAACAGTGATTGGGAACAGACAGTAATTTAGAAGTCTAGTTATAAAATACTTTTAAGGTGGAAAAATCACGCTGGCACTTTTCAAATCAGGCCAAACTTATTTTAGCTTATGCAGTTGTTTCTTATGAATAAGTGCACTATAGAAGGCAAAGATGTCCAACATTTCTGTAATAGGTCACAGAAAAGAATATGTAATCAGAGCAGAAAGTGTATGACTTACAACAGCAGCCATTGCTACTTCAAGGATCACTGTGCATGGAGGCTTGACACATGAGTGACTTTTTAATCTTGTGTAGGAAAAATATATGACTCAATTTCCATAGATATCAATTAATACAAACATGTTTGCTTTTGGTTATTTTCAGAAGGTTTATGAATAGTTTTGTTGGTTCTTTCAGACCACAGATGCCCTTCAAATGTAGGGCAGTTAAAAACATATTAACATATATAAAACCTAAAGATAGATTGAGTTGCAAGACTCATATAGGTCACAAAGAAATACAATTGCCAGTGGTAATTGTGTGACAATAAAGCGAAACTAGGTGCATCCCTCAAAGTATGTCTTCAAATATGCATTTTCCTGAGATTCTCTTGAAGATTAACCTAGGCAATATGGTAACTACTGTGCTAAGCAGGATCACTCTGTTAAAAGTCAGCTCTGGTTGACTTTTATTATCAGCATAACCCATGAGCTCACATCTTTCCTTTATTCTGCAATATCCCTGGCTCTATTTTTATATGATTCGTCAGTAGACCATCAGAGTTGACTCAAGGGAATTAAAAGAATGTGGCAGATTTCCCACCTAGACTGACTTCTTCAGTTATCCATTTTTAAGAAGAAAAGTGCAAAGGAATGATCTCCAATTGAGACTTGGCTCATGATAAGTAGAAAAAAATAGCCATATTAGGAAAGGAAGAGTGATTGCAAAATCCAAGTTAAATATGACACCTTTCCTCCACTCAGATTCCCATGTGTAGCTATGCACGCTTGACAGAAGGATTAAAACATCCTTGGTTTCATCTGGTTTAATTTGGCACACGTGAATGCAATTTTTCATCTGAATTTGGTTGCTTCTCTGGCCAGCTTTCAGTGATCTCACAATGGAAATTTTCACTGTTAAATGTGTGTGAAATAATTTTAAGATTAATATTTTATATCTAATTTTAGAAAAAATCCATATGACATAAAGCTAGAAAATCTTTTAAGAACTTGAATTATACAACTATATGGATATACGTTTTAGAGAACATGACTCCCTTTATGTATGCACGAATAAACCTTTTATAGATGATATGACATTATTATGGAGTGAGCATTTAAATGAGACTGGAGTCAGAGAGATAGAACAGAAGGTGAGACACTTGCCATGCATTTGATTTCATGCTCAAGTCCCAGGAAGTAATGGAATTAATTTATAACTGCAAAGAATTCATAGGACTGTTGACTGCATTATCAATATAATATTTCTTAAATTTATAGTGTAAACTTGAAAGAAGTAACAACCCTTCCTGTATTCTTTTCTTCCTTCTTTCCTTCCATCTTTCTTCCTTCCTTCTTTCCTTCTATGCTTTCTTTCTTCTTTTCTTCTTCCTTCCTTTCTCCTTCCATCATTTTTTCTTTCTTGTCAAGTATGATATTTGATTGCTTATTCAGAAATAATGGATAATAATTGAATAATAATAATAAAATGGAAAATAATAATGCAATAATGAAACTCTAAACTTCTTTTAGCTATGTCAATAATAAATGTAGCTTTCAATAATTTTAAAGAAGATAAAGAAATGAACTATGAGAAAATTTAAAAGAAGGAAAGGGCAAAATATAGTCGTATAACTTAAAATAACTATTTGATATCAGAAAAATAATCTAAACTCATTGAATAGCTTGTTTATAATCAAGGAAGTATATTTATTATGCCTTTGTCATTCTTGCATCATAAAAAAATCCTTGCCAGTTAGAAACAAACTTTGTGCCAGGGCCTTCAGCAGTCTGGCCTACTTAGGTAGATATTTTTTATTATTATCATTACTGAATTTGTAGTAGAATTTTGCAGAGAAGGTATCAGAATGGTGATTCCTGAAGCTGAGGGACAATAATAGATTACATAATGTTGTTGAAAGTATGCAATTTATTGAAGCACAATTTCTATTCTTTTCCTTTAGTCATATTGTAATTACTTTCATTAGGTAGAGCATGGTGAAGTATGAAAGATGTTATTTGTTTTCATTATATTTTTGAACATAAATTGAAATTTATATTATTATTAAGAAACTTTATCTTTTTAAATATGACTAACTTTCTTTTAGCTGTTAGGTGATGCATTGATAATTTTAAATAAATTAACAGTATTAAAGTTGTCAACATAAATGAATCATTGATATTAGATGTGAATATTAATGTTCTTATATAAGAATTTTGTAAAATTATAAATAATTAATTTTATGTTACAAATATTATATTACAAGTATTAGTTTTTCCAAAATTTAAGATAATGACTTACATTACAATCTTTCATAATACAATATGAAAATAGAGTACTAAGTCCTTATCACAGGAAACTATTAAGAGCAAAATAATACTAAGCATCAACTAGTCTTAAGAAGCATACACAGCAATAAGGTCATAGTAGATAGATAATAAACACAATTATATTTTCATAGAACAATTAAAAGAAAGTGCATAAAGAGAAAAAAATTACTATTTAGAGATCATACAATTATATTTTTTAGAATGGAAAGCTACTTTACAGACAGAAAGCTCAGTTTTTTAAGCTGCGAAGAATTTTTTAAAAGGGGTAATAATTCACCTCCCAAAACATCAAGGTCTGGAAACCACTTATTGCTATTAGTACTATTGAATTTCTGTGTTATATCAGCATAACTATAACTAAAATATTCATAGTCTAGAAAATTTAGGCAAATTATTGACTAAAGATCGAATAAAATATGGTTGGCAATTATTTAATGAACATATCCCTTCAGAGAAATATGATTACTGATTCAAAATTGCAGGGAAAATGTGACAAATAATGAGGGTCTTGGCTGTAATTTTCATATTTGGGGTGAGAGCCAACTTCTTTAGAATGCTGCTTGGAGTTCCCTCTCCTTCCATGTCCTTGGCACACTGAACAACTGCTTGTCTCTGGAGTCCAGCTGTGAAGAATTTAAGGGAGCTCTCTCCATGGGTGCCAACCCAAGGAATGCTCTCCAGGCAGATTTCTCTCTGAATCTCCATGTGGCAAATATGACTATGGGACCATCATTTTATTTAGACTTTCCAATAAATGTAAAAATACTTGGCATGTGCTATCCACCTTTGCTGCTATTAATTTAGTCTTTGCCTCTGAAATGTATTGCAGAGGAAAGTTTCCTGTGTTTATTTTATTTCTAGAGTAACATCTTGCTTTGAAAACTTTGAATATACATATAGGCAAAGAAAATTAAGAGACTTGAAATTTTCCCTTTTTCATTAATACACAGTCCTAAGAGGAAATTAAAACTCATGGACTTCACAAACCTCATGCATTTTGCATGTTTTCTTCATGATAGATATTTATTTTTACACTTTCAAAGAGACTTTGACTGAAAATAAACTTTGAGAGAGCTTTAGCAAATAATTAAAAGTGGGAGGTGAAACTGTAGCTAAATTTCTCTATTAATAAATATTTGTGTAATTCTTTTCATAATTGGAGTGGATGGGTAGGGAATAGTAGAAGGTGTCGAAGATTTTGTTTGTTTTTAATTTTGGCAGCCAAGAGGTTATCAGTAACAAACAAATGAAAGCATCTGTTTTAGATGAAGTAAACTTTAGGAAATGATGGACCTGAATCTGAATATCTTGGTTTTTGGATAATGAGAAGATAATATCATCATGTGACTACTTATTTCTAAATTTGACATAAGAAATATATCGGGCAAAGGTCTTGTCAATGAGATAACTTCAGTGGTAATGGTTAAAGGCAATAATAAATCTTTCACATACCATTTAAAATTGCCCCATGGTGACAAAGGAGCACTAATAAAAGACATGCTATGATCTCACTAATTGTAAAACCTAACTTTGAGAAAACTAATGGATTTTGGTGAAGAGAAAATCATCACTAAAGAATGTAAAAAGCATGATAAGGTACTGAAAAGTCAATTTCTTTTCTACAGTTATCATGGCCTCTGTAATGAACTAAATCTCAGGAAATTTAATTTGAATTTTCCAAACGGTGTGCCCAGATATGTGTGAATGAGACATATTTTCTGAAAGCTATAAAGCAGCCATATTCTTGATGAGTATAAGTAGTCTGCTTGCACAAGACTTTTTTCAAAATCTTAGAACTACATAAACTAAGTAAAGAATTAGTTATTAATCACTATTTACATTTAAAGAGAATTAATTGGTATAGCAAAATGATAAATCTGAAACTCACATTGAGTTAAAGGTAATTTCTTCACCTTACTTTTAATCTAGGAAGGCTATGTTTGATTTTTATTAATTTAGGAGAACACTGTCAACTAGTAAAGACTATACTAATATTTGAAATGCCTGATTATTTTAAAGTGAAGATGCCTTTCCATACTACTTGAAACAATAAAATTCCAAGATAACAAAGTATTATTATTTCCTTTCTGTGCATAAAATTTGTTATCCTTGCTGCTAGAAGTACTTATTAATCAAATAATGTAAGAGGAAGGTTGAGTATAATCTCTGATTATAAGAAGGAATTATAAGAAGTAATAGATGACATGTTCAAAGAAAAGGTGAAAAAAGTAGAAGCAATTTTGCCCAAGGAAAGAAGAATAAAGATCAATATAGGTTAAGTCTTATAAACTCAAAAATTGTATGGAAATAGAGGTTCTGAATATAAGAAAGCAAATTTTGTTTGGAATAAAATAAAAGCATCAAAGAAAACTCATCTCTTTTTTTAATTTTTTTTATTTTTAATTATGAGAACAATGATGCAAAGAAGACAAGGTAAAGTTACAGTGAAAGGACAATCGCCCATAAACAGAGTTCTCAGAAGAAATCCCCTTGCTGACGCTTAAATATTGAACTTACAGTCAAAGAACATTATAAAAAATAAGGCAGAAACCATGTACAATTACTTTGTGCACAAGTCCCCAGATTGTAGTACATTATAACATTTCTTAGCAGTACACAAAGCAACCTAAAGCCATGAGATTTATGTGACTCCTTAAACATTGAAGGCATAGTATTTTTTTATATTTTCATGCACATGCATAATAGTCTAAGTTAACATCAAAAGTTTAAGAGGTTTTTTTTTTTAAGGGTTAGTCAAAAGAGCACAGTAAAAACGGTGATAGAATGGCAAATATCATTTGCATAGGCCCACCAAAATATGGGGGACATGGAAAGGAAAAGTCTTGGTCTAAATACAAGGAGGCCCTACCCCTGAAGTTTCCTGGCATAAGACCAACTCTAGGCTCCAGGCAAACTAGTTTGTTCAATCCAAGTCATTGTCTGCAGTGCCAATACAGTTTTATTTTTCACGCAGTCTCTATTGTTGGCATCAGGTTTCTGTATTAAAGATCCTGGAATCTGCACATCCTACATTGAAGTCAGACTGGTGTGGAGTATCCTCTAGTTTCACCTCACAATTAAGGGGCAATACAGAAAGCCTTGTCCAGTAAGCAGGTCATTGTTGTTATTAAGTCTTCTCAGTGTTAAGGGAAGTCTCTTTTGAGTAGGTCAATGTCAGAGCAGCGGTAGGGTCTTCCCTGGTAGAGGATTGCCTCCAGGTGATGTTATAGACAACCTTGGATGTTTCGTAGATGTCTTTCCTAGATCAGGGGTGAATGGAGAATAACCATTCTGCTGAGGCCTGTGCCAGGTCTTTATGTCAATGTTCAGGGTATAATGTCCCATTGCACTACAAGATTTGTAACCTAAAGATACTATGATGTCTTTACATTAAAATATATTGTTTAAATGAAAGATACTAATATTCTAGTTAAATTACTTTGAATTACAAATATATCAAGACCAGTGGGATAGTTCAGGCGATAGAGCACAAACCTAGGTTGTGTGAAGTCTGAAATTCGATTTCTTAGAACATATCCCACTCCCCAGGTTCTGCCTAGCACTGCTAAGCTCAATTATAACATCAGCAGCAGGATCCTTATATAGTCCACAGGTACTTTCAGGCCCAGCATCTCAGAAAGTGACTGCTCTACTACTCCCTAGCAGTGATTAAGGAAGCCCTTATAAATATAATGATAAAGCTAGGATTTAGGGTGGAGATACAGAATAGGGGGATTAGGTGCTTGTTTTGATTGCAATTGACTCATTTTGATCTCAGGTACCACATATGGTCCTCTGAGCACTTTCAGGCAGGCTACTCCTGTTCAGAACCATAAAGAGCCCCTAAATACTTCCAATTTTGGCTCCCAAATAACAGCAACAACAGCAACAATATTAACAACAACAAAACTGGGTCTAGTTTTCAATTTGTGAACTCCAAAGCCCATGCTTTTTTTTTTTACAAGGTCTTAAGAAACTCATAGCTGAAAATGTTCTAGGATTTGATGCTGTACACAAAGTTCCAAATTCTGTGCTCACCCCAGAGAAACAGCTATACTAAAAGAGACAGGGACAGAAGATGAAGGAATATTCTTAGTTCTCTAGTCACTATAGATCTACCTACTTACTTACCTACCTTCTATCTATCTATCTATCTATCTATCTATCTATCTATCTATCTATCTATCTATCTATCTATCTATCTATCTATCTATCTATCTATCTATCATCTATCATCTATCTATCTATCTATCTATCTATCTATCTATCTATCATCTATCTATATCTATCATCTATCTATCTATCTATCTATCTATCTATCTATCTATCTATCTATCTATCTATCTATCTATCATCTCTTTCCTTTTTTTTTCTCTTTCACTGTGGTTTGCAATATTGTTAATGAAAGGGTATTATGTATATCACTTTATCTCCTTTTAGAACCCAGTTCTGATCACTTGGAGTCCCTTTTCTATTCTAACAGCATCCCTTTACTATTTGTGGAAGTTTCATACCATGCTGCCATGAACTGGACCTCCAGGCCCTTGTCTCTATTGTCTCTGCATATTATTATCATACAGTTGTTTCTGTTCTTTGTGAAGTTTGCAGTTTCTGTGGTGTGAGGTGATATCTCAGTGTTGTTTTGATTTGCGTCTTCCTGATGACTAATGATATGAAGCATTTCTTAATATGTCTTTTTACCATCTGTATTTTTCTTTGAGGAAATGTCTGTTCAAATGAGCCATTTTTCACCTCAGGTCATTGTCCCTTTTTCAAGTGTGTCATGACTTGTTAAAAACAGATTATTTGTTCTTAGAATTTGGCAGGAAAAAATTCAAGACTTCATGTTCAGGTGAGTTAATTATTATTTCCTGTAAGAATAACTTTTCTACAATCCTGATTATGGCATTTGCTGCTTATAAAGATTTTTTTAGGTACCAGAAATTCCTCAGGGCAGAGGGATTATAAATGATAGTAATTGAAATGAAGCTACTTACTTATACATGTCTCAGCATGGAAGGGATTTTTTTTTAAAAGAATTCAGTGGTTTTTATCCCAAGGAGATAAAATGGCTCCATTCCCCATTCCCCATGTCCTATCCCCTTCTGCTGTGTCTCTGGATACTGTAAGTAGCTTTTTCCCTGGGGTCTTGGCACACTTAGAGGTGGAGGAAGTGATGTAGAAGGATGAAAACATTACTCAGGCACACTTTTCAAAAATTTCTTTCAGTTTGCAATATTCAGTATGACCTTTATATTGGATCTTGCCATCATTTTAATCACTTTACCATCACTTGTAGAAGAGTCTTTAAAAATGTATTCCTATATAGAGAATACTTCAAAGCTGTATAAATGTATACAGTCTCATTATTTCACATGTTGTCAAAGTAATCACTAGAGTAAAATGACAGCATTTTGTGAAAATAGGCTTGTGACAACCTCTTAATTATGGAATAAGAGCATTTATTTCCAATGAGTTGTATTTGATGTTAATCTTTTTATTGGGAACTTCATGGTTATGTGGCAATAAATAGAATATATGGGAATTTGCTACATCCAAAGTTAGTTTGCCAAACACTTTATAAATTTTGTTTTTTTGCAAGAGTTTTTGACTCTCTACTCTATGCCTTAGGTTTATACAAATTTCACTAATTCCTTAATAAATTATAGTTTCATGTATAAGACATAATCACACATTTTGTTTCATAATCAGCAATAAGCTTATTTTTTCTAAATGATGCCTGCTACTACAAAAATATTATTTTTAGTTATTATCAATACTCATTTATCTTTTAAACCTTTTTATGTTTCTGTTTTGAATACTATTGCAGAAGTTTGGGAAAAGTATTCAATTAGATTCATTATTTTCATTTAGTGATTTGAGTTATTTGTATACATTATGATGCTCTACTCAATACTTCAACATTTCTTTCCTCAAACAAGAATATCTTTCCAAAAAGTACAATATAATAATTTTTAAGAAAATTTAAAATTGTTATGTTTTGTCAAAACAGGTCCATGTTCAATTTTTCCAAAGTTTCCATATTAAAACTTTTGTAACTATACATAACTCTCATTCCAGGATTCAGAAAACCATGCACTGAAGTTTAAAGTCAAACCTCTTTATTCTTCTTCTAAAATAGTTGCAGGTATTTTTTCTTGTATGACATTAATATTTTTTAAATAATCAAGTCATTGCTTTACATAACATCAATTCAGTTATTTTCACATAAGATTCAACTTAAGAATTTTTTGTAGGAATCCAAATAATACATGTTTTATCCTTCATATTAGGAAGTGCAACATGTCAGTATTCTTATTTTAGTATTAAGTAGAAAGTCAATCATGGCAGTATTTTTAATTTAGTATTAAAACTTAGTCAATATTAGTCAATATTCTTTTTTTTTGGATCACACCTGGCAGCGCTCAGGGGTTACTCTTGGCTCTATGCTCAGAAATTGCCCCTGGCAGGCTAGGGGGACTATATAAGATGCCGGAATTCGAACCACCATCTTTCTGCATGAAACGCAAATGCCTTGCCTCCATTCTATCTCTCCGGCCCCTCAATATTCTTAATTTAGAAAAATTAAGTTTGATTGTTCATTTGGTTCAGTTAGTGTCTTTGATTTCTCCATTCATTATACAGCTACACTTTTCTTTTGGTATTACTCTGTACCCTATGGAGTAATATTTTGAAACTATATGAATACCTTGTTCACCAATGATTCTTCTCATCATAATTTTAATAGTCACGGACATATATTGCTTAAATCACTTAATGTGAGAAAAATTACCAGTTTTCAATTTTCCTTTTTAAACACATATTAATTTTTCAGATAGAGAAAGGTTATAGTATCCCTCTCCCTGTTACTCCAAATTATTATTTTCAGCTACCCTTTTAATGAATGTATATAGATGCTTATTCAATTTAGTATAATTATTTCTTATTATGAATAATTATCAATATTTGTTACAATGCACAAATTTGTTAGAATTTGACTAATAGCACTGTAAGTCTTCCTTATTCAGTTGTCTATTTCTATTGTCTTAATCACTTAATTTCATTATTTGAAATCTGCCTTGAAGGTAGTACACACTATAATAACCCAAGTGTTTGTATCAAGATTTCTGCTTCTTTATCATTGAATTTTATTTTTAACTCAAAAAACAAACAATATCATTATATAAAGAACTTGTAAAGTGGGACTGCTTCCTTTACAAAAAACAAAAGCTACTAAAAATCAATGACCTTTCTTAAACACAATAGGGAACTTGATGTCTCAAGTCAGTATCCCACTCCCAAGTATGCAACTTTGGCAGGCCAAATGGCATGATCTGCTTGGAGAAGTCATAAACTTACTATCAATAGTAAATAATCACTGATGAGTAACTATCAACTATCACAATTTCAGAGGAGACTAACCTGAGAAAATAAACTGTTGAGAACTGCAGTTTTAGGAAGTCCTCTTCAAGATATACCACCTCCAGGATATTCTAGTGAAGATATTGCCTCATGCAGAAGAAAAGACAAACATAGCAATTTTAACTTCACCCAGAACATTCATCAAAACAAAAACTCTTCTCCAGAATTAAAGATTTTACCTTCCTTTACCTATAGGAAGAGGGCAATGCAAATACACAAATCTGGTGCTTTTTAAGTATTTTGTTAAGTGAATATAAAAATAAGAACTATTTGTGAGGAGGACAGCCTTCACAAAATCACTTAATGACTGATATTTCATTGTAAGATAACAGTATTATCTGCCTTCAAAGATCAATAAGGGAGACAAAATCAAGAACAACAGAGGTATTTGAAGGCTGTGGTATATGTAGAGACATTAATTATAGAGAACATTAATTATAGCTTCATATCTAAACCCATTGACCTAAAACTTCATATTAAATGCTTGTTTACATAAGATTTTATTACTCAATGCATCATGTTAAATGCATATTAAAAAGTATAGGGAAAAGTTCTAGAATAAGAAAGGTCTCATTCTGTCTCTATCTGTCTCAATCTCTCTCCTTCTCACTCACACTCTCTCTGTTTTGGTTTTTGGGCCACACTTAACTGTGATCAGGGCTTATTCCTGACTTCACTCCTGGCAAGCTTAGAGGTTTGGGGTATCAGATGGCATATTCAGGATTAAACTATCAAGTTTTGCACTTGCCTACTGTCTCTCTTTATAAATTCCTTTATAAAACATACTTTATCATCATTTGATTTCAGTTGGATTGAACTGAAAGTTTCTTGCTATATTTGTGTTGTGAACTTCCTATGAAATGTATGATTTTCTACCTACAAATTTTAATATTGTGCTTCATATGACATGAAGGGAAATTTAATTAATTACAAGAGCAAATAGAAACAACAATTAAATAAGTAAAATTAAAAGCAATTGCCAATAGAGTGAGAACCTTTGTAAATGGAACAGAGAAAATAAAGTTAAATATTTGTATTGAAGGGACCTGCTGGTTTTATGGTCACATCTGCTAACCAGTCTGCATCCTTGGCTTACATAGATCCCCATGACTGCTGAAAAAAATGAAGTGATTCTTTCAGAAACATTCCCATTTTGTGTAGCCTAGCATATTTCAGATGTCTGTGTTCCCAAAACTCGTGGTTGAAAAAAATTCAAACTCATGCCTACATTTCCTGAAAAGAACTGTCCAGAGGTGATTCAGTAACACATGGAGTTTGCTCTCCAGACACAAATATGAAATACAAATCAGAAATGACACTGGCCTAAAAAACGACAGAAGCCTCATCACATTGAGTTAGGAAGTCAATCTTATTATTAGTCAGAAGATTTGAGCGTTCTTTGGCATTTGATGGTGCCAACAATGGGCTAGGTACTGCAGAAAACATAGAATTAGACAAAGTTTTTGCCCAGGAGGCTCATAATCAAATCAGACAAACCAGACACTAACACAGTCCAGCAGTCTGGAGTGAGGAGAGTTGGGTTTACATGGGGAACCTAAGGTCATCCTGTCCATGAATATACTCTAGTTTTTCTCTAACAAGTCTGTTCACTTATGTTACATAAGTTTGGGAGTGACTTTAACATACTTCTCATGCTTTACAATTCAGTATCCCCTAGGAAATGTTTTTTGAGACAATGTAGTTGAATTTTTACTTGTCAGGTGATAGGGTTCAGGATAAGGTCTATAAAGCATGTGGCCTGTTTCTTGGGAAGAGGGAAAAACTCAAGATCAGAATCATTGAGGGGTGAAGTAAAGTAATATACTTTAGAGCCACACTTCTGCTGAACCTGCAGTACATTCAATGTGAAGAGTCTATTTTCACGAATAATCTGTCATAAACAATGAAGGTTGAATGACCACCCTTGATGGATTTGGTAGACTGTTAATTTTTTGTTTTGTTTTTGGTTTTTTGGTTTTTGGGCCACTCAGGGGTTACTCCTGGCTGTTTGCTCAGAAATAGCTCCTGGCAGGCACGGGGGACCATATGGGACACTGAATTCGAACCAACCACCTTTGGTCCTGGATCGGCTGATTGGAAGGCAAACACCACTGTGCTATCTCTCCGGGCCCAGACTTAATTTTTTAATCAGGTTTACTGGCTTATATTATTTGATGATTACAGAAAATATCTTGATATACAAATAGACCAACAACTGGAAACCTCTGAATCTATGTGACATTCCCATTGTGGAGAATTTGTTGTCTCTGCCTACTGGAAGTTCTGAATTAGTGAAAAACAATAGTATGCATGTAAAACTTCAATAATGGGCTAGATACTCTCATATGTATTCCATTATCACTTAGTTTTTATCTCTTTTATTTAACATAACACCCTGTATAGTGATCCTTAACTATTTGTCTACAAACCTATATCTCTACATCCTCTAGCATGTAGGTTGTACTTAGGACATGGAAAGTTCCAATAAAATTATATAATAAATGAAAGTCATAAAGTACATAATTTGGTTCTAGCCGCGAATGTTCAAAATGTTAAGACAGAAACAAATATGGTAGTCATTTTTTGTTAGGATTGTTTTTTTTGTTTTGTTTTGTTTTGTTTTGGAGTCAATCTGACAGTACTCATGGGTAACTCCTGGCTCTCAACTCAGGAATTACTACTGTGGATTAGGAGGACTATATGGAGTTCCAGAAATCGAACCTAGCCTGATCTACATGCAAGGCAAACACCCTACCCACTGTACTGTATTTACCCCCAGATCTGACAATTTTAAAAATTCTTTATGTAGTTCCCAAAACTACATATTTTACATTTTAAATAACCTATGTTGATATTCAAACATAGAGTGATTTCCATTGTCTATTAGAATTACAAGAATTTCTACCTCTACTCTCCATTTATAACATTCCTTTCTGTCTGTCTTATAATGTACTGTATATTAATACTTGTATCTCTATTTGTTTACATTTTCATATGTAAATATCAGTGCAATTACTTTGAGAAAATCTTTGTGAATTTAAAAACCCATGTGAATTTTAAATAATTTAGATCTTTTAATGTTACTCAGCAACCTTGTACACTTTTAATAAAGCATCCTTTAAAAAACACTGTGTGAATATATTTTAGACTTGCTTCCAGAAAAAGCAATGAATTTATATTCAGAAAGTCCTGGAGTCCATGAGGTGGTGACAGACAGAGGTTAGAAGAAGCATGACCCAACTGTCATGTTAGGTTTAGCAAATTAAACCAAACCTAACATTGCAGATGATAAAGCAATTTAAAGGGCCCGCCACACATATGTGAGTTATCTACTTCTCTTTGACACAATTTGAAAAAAGTTTACATTCTGAAAAAATAAAGTATTGCTACAGTGAAAACATTTCTGTGGTTCTTTGATTGACTAATTTTCTTCTTTGGTCATCTGATAGACTGATAGTTTATAATTTAATCTTTAACTGGTTTATAATTTCTAACATTGTGGGAAATGCTGATTTAAACAGGATTAAGGACATATTTGGGGGTTTTCTATTTTTCCAGATTTGAAATAATCACCATATGTTCCATGAGAAATATATGTTCTGTGTAGATAGCTTTTCTAGGAAATAAATCATTTCGTAGAATCATATAACTGGATCTTGATATAATAAGCCAATTTACTTTACATTTTTTTAGACTAGAAAACTATGGTTCTTAAATTTTAAGTGTTTTATTATATATATATATGCTCGTCATGTATATGATTATTTACAAATCCTTTTTGTTGTTGTTGTGTTGTTTTTGTTTTTGTTTTTTTGGAGGGGCCACACCCAATGACGCTCAGGGGTTACTTCCAGATATGCGCTCAGAAATCACTCCAGGCTTGTGGGACCATATGAGATGCCGGAGGCATGAACCATGGTTTGTCCTATGCTAGTGCCGGCAAAGCACTCCGCGCCACTGCTCTGGCCCCTGATTATTTACAAATCCTGCTTATTTCAGTAAGAGTTGCAATAAACATAACTATGCAGGTAATTTAATGAAATGTTGCAACAGTTTTTACTTTAGTCTGTATTTTCAGATATAAATATATAAATATAAAATTATATAAAACTGTATTAGTTAACTTTACTATAAAATATACTTAACATTTTGCTTTTAGTGTGTATTTCTTTAAAATGAAGCTCTTACTGGCAGCATATTGGTGAGGATTTTATTTTAACTTTTAATTTACATATTTTTATTATATTTTTAATCTGTTAGGGTGTATAGACTTACATGAGACACTACATCCACTACTAAGTGCCACTCTCTTTGTTACTGCCCACTGGAACTTTTCCTATATGATTTATGTTTTAGTGAAGTAACATTGCTTTATAAGACTATAGTTACTTCAGGGGAGTTTCACAACTCTTCAAATTTATGTAACTCACTCTACACAAACCACCAGAGTTTCAATATTATTCTACTGAAGTCCATTAGTTCCATCCATTGTTTCATACCATTTTGGTGTTTTTTTGTTTGCTTGGATTTTGGTTTATGTTTTTTTGGGTTACATACCCAACTCAGGGGTTACTTATGGCTCTGGGCTCAGAAATTACTACTGGCAGGCAAGGGGATCATATGGGATGCCAGGATTCTAATCACCTTCTGTCCTGGATCTGCGCCTGCAAAACAAACGCGCTAAGGCTGTGCTATCTCTCTGGTCCCATTTCATATCATTGCTCTATCTCTTTTTGGAAATGTCATTTTGCAGTTGGATTCCAAGAGTTTGTATTTCTCTAGCTTTGTTGTTTCCTTGCTTTGATTTTTTATATCTTACATGATCCAATCAGTATTTGTCTTTCTCAGTTTTGATTTATTTTATTTAGCATCACTACTCTGTCTTATTATTCACATTACAACTGTAGAAATTAAATGTCAATATTTCTTTTTATCTTTTTGTACACTCATTTTTCATAATGTGCTTGAAATATTTTAATATCTCACTTAAATGGTGCTTCACTATTTTACATGTGGTAAATATATAATAAAAATTTGTTCAGATATCTTTTCAAAATAGTGTTACGTGTTCTTAGGAAAGATAGGAAAAAATTTAAAGATCATCTGCTAGTTTTGTTTTTAATTTTTTGACAAATCTTCATATTATGTACCATACATGATGAACCAATTCACCTTCCGACTAATAATGAATAAAGGTTGTTTTTTCTCCATGATCCTACTCAGACTTATTTTTCTCCTCATGAGTGTTTGACGTAGGCCATTCTCATTGATCTGAGAATTGGTGCTCAAGCATTACTCCTGACTCTGTACTCAGAAATCATTCCTGGCAGGTTCAGGGAATCATATGGGATGCCAGGAACCAAACCTGGGTCTGTACCTTGTTTGGCCACTTGCAAGGCAAATGCCCTGCTGGTGTGCTATCACTTTGACCCTTGATGTGATGTTTTATTGTCATTTGGAATTTCATTTTTCTTCCATGTATAATGTGTCTTTTTATTTTAGTGATAGTCTCATTATATAGCATCTTTTACGTTTAACGGATTACTATTTGCTTATTTTTGCTTCAGTGTCCTTTGCCTTTGGATTCAAATTCTCAAGGACATCACTATTGTGCAGAGTTAAATCTGTTTCCTTGTGTGCAACTTATCTTTTTCCTTATAACCATAAAATCCAACTCATTTGTGAGCATGTTTACTTGTGTTCATGAGAAAACTTTTCAGTTTCATTATTTTGCATGTGTCTATCAAGTTATTCCAACACCATTTATTGAGGAGACAACTCTTTTCCCATTTTATGTTCTTGGTTATTTTATCATCTCATTATTTTTAATATTTCTTTTTAATAATTTTATTTCATCAATATAATTATCTATGTTTATATGTGTTTATTTTAATCACAGTAATTTTGAATACTATATTTTTAGCAGAGACTAAAGTTTTAGACTAACGTTTATAATAGTACAGTATATTGGGGCCGGAGAGGTAGCATGGAGGTAGGTTGTTTGCCTTGCATGCAGAAGAATGGTGGTTTGAATCTTGGCATCCCATATAGTCTCCTGAGCCTGCCAGGAGTGATTTCTGAGCATAGAGCCAGGAATAACCCTGAGTGCTGCCAGGTGTGACCCAAAAACCAAAAACCAAAATAATAATAATAATAATAATAATAATAATAATAATAATAATAATACATACGTACAGTATATTATTTATGTATTTTGTAATCACATAAGATAATGCTTAGGAATTACTCCTGTCTCAGTGGTACTCTGGAAACCATATTTGGTGACAAAAATTGAACATAGGCCAATTTTATTTTTAATAATTTTATTTTAAAATAATTTTTTATTAATAATTACACTGGCTACTAGATTATTTTTTGATATTATACAGATTTGGTAAAGTTTGTCCTAGTTTCTTGAAATATATGTTACAGATTTTGATAAGAATTGCACTGAATTGATATTATTTTTGGTAGGTAGGGAATTTTCAATCCACAAACAAGACATATCGTTCTGTTATTATATCTTGCTTTTATTTCTTTTAAGAATAATTTGAAGGTTTTTCTTGTTAAGATTAACAGTCAGTTTTGTTCCATTGGATTATCAGTGGAATTGCTGTACTGATTTTATTCTCTTCTAGCTTAAAGTTTAAGTATATTTTTCCTGCTTAATGAAATTATCTTTTGATTTAATGACTTTTTGTTTTTTACAATGTAGGGGGTTTTTGTTTGATATTATCGCTTATTTTTTTCGTTTATTTTTCTTGCCAATGGATTAAATCACCAAAGCTACCACTGCAACCAACATTACGGAGTATCTTGCCTTGGTTTTCTTTGTTGTGTTTTGTGGATTTAGGACTTACATCTAAGTATTTTATTCCCTTTTAATTAACTTTTGTAACAATTTTAAAATAAAGTTTTCTTGATTATGTATATTTTATCTAGTCTGTCCTAAAAATGCAGCAGCTGTTTGTATTTTTATTGTGTAGACTGCCACTTTACAGAATTGGTTGTTTTTCATAGTTTTTAGTGGATTTTCAATGTATAATATGAAGCCATTTTCAAGTAGTGATTGTCTTACTTATTTTTCCAGTTAAGATTCATTTTCTTTTTCTTGCCTACGGTTTTAAATAAGACTTGCAAAAACTAGGTTGATAAACAGTGAACATAGTGATCTTCCAGGAATGTTTTTCAGATTTTTATTTTTGAGTATAATACAAGCTAATTATTATTTGGCTTTTATGTAGTAAAGGGAGAACTGATCTCATTAACTAACCTTAAATTTTCTAATACGTACTACCCAGTTATGATACAAGATCCTTTTCATTTATTGATTAGCTTGCTTTACTTTAATTTTTGTAAAATATACTTGTATTTATATTTATCAGAAATATTATTCTGTAGCTTACTTTTTCTGTGGTTCTTTGTCTGCTTTTGGAATCAAGACAATGTCATTTATAAAATGTTTTGACTTGATAAAAAACGTTGCCATTATATGAAGATTTCCTTTTCCTTTTAGTTGGGGGAAGTGTTTGAAAAATATAGATAATGATTATCTTAGAAATCATGTAGTTCTGAGTTTCAGGTGTTTGTTTTATGAGAAGTTTACTTTTTTATGAATTTACAACAGACTCCTGGGTTTGTATTCAGAAGTCATTTCTGGGGTGTTCGGGGAACCATACGTGATGCCAGGGATAAATACCAGGTTGCTGTCTGTAAGACAAACTCCTTACCTACTCTACTATCTCTCTGGCTCCCTAGGATTTTTATTTTTAAGTAGAGAATTATTATCATTATAATGTCCTTGCTTGCATTTAGTTTATTCAGCTTTTCTATTTTCTCATGATAAATAATGGCTAAATTATGGAGGTTATATAATTCTAAGTAATTTTCCGTTTCCTCCCTGTTCCTCAACTTAGTGGAATAAAGTTACTTGTAAAAGTATCTTGTAAACCTTTTTTGTTTCATGGCATCTGTTGTTGCTTCACCCATTTTCATTTGTAGTCCTATTTATATTAAGATTTTCTCTAGTTTTTCATAATTATAATGGCTTTTCAACTTTATTTATCTTTTCAGAGAACCAGCTCAGAATTTTTTAATTTCCTTTTTACAGTATTCAATGCCCAATAATTGTCTGTGGCATACTTTTTTTTACTTTTCATAATAATTTTATATCTAAAATCACAGAAAAAATAGTTTTATAACTTTGAAGTTTATAAAGTTCTTTAAATCTCATTTAACTCTGCCAGTATTGCTCTAAGGCAAGTTTTGTTACTTTCCCTACTTTCAGTTGAGAACATTAAATTTATTTCATCTTCATTTTATTTGAATGGTCAAATAAACTATGTCTCATGGCATTTATACTTTTGAACATATATGTATGTATTTAAAAATTTTTATATAAAGCACTGTGATTTACCATTGTTCAACATGGAGTTTTTAGACATACAATGTTAGACATCAATCTCATCACCAGTGTCAAACTCCCTCTACAAACATTCCCAGAGTCCCTCCCCTTCCATCCCTTCCCAAACTGCCTTCTTCACAGGCACCTTTTAACGTTCATTTTTTTTTCTTTTTCTTTTTTATTTTATGAAGACAAAAATTGCAAAGAAAGAGGGCAAGGTGAAGTTACAGTGGGAAGACGGTCACCCATAAACAGAATTCTCAGAAGAAATATCCTTGCTGACATCTTAATTTTGAACTTTCAGCCAAAAAACACTAAAAAAAGTAAAAAAGAAAAAAAAAAGCACAATTACTTTGTCCTTCAAGTCCCCAGATTGTGGTACATTATAACATTTCTTAGCAGTACACAAAGAAATCGAAAGCCACAAAATTTATGTAACTCCTTTAACATTGAAGGCATAGTACTTTTTTTTAACAGTTCCATGCACATGCATATTAATTTAAGTTAACCTCAAAAGTTTAAGTGCTAGACCTTGAGACTTCCTGATCTGTTGTTTAATACTACTATAATAGTCATTGACACAATTAATCATAATACATTTGTTTCAGGAAGAACAAAGAACATTTATTAAAATTTAAGTCTCTTGATTTTAGTGTTGTTGACTCCATGGTTTGAAGACTTAGTTTTGTCCTTCCTTAGCACCACCAATCTACCTGAATACTCTTCGCCCTGTCCCTCATTTCACATCTATTTTTTTCCTCATTCATTCTATTTCTTTCCTTCTCTTTATACTCTGGGGCCCAGAGCGTTCTAAACTACCTCTTCTATACAAATCATTGCAATCCCTCATGAAGTCATTCTCAATGCCACATATATGTGATATCATCCTGTATTTATCCTTCTTCTGGCTTACTTCATTTAGCATGATAATTTCAGTTTCATCCAAATTGCAGAAAATTTTATACTTGAATCATTTATATAGTATTGTATATATGTACCATACCTTCATGAACCACTCAACTGTTTTTGTACATCTAGATTTATTCTAACTTAATTATTGTATTGAGTGTTGTGATGAATAGTGGTATGCAAACATCTTTTTTTTGTGATCACACACTACAGTCCTCCATTCTACCAGCTGAGCTATCAAAGGGTATGCATACATCTTTTTGAATGAGTTTTTTTTTTGTCTTGAGGATAGGTACTATCAAATCAATCAACAAAATGCAATGAAAAGATGATAAGGTGATCATATCAATATATGCAGCTAAAGTGTTGACAAGCTCCAATACTTATTCATGATACAGAAAATTTATGATAAGGAAAATCACTTAGTAAAAGTGGTATTGAGGGAGTATTTTTCAACTTACTTCAAAGCTATATATCATATGCCCACAATTATCATCATATTTAATGACAAGAATTTGAAAGCCTTCTCAAAGCACATTCTAATGATGCCCACTCTTACTCAAAACAGTATTGGAAATTCTTATTACAGTAATGAGATCGGCAGTATGGGGCATAAACGACACTGGTGAAGACATAACCCAAGATTATGTGATATTAGATATTAGATATTAGATATTAGATAAAGTTCCGAGTCGCTGGATATAAAAGTTACTGGTGAGGTCAGATCTCCGGCAAGTAGAGCTGTCACAAAGAGGCATCCACCAGCCACTTCCGGAGAGCAACTCCTTTTATTGTAAGTGGGAAATGGATATTTATATTAGGGGAGAGTAAGGTATGGACTCTGTGTTAGCCAAACAGGTAGGATGTGAGAGGGGATTAAAACAGGTTGTGTGCTTCTGTGTGTAGGAAAGACAGGGTAAAGAGATTAAGAAAAGCAGGGTGTGTTTCTGGGTGTTAAGACAGGGTATGAGTGGCTAAAGAAACCGTGGTATATATATACAATGGAATACTATGCAGCCGTCAGAAAAATGAAGTCATAAAATTTTCCTATACATAGATGGACGTGGAAACTATTATGCTCAGTGAAATAAGTCAGAGGGAGAGAAATACACACAGAATAATCACACTCATCTATGGGTTTTAAGGAAAATAAAAGACATTATATCAATAATACACAGAGACAATAGAGATGAGGGCTGGAAGGACTGGCCCATGGTATGAAGCTTACAATAAAGGTGGTGAATTCAGTTAGAGAAATAACTACACTGACAACTACCATATTTTCCGGCGTATAAGACGACTTTTGAAACAAAAAAAAGTCAATCGAAAATCAGGGGGGGCATCTTATACGCCTAGTATATCCCGAAAAACGTTTCAATATGCTGCTAAACGAAACAAAAAAATCAGGCCGCAGAGTTTCCAAATCTCTTTCTTGGGGACTCCGAAACAGTACTCAGGAGATCTGGGGGCCACTTCTGGCAAAACCCAGCTAACCGTGTTGGTGGTTCATTGCTAGGGTCCGAGGATGGGGTGTTGTTTGGTTCATGTAGTGGGGGAGATTAACTGACGCCACCAGGGAATTGCCAGCAAATATGCCTACGATAAGGGACCAATCACTGCAAGGCTGCTCGGATGCCTCTCTAACTCAGCCAATCCAAGCAGACTTTTGATGCATGCAAATTAGACAATGTTCTGGACCCGAATCTACAATGTCAAAAGCCTGCTCAGATTGGCCAGAGTCAGGGAGGAAGTCTATGACAGTATAACCTTTGAACCTTTGCTTGTTGTGATGGCTCACTGTGGGACATACAGTTGCAGCACAGGAACGTTCTGTCTGATACAGCGAATATAGGCCTACACCTATGTTTTAACTGAAAAATTAGGGGTCGTCTTATACGCTTACTCATTTTATAAGCTGGAAAATACGGTATCATGACCAATGATTGTGAGTGAGAAAAATAAAATGCCTGTCTCAAATACAGGCAAGGGATGGGGAGGAGGGAAATAGAGGCCATTGGTGGTAGGAAGGTTGTAATGGTGAAGGGAAATGTTCTTTTTTTTTTTAAAATAACTTAAACCCAACTACAAACATACTTGTAGTCATGATGCTTAAATACAGATATTTTTATAAAAATAAAACAGGGTGAGAGCTTAAGGTGATTAGTTACAGGGGGGATGGAGTCAACACTAAGACAATGAGAAGCTGATACTCTGGTGCAGAGTGTGGTATTGGAACATTGTATGCATGAAACTATTATTATTTTAAATCATGGTACTTTAAATAAAAAATTTTAATGGAGTGGAAGTTTAGATTCTCTATTCAGCCTTGATACCTAGGTGGGAGGGAAGACAGTTTTCTACAGTACTTTACTAAAATAAAAACTTTAATTAAAAAAGATTTGTCTTGCCAATGTATCCATCCTTTTATCGAAGAGAGATTTTACCTCAAAATTACCTTTTTTACTTTTTATGAACATTTGTTCTCTCATATTATTAGTCTCTCCCTTCTTTAGCTCAAATTTCAGAAGAAACACAATAAAACTAAAACTAAAGTGTATTCACTGTTTTGTGTTTTTTCTTTCCTAAAGTCCATTTTTAATCATTGTTTTTTGTCTTATGTTCTTATGCATATTCAAAAACTTAAATAAGAGAGTAGAAAAAATGATCTCTACTACAATTTTTTCAGAGAACTTTCTTTTTCATTATGAAGTATAAAGTAGAAATTAGCAGGAGTTGTTGAATGAAAGAATGGAAGTGTGCATTATCTCTATCATTAACAACATTCAGGTATAATATTTTGAGTCTTTGCCCAAAGAGACCAGTCTCCTAGGTTATCTACAAATAGTTGACTTAGGGCCAATATTTCCCCAAAAAAACTATTCCAGAGAATTGGGAGTAAGTCCTTTTTACTGCACTGTAGTTCAGTCAATAACAATATCTATTACCTATAATAATGTTATAGATAATGTAATGTTTTAAAATGTGACTATGAATTAGTTTTGTATGGGTTAAAATTTAGCTTAAATATATATTAGACTATATGAATATATTTGAAAATCCTGAATTCTTCAAACTTCCATATATTTATTTAGAGATGCTAAGAATTTTTCATAAAATTTTCAAAAGCAGGTATGCAATTAAAACTTGATATTAATATAGATATATGTTAGATACTATATTTTATTTTATAAAGAAATGCTCTTTATAATATATTTATATTTATAAATTTTAATTTATATTATATTAAATAGTAATTAATGATTAATAACTTAATAATATGTTGTGTTGGGCCCGGAGAGATAGCACAGCGGCATTTGCCTTGCAAGCAGCCGATACAGGACCAAAGGTGGTTGGTTCGAATCCCGGTGTCCCATATGGTCCTCCGTGCTTGCCAGGAGCTATTTCTGAGCAGACAGCCAGGAGTAACCCCTGAGCAATGCTGGGTGTGGCCCAAAAACCAATATATATATATATGTATATATATATATGTATATATATGTTGTGTTAATTTTATTAGAATTTATAAATATTCTTGCTAACTAGTTCTTATATTTTTTATGTTATGCTTTGGTTTCAAAATTTTATTAAATCTCATTTAGTATTTTATTAACAGATAAATTTGGGGTTGTGAATATATCTATTGTGTGTCATAATTTTCTCTAATGTGTTATTTTTCATCACATTTCAAGTAAAATATTTAGTAAAATCAAATTAATTTGGTTTCCTTACACACACATTCTCTGAGAAAGGAAACCATTTTATATATAAATGAACAATTCCTAATAATTCAGTATTGCTGTCAGATGAGGCAGATTTTTATGCCTAGAAGTTTCTTGTGGGACTGTCTTTGCTACTCAGATTTATCCAATTTTCTCCCTTGCTTTGGCAGTATAGACCTGATTTTAAACATACCATGAAAAAAGCTGTACATTTGGCTCAAAGATTATTATATTTGGTCCAAAATGGCATCAAAATCATTAACTAAATACATGTTGACTTGGAAGGAATAAGAGAAAGAACCCAAGTGAAAACTGATCTATGCTGCCAAAAAAATCTTAGTTCTCTGAGTTCTCTTTCAGTGGCAGCTACAAGCTCACTAACACCCAGGACAGCCAAAAAGTAAGCTTCCTGCAAACTCTAGGTGTTAGTGATGACAGGAGTTATAGTGGGAAACAATACAGCACTTTTTAAAAGTTCTGGCTGGATTTTAAACATAAGACTTTTCAAGAGTGAGTTTATAAAAATGTTAGTTGCAATACTTCCTATTGTTTCTTGCTCCTTTTGTTTTGAATTAAATATTCACTAATGTCACTCTTGTTTGCTCCAGTACTTTGGGGTCTCATTAAAAGAGTAGTGGTGACAGAAGTCTAGGTTATTTTTCTTCATATATGTTCTGAAAATAAGACAAGAAGAATTATGCTTCTAGATATTTAGGAGTATTGTATTTTTATTTTTAATTTTTGAGAAATCACCATACTGTTGGTTTTGTTGTTGTTGTTGTTTTTGTGTTTTTTTTTTCATTTTTATTTTGACCAAAGTGGATTAAATGGCTAGACCAATGCATTTTCACTACCACTGTATGATGGATATTTTTTTATTCACATTCTGGTCTTTTTGATACAGATCTCCTTGTTGGTGTGAGGAGATATCTTATTGTCATTTTTCTTTTTACTGCCTTGATGATATGTGATTAGGAGTAGTATTTATGTGTCATTTATTGGGATTTTAATTTTATGGAGTGTTTTTTTAACACAGTTAACCTCCCCTCCATGCAATTATTTTTTACTAGGGGTTAATTTGTTGTTTTTTTTTAGTTGTCTAATAGTAATCTTAGTAAACTTTTGTCATATTTCTTATATGCAAATATTTGTCCCATTCATCAGAATAGTATTTTGTCTTAATTTCTTTCTTCTGTCATACAGGAAGGTTTTTGTTTTTGTTGTTGTTGTGATACTATTTGATAATTTATGTCTTTGTTTTCTTCCCTAATGGTGTTATATCACTAAATACACCACTAAAATTAACATTATTATGTTTTGCTTTTATTTTCCTTGATGTGTTTTATGGATTCAGATTCAATATCCACCTCTACATTTTACTTTTTGTTACCATTATCACATAGCATGAAATGCGGCACAATTTTATTATTTTATATGTGGTCTTCAGTCCTTCTTACACTTTTTTCATTTTATGCTCTTGACTTCTTCATAAGTGCTCATATATCTAAGGGTGTATTGATAGGTTCTTAAACCCATACTTTGTCCTGAGTTTCTTTTCTTCCTTTCTTTTTTTTCAAATAACAGTGTTGAACTGTATAGCTTAATAGTATAGAATAGTATATTGGGGATGGAGAGATAGCATGGAGGTAAGGTGTTTGTCTTGCATGGAGAAGGTCGGTGGTTTGAATCTCGGCATCCCATTTGGTCCCCCGAGCCTGCCAGGACCAATTTCTGAGCATAGATTTAGGAGGAACCATTGAGGTTGCTGGGTGTGACCCAAAAACCAAAAACCAAAAACCAAAAAAAAAAAAAAAAAAAAAGAATAGTTTATTAAGGGATTTTAGTAGTTCTGTCCAAAATTTGATATTTCTTTTTCTATTTATTTTTAAAATTCTTTTTAAAAATTTATTTTAAAACATTATAAAAATGAATTTTAAAATACACTTAAAATTCTTTTTATATTCTTTTAAATGTATTTATAAACCATTAATAAATTATTTTCACTTAATAGGCCTCAAGAAGAAAAAAGAAGAAACATTTTAGATATGCCTGAGTCAGATGAATAAGGTAGAATCAACTGACCACTTTAAATTTTCACAGAAATACTACATTGGAATTTTTATTTTTATTTATTTATTTATTTATTTTGGTTTTTGGGTCACACCCAGCTGCGCTCAGAGGTTACTCCTGGCTCTACGCTCAGAAATTGCTCCTGACAGGTTTGGGGGACCATATGGCATGCCAGACTTCAAACTACCTTCCTTCTACATGCAAGGCAAACACCCTACCTTCATGCTATCTCCTCAGCCCCTTCCATTGGAAAATTTTATAGGTATCGAACTGACTGTTCTTCTTTGAGTATTTTTATAAATATAAAAATTTTAAATATTTTTAGTGCAATTCATGAACATAGGTTTTCCTTTTGTCTTCTCTTTCTTTTAATAGCAACTTCTAGTTTTTGATGTATGTCATTCCCTTGCTTTGTCAAAACAATTCTTAGTATTTTATTCTTTTGATCTAATTATAAGTAGGAATGTTTCCTTGAGTTAATACTTTACTGTTTATTATTTGTATAAAAATATACAGATTTTATATATTGATTTTATAGTCTGACACTTCACAGATATGTTTATTGTTTCTAAAACTTTTACCACTGAGTATACGATTAGCAAAGGTTTTCTGGTATATGCTCTCATCTTTGATAAGCTGACAATATCCCTAATTTTTTAAGAATTCAAAAATGAAATTTAAATATTGCCCAAATTTTTCTATATAGACTTATCTAATTATATTATTTTTATCTTCATTTTTGATGTGTTTATTACAATAATTAATAAACTTATTTGTCTTTTGGGCCACACCAGTGGCACTCAGGTTACCTTAGCACTCTGCTCAGAAATAATTTTCTGGTAGGCTCAGGATGCCAGGAGGAAACCTCAGTCAACTGCATGGTTGCTACCTACTGCTATTGCTCTAGCAAGCATTTTTTAAAGTGAACCTGTTAACATTTTTGTAAAGGCCATATATATGTATGTATGTATATATGTATATATGTATATATATATATGTCAATTTTAGTCCATTGAGAGAAAAATAAAATTAGTCATAGTCATATATAACTTGTTTTTATTTTTATGTTTATTGCGACTTTGACATTCTAGCTGTTAAATGGTAAGTTTCCCTTCACAAACTTATCTAGGGGTTATATAATATCCCCATTTTAAAAGGTATTATGCTTCTAGGTTATGAGACCATTATTCAAATGTAGTTTTGCTAATTTACTGATCACTTCACCTACCTTTTATGGAGTTTTAAGTACTATTTCTGAAATAATATAAAGTTTATGATCATAAGTTGATTTTTACCTGAAATTGTGGTAGTTAATGATAACACATGTTACATAAGACAGCAATATTCTTACTTCTTCATCAGAAAGCTAAGGAGGAGGTTGTCTGATTATACATGGTTTCTTGCTTCCAAACTTCCCTTAAGCCAGTGGCACAGCCAAACAATAGTTTTTGTGAGAATTGATACTCTTCTTTTACTCCAGGCTCACATTCATTACTATTCATTCTGGTTCCTTCATCTTATTGTGGGGCAATGTGTTATCAACATGTTAATTGTCTGGTTCAATCCATTATTTACCTGAGTCTATATATTTTATAAAAGTTAAAGTACTGCTAATGGTTTTGGTCTCTATTCTTGGGGAATTGATAGTAAAAGACTTTGTCATACTAATATATGCTCATTTTGTGGCCTCTCAGGGAACCAGTCCTGCAATAACATACTTAGATATTTTTATCCACTTTTTCTATACATAACGATAGCACACCAATAAGGGTATGCAGTGGACTTATTATTATTGCTTATATATCAAGAAAAGTTTGGGAAGTTACACAGTGTGTAACTGTGCACAACTGTCTTCAACTAGTTATTACAATTGCACCTTTTTTATTGTCCTGTTTTGTTTTGTTTTAGGGATCACTGATATTGGTAAGGATAATCCCTGTAGCTACTCAAGGTACCAAATGTAGTAGTGGGGCTTTGAACTAGAGTTGCTTGAAATACAGAAAAAAGTCCCTTACCATTTGTATTTTGTCACTGCCTAAAGGAATTATCTTTTAAATAATAAAAACTTAAGAGAGGGGCCGGGCGGTGGCACTAGAGGTAAGGTGCCTGCCTTGCCTGCGCTAGCCTTAGACTGACGGCGGTTCGATCCCCCGGCATCCCATATGGTACCCCAAGCCAGGAGCAACTTCTGAGCACATAGCCAGGAGTAACCCCTGAGCGTTACCGGGTGTGGCCCAAAAACCAAAAAACAAACAAACAAACTTAAGAGAATAAAAATAACATGTAATTTTGTTTTAAAACCTCAATCTTAACATGTCTATTCCTATTAATCATAATATTTGGGGAATAGTTTTCCAATATCTTTTGGTTTGTTGGTAAAAAATGCCACAATTCAGCTAGCTTATAAACTGTAGAATTTTATTGTTCAAAGTTCTAGAGCTTGGGATGCCAGCATTGCTGTTGTCTTTTGAGGGTGCTCTTCATACTTTATAGTCTTCATTTTCTTATTGAATTCTCCTATGATAGGAGGTGTTAAGAAGTTGCAATAACAGCCTAATCATTTCCCAAAGAACGTACATTTTTAATGCATCATCTTTTGTTTGTTTTTGTTTTTGGGCCACATCCGGAGTTGCTCAGGGGTTACTCCTGGCTGTCTGCTCAGAAATAGCTCCTGGCAGGCACGGGGGACCATATGGGACACCGGGATTCGAACCAACCACCTTTGGTCCTGGATCGGCTGCTTGCAAGGGCAAGCACCGCTATGCTATCTCTCCGGGCCCAATGCATCATCTTTTAAAGTTAGAATAGCAACATAAAAATTTAATGGGAACACAAACACTGAGAGCCAATACCCTAATTCATAAACAAAGGTATATGCAGAAAAATATGTATATGTGTATAATATCTATAAAACAGAAATGGCAACTTTTAAATAAACCAATGAAGATAAAGATAATTGACTAGCACTTAAAAATATACACATATAGATTATCTTCAACTACTCTTTCATTAGTCATAGTTTGGATTTTCAATGTTACTCAAAACCTGCATTTTTGGCTTTCAAGACATTATTATGGATTAGAATTCAAGATTGGGCAGATCTTCCATGCCAATCATAGTCCTTATTAGCAATGACTTTTCATATTTGTCAGGTTCAGAATGGTTCTCTTAAATTTACAAGGATGAAAACTCATATAAATCCCTGAGTTCAGACAGAAATAATTGCTAATAAGTGCTGGGTGTGGTCCCCCAGAAGTATAAATACGTAAATGTGGACATTTGTATATTGATTCTTGATTTATGTCAGTGTTTATAAAGTCACAGTATCTAAAAAATAAAGTCTCTCTCCTCTTTATTCCTTTATGTTCTCTCTAGCATTTTTATTAAATAAAGATTTGATTTCTTTTATCATACTATTTATTTGTCCCAAATGTTCTTCCCACCATTCTTAGATAAGTCTCAACTAAACTTTGTGACTCAAATAAAATCTTCCTCCAAAAAGGGTTGCTCAGTCTTTCTATGATTTATACATATACCTTATTGTTTTATCATCTAAAGTCATTTTTTTTCAGGATTTTTCTCACCTTAGTTGCATAGTACAGGTGCTTCCTGTTACTCTTTTCCATGTCACATCTACTCAGAAAATCATCAGCTTTTTTATTTAAGCCAAGTAATAATCGCTTCCTAAGAAATTTGAATTTAAATCAGCTATACAAAATATGTCATGTAAACGGGGAAACTGTATATTTAAACCACTTAAAGACCAAAGTATAGCATGAAAGACTTAATGATATTTAAATAATTAAAAAAGCCTCAGTATTGAAGAGAGAAACCTCTTTTCAAAATAAAATAAAAACATAATTCATTAAACCCTATATAGTGTCACCCTAAATCATCAGAAATATATTAAATTGACCACTGTAGGATTCAAATTGAAATTTTTCATAAGTTGGCTGTTACTCATGTCTTTTTGTCTCTGGCCCTGTAGGACAATTTCGTTGTTCTCTGAAATCCTCTTGTTCCTAACCAAAATGTTTAGAATTAAAGAGCTAAAAGCTTGTCATTATTGAATTAATGTTTCATGTTATCCCTTTAGATTTTTGTTCAAACCTTTTGAATTGGAATATGCACAAATGTGCCTGCCATGTTCAGTTTATTCTGAAATGTGGATCTTTAGTTTCTTTTATGAATTGAGTTTCAAATTTCCTCAATGAGGATTTGAAGACCAATTGAAAATATGAACATGCTGCACCCACCAAAGCATGACAATTTGTATGTCAGCTCATTCACTTTGATGTTTTTTTTTTTTAACAGAATCCAGAGAAAGGCTTTAAGTAATTGCATTTCATGCTTTGCTGCTTATTCACAAAAAATGAAACACTTAAAAACTTAGATAACATATATACATGCTGCCTTGAATTTATGCTGACAATTTCTACAGGGCAAAAGCAAAATATACAGCAAATGTGTAAGGAAAGCACACTGGTACTTTAACAATGTGAAGAGACAGAGCTTGACAGCACAAATCAGATTAACCAATATTCAACGAGGAGTCCTTAAAGCATTCTGAATATATTCATTCTCACATTTCTACCATTGCACTAAGAAATCTCTTAAAAATTAATGATATTTTCTAGAGCTGACAGAGAAAACATTGCACATGCTTTATGTAAAGCAAAATTTTTTAAGTCATACAATGCACAATAATAGGAACTTTTTAAGGATTTAGGCCTTTGCCTAATGCACAAAGTAAACTTTCACCAAAATGAGGTTATGTGTACAAATAAGCCGTGATTTTTAGTTTATAAATTTTTATTTAGAATCTTTTAGATAAAACATTTTGTGTATAAGTAGGTAAGAAGAAATTTCTTCCTGTGTTTTTCTGGGAAACCAATTTACATTGCCAAGGGCAATGTAGTTATCAAACTACAAAAGAAAAGTTATTGGTATATCCTTAACAATTGGCTCTGGGTATGAATAGCTTCTTTTCATTTCTAACACAAATGTACTTTTACTTTTGCCCTGAGTGGGAAAGGTCCTACAATTAGGTTTCTACAGTTATTCTGAATTACAAAAGGAAATAGTCTCAAGTAGACTAAATAATTAGAGGAAACATTTATTTTATTATGGAAGTAGTCCACTTAAATAATAAAATAAAAAAGACTGAGCTATTCTTTGAAGTCACTAGCAAATTAACAGATACTACAGCTACTATTCATATCTTAAAAAAAGAAACAATAATTAGCAATAATTAGGACGTGTTTTTCTCCAAACTGAATTTAAATCTGCTTTTACCTTTATGTATAAGTAAAATATATAGTCATAGTAAACAACTATAGTAAATGTATTTATAGTAATTTATTTATTTATTTATACTATAGTAAAGTATAGTAAATAGTAAAATGGAATGCAACTACACAAAAAATTAAAAAGACATTTACCTCATTTTATTTTATTTAGCTTTGTTTAAGTTCATATTTTTTCTTCTTTTATTAAAACACTTTTTGTTTGTTTTTCACTGAATGAATCTCTTGCCACCATTTTCCAATAACATGTCCTCACTTCATATGTCTTCACTACAATTTTCTAATTGTCACATTTAATTTTTTTGTTGTTGTTTTAAGAAAAAAACACCCGGTGACGTTCAGGGGTTACTCCTTGCTATAAGCTCAGAAATCGTTCCTGGCTTGGGGACCATATGAGACGCTGGGGTATCGAACCGAAGTCCATCCTCAATCAGCCTCAAACGCCATACTGCTGGGCTATCGCTCTGGCCCCTACATTAAAAATTTTTTATCATTATTTTATAAGGTGATCTGTGACTAGTGACCTTGATGTTATTATTGTAGATGTTTGGGGGTATCATGAACTATCTCATGTAAAAGAGTAAACTTAACGTGTTTGTGTTGATTTTCCCATTCACTGATCCAATCTTCCTATCTATCTCTATTTCCTTGGCTCTCCATGTTCCCTGAGACTCAACTTAAGTCAGTCAATAATTCTACAGTAATAACTCTCCTATAAAAGCTCTAGTAGAAGGAAGCATCACCTGTCTCTCAGGTCAAGTCTAGCATCAAAAATGTTTAGTCTGAAGGAGTGTCAAAAGCCAAAAATTGCAAAGTTTTTTTATACCAAATAATCTGGGGAGTTGTGAATATGAAGAAAAAGTTCTTGAAAATAATTAAAAGTACTACATACAAATAAAATAAGAAATAGCTTTATTGCTGACGTGGAAAAAAATCTGAGAAGTCTGGACAGATGATCAAATCAGATCAAACAGCAACTGATTTCCCTCACATGAAAGCCTAGTCCAAAGCAGAGGTTTAACTCATCAATTCTATGAAGTCTGAGGAAAACCATACAGTTGGAAATGACAAGATTGAAACTAGCTGAGGTCGGTTGATGATACTGTAGGAAAGAAAACATCTCAATAATTTAAGTGTAGAAGATGAAAAAACAGTAACAATATAAAAGTTGCAGTTATCACAAATCTCTAGTTAAAATCAGTCAAACTTTTATACTTTTTTATTTAGGAGAAACAGTGTTCTTCTAGAAGAATCCACCATTTAAGATATCTATAGCAAGACAATACCTGGATTAATAGACTTGGTGATTTTATTTCAATTTTCATATATCCTTTGAAAACCTTGGAACCCATAAGAATAGAAGCAAGTGAGTAGGGATGCAATAGAAGATGTTGGGGAAAATTGGGGACAATGGTGAAGGTATTGGACATTGCCTAAAACTTGATTATGAATTACATGTAATTCATGTTTTTTAATACAAAATTAAAAGAGAAAATACTTAAAAATTTATGCTAAAGCCACTCTGTTTTTTAAATGGAGCTAAAAAGGCTGAATAGCATCCCATATGTTTATAAATAAACAGATGCTGTACAGATTAAGAGCACTGTTGAAATCTACCACTAAGCAAAAGGAGTATATTCAAATATTACTGATTTTTGACCATGCACCAAGTCACCCATGATTTCTAGTGGACATGCATTAAGAGTTACATTATTTTAATGACTACAAATACATCATCTATTCTACAAGTCAATATAATATCAATTTTTCAAATCTTAATGAAACACTATTCCCATAGATAATAGCTTTAGTATTCTTGAACAAGTCAATTAAAAATCTTCTGGAGGTGATTTGACATCCTAGATACAATTAGGATCATTTTGATTTTCAGAGGAACTCAAAATATCATCATTAACTGTGATTTGGAAGAAATGTCTTTCATGAGTAATTTTGAGAAGTTCACAACTTCAGTGAAGGCAGCTACTAAATAATATAAATTTAATTTAGAAGAGAACCTGAAAAACTCAAAAGAGCTGTTATAATCTTATGAGTAACTTTAGATGAATAAAGATTTACTGTTTAAGAAAGTACAGTGGGCAGATTATTTTATCTGCACACAGCTAACCCAGATTCCATTCTTTTAGTGCCACATATGGTCGACCTGAATCTCACTAAGAGTGATCCTGATCATAATGCCACGGGTAAAATTAAGGCATGTGGATTATTTTGTTTAGACCTGGTATTATTATGTATTTAAAAGATGACTATAGAGTAAAAAATACATGTATTTTACATGTATTCAGATAACTAAATATATGTTATATATTTGATATAGTTCTTACTTGATTTGTTGTGATGGTCTAGATCTCTACCTGAGTTCCCATAAGTATGTCTGTGTTAAATAGCATTCTGCTTTCCTCAACAAACAAAATGAAAATATAATAGAGGGATTTAGATTTAAAGGAATTTATATGCATTGCAATATATAGATCTAATTTACATTTTAAGCAAAAAATGGAAAAATAATTTTTACAAATGGGGAGAATTTAAATACCAACTGGAGTATTTCATCATCTTGGGATTCCTGTCAGGTTTGACCTAAAAGTGTTCTTCATCATAGAAATTAATCTAAAACAATTTTTTTGTTTTAAATATCTTACATTTTTAAAAATTATTGAGGACTTCCCAGTTATTTAAAGTAGTTATGTATATTGGCATTGTGCTAACATTAAAATCTGAAAAGATAAAATAGCTTACTCAAAGCAACAATACCAGTCCATTATATAATAATATACTTTTATGAAAGAACTATTATTCCCCAAACAGAAAAGTAGTCAGAAATATGACATTACATTTTAACAAAAGTGCTAAAAAGCTTTCTTAATAAAAAACAGATTCTAGTATCTGCTTTTTCATTTACTCCTTTGAGATATCACATGTCTTGTAACCTCTGGAAAACTTTACAATTCACTCATGATACTATGGGAAAGAAACAGGCCATCAAATGCTTGATATTATTATAAAAATAAACTCCCTGAAAAGAACTTTGGAACCAGCAGGGGTCAACCAGACCATACTGGAAGAATCACTGCGTAGAATTATATTCTAATGCATTTAAAATTTAAATTATTTTTGGTACTTTCTATAAGCTCATATTATTAAAGAGTGCCTGACTCCACATTTGAAACACTATTTTTTAATAAATGAATGGTTGTTCAGATTAGGTGTAGAGTACATAGAATTCATTATACTAATATCTTTGGTTATTTGACTTTTTTCTAACAAAATTAATTTAAAGTAGTAGTTTGTTCGGCAAGTGTTTTGAAAAAGGGGCAATTGACTCTACTACAACTTTGATCTGATCACTGACTTAAAATTTTGCAAGAGTCTGGATCTGCTAGCACTGTCTTTTAAGAAAATTTGAATGAATATACTATACCATGTACAAGATTATAATACTATAACATTTAAACTTATAAGAAGATCCAAAGTTCTAAACATTTAATTGAGAACGTGGGATGTGCTCTACCAAAAGTGTGAACAATTTTAAAGGTTGTATACATTTTTTAATTTGAACTAAATACAGTTAAGGGATGGTGAGTTTCAATTTTTTAGATTATGTATTTCTTTTAGTAGAAATAAACAGTTAGCTTTTGGCAAGGAAGTCTTCCCCCAGAGAAACACCAGTATTAAATGGTTTTACAGGGGAGTTCTTACAAGTTTTCAGTGAATCTAATCCTATAAAAATCTTCCAAAGTGTCAAGAACTATTGGAAAAACTCCCTAATTCAGTCTACAGGGCCATTTTTTAAACTGATATTAAAACCAGAGAACATCTGAAGAAAATATAAATATAAGGCTGACATTATGCTACTGAATATGGAGGCAAAATGTTAAAGAGAAATTTAACAACCTAAAATTATAACAATATATAAGTATAATATAGATAATAAAATTAATGTTTTTCCTGGAACTCAAGAATATTTAACATCACAAATGCTTTAAGCAAAGTTCATCATGTTAATAGATTAATGTATTAGCATCTGGATGAACTCTGAAGATTGGGAGATGGCACACAACTTGAAACACTTCGAGGCACAACCAAGGGAAAATAAACAAGAAATTCCTGGCAAGCAGCATGGCTCTGCAGAAAAAAAGAAACAAGACCCTTAAGTTTTACTTTCAGAGAGAATAGCAAGAGTGTGACGCCTACAATATTATAGTGGTTTGAGAGTAAACTAGTAGTTTTAGTAAGACACACTTTAGGTAAAGTTCTTTTTCTCTTAAGCTAGCAAAGACTGCAATGCATAGGTTTAAGAATATGGAGCACTTGAATTATCAAGACTTATTCATAATAAAACTGAAAAAATTAACAAATTAATAATGAATTAGGAAATTGATCAATACAATCATACCAATATGAAAAACACAGGCCTGATAACTTCCTGGGAGTAATTGACCAAATACTTAAAAAAAAAATTAATGCCACGCCCTTTTAAACTCTTCCAAAAAATAAATAGCTTTCATTTTATAATATCTGGGTTACCATCATACCTGAACTAAACTAGTATACTATAAGAAGCAAAATATGCTGGTCAGGAGCTAGAGCCATAAAACAGCTGGTCATATGCTGCTAGCCTTGCATGTGGCTCAAAGTCAGGAGTTCCCCACCCCAAGAATTTCTGGGTGTTGCCCCAAAACAAAACAAAAAACGGGTCATGTCTATGATGAAAGAAAACTGAAAGTATCTTCAACAAATGCTTGTAATTTAAAATTAACCAACAACTAAAATATACAGTAAGATTTAATACAATTTATCCCTATATGCAAAAAATGAACATATATAATCAACAAACGTGCTAAATTGCATTATGGAATGAAATATAAAAATTGTCTGATGATCACAATAAGAAGAGTAAAGCATTCGACAAAATACAACATCTTCATCACATTATTTATTAGCAAATGAAACAGAAAGTTTGTTTCGTTTCATTCAGGTCAAAAAATGATAAAATTGTTACTATTCTATATTCAACATTAGTGAAGACATATTTAGTTTCTTCTAAGATTAGGAACTAGACAAGAAAGCTCATTAGTCAACGTTACAGCTCAATATTTTTCTGTAAGTCCTACTTAAAAGTAATTAGATAAAAATGAAGGCATAGAAAGCAGCCAAAGGAAACTACAGTAAAATTTTATTTAGATTATGGAAACTTGTGTATGAAAAACCTTAAAGATTTCCTCAGCTGATCCTTATAAATATTGAAGACATAAAATTGACTCTCAAAATAAAAATTCAGCATAGAAATTCAGTTGTATTTTTATATATGAACAACAATCTAAAATACAATTTACAAATCTTTTTATACCATCAAAAGAGAATAAAATAGTTAGAAATAAATTTTATCATGAAGTAAAAAAATGTGTTCATTGGAAACTATAAATGACTTATGAAACCATTGAATGCGTAAATCAAAGAGCATTCATATCCATAGGTTAGATAATTTAATATTTATGAGAGATTAATAAGTACATAATTTCTATTTTTATGTACCATAATAATCTACCACATAAATATATATTTCTAAACTCCTAAAATTCCTTAGAATTATGAATCAATGATAAATGGATAAAGTAGTATTTTCCCATAAACTGCATATCCTTTTTTACTGGCATGTAAACATAAAATTAATATTATGAGGGGCCGGAGTGATAGCACAGCGGTAGGACATTTGCCTTGCACTTAGCCAACCCTGGACAGAGCTGGGTTCGATTCCCAGTATCCCATATGTTCCCCTGATCCTTCCAGGAGAGATTTCTGATTACAGAGCCAGGAGTAATCCCTGAACACTGCCAGATGTGGCCTAACCCCCCCCCAATTAATACTATGAATAATCTGTGATAATACTTATTGAAGTCTATAATCATATATCCTATAACAAATCATTTATTATGAGTTAATAGAATTAAGAAAATTAAGGGAAACTATGAATGGGCTTAACAAAGTATGAAAGTGTGTTTTATTTTACATAGGGAATATTGACTTTACAATAGGAAATATTATAGATAAATTTAAGTTTCTACACTAATAAGTAAAGCGTAATAGAATTTTCTATAGATCTAAAAAAAGAACAACTTACCAGACATAGAACATTTAATAGAAAGGAGACATTAATTTATTATGAAAAAAATATAAAATCCCTTAGCACTATGAGTAAGCAAAGAAAAAAAATTTTTTTTTGGTTTTTGGACCACACCTGGTGACGCTCAGGTATTACTTCTGACTATGCGCTCAGAAATCACTCCTGACTCAGGGTATTGAACCAAGGTCCATCCTGGGTCAGCTGTGTGCAAGGCAAACACCCTACTGCTATGCTATCACTCCAGCCCCTAAGCAAATTTATTTTAATTTAGAAGTGAACAATCAAAAATGCCATGTGTGGATGTCATATTCAAAACCAAGTGCTGAGAAATTTATTTTGTCCTTTAAAGAAGGTTCTTTAAAGATTCCTAGAAGACTGGTGAAAAGACTGTGAATACCCTACGTTGTTGCCTGTCCTTGAAGCTGTCTATTGTTCTTTAAAATTTGAATAATAATCTAAATGAATAGAGTTTTCTTGACAGGTTTATTTCATTGAGTGTTTGTACCATTTTCTTCCATTTTCTTCTTATTTGTAGAATGTCATTTGATAGATATGCTATAAATAGTATATGGTATATAGGCTTGCCTTCATATATAAATTCTTTTTGTAATTTTACTGTTGTCAATATTCTGTCTCTGTCCTTGACTTTTGTCATTCTGAGTACAAGATTGTCTTGGACTTTGTCTATTTGAGTCTACTTTATCTGGTTTAAAGCTCTTGGATCTGGATGCCTAAATTTATGAAGTCTGGAAAATTTTTATTGATAATTTCTTTAACTATTTATTGGCTCTTCAAAAAAATTGCCTGGCTGATCCTTAATGAATTTTACATTGCTATTCTTTTGACTCATTTCTCTGCTGTGTTGTTTATTTTTTTTCAGGGATTTTTTTCATCTTTTTTTCTAGATTTTCTATATCTCATCATGGAGAACCTTGTCATTTTTCTCAATATTTCTTATTCTTCTGCTCAGATCTTCTAATACAGAATATTTTAAAATATCACCTACCATACTCTTCATTTTTTGTCAGTTTTGATAATATTTTCTCATTTCAGCTTTCATACTTCTTTGTATTTTACTGCCTACTTGTTCCATTGTTCCATCAAACTCATTAAACAATATCACTATGGTGTCACTAAAATCATGCTATGATAATTTATGTAATAATTTTAATACATTTTAATTGAATTATAATTAGTCACACAATGTTCTAAAACAAATCCTTTTACCACTGAACATTTCCTGCTACCAATATCTCTAGTTTCACTCCTCTATCTATCCTGCCTCTATGGAAAAAAAATTTTTCTCTCTCCCTTAATCTCTCACTTCAGTCTCTCTGTCTTTTCCTTTTTTATTTAGACATTGTGGTTTGCAATACTATCACTGAAAAGGTATTACACTTAACACTTTATATTCTTTAAGCTCGCAGTTCTTGTCCAGCATGATCATGCCCAATTCATATTATCATAGTGATCCTTTCTTTGCTGTAACTGCACTCCCTCCTCTTTGCGGCAAGCATAAAACCATGGACCAGTTTTTCTGGCCTTCATTTTTATTATCGTTAAGTAAAATCAACATATTATTTTTATATTCCACCAATGAATGTTATTCTATAACTATTTCCCTTGCTCTGACTCATTACACTCAGCATGATATACTTCATATCCATTCATGTATAAGCAAATTTAATGCTTTTTCCTGACAAATGCAAAGAATTCTACTGTGTAAATGAACCACAGTTTCTTTATCCACTTATCTGTTCTCAGGCACTTGCATTGTTTTCAGATTCTGACTATTGCGAAAAGTATTATAATGTACATAGAAGTGCAGATAACTTTTCTATGTTGCGTTTTGGATTATTGAACTATATTCCTAAGTACAGTATTAGTGGTTCATATATGAGTTCACTTTTTATTTTTTTTTAGAGGAGTGTTCATATATTTTTTTCCAAAAGGCTGGATCAGTTTACATTCCCACCAGCAGTGAATGAGAGTCCCTTTCTCCACACAGTTATGCCAACAGTGGGTTGTTGATCAAGTACCTATTAATGATAATAATTCTCAATAAAATGAAAATTGAATGAATTTTCTTTAATATAGTCAAAGCCATTTATCGCAAGCCCACAGCAATCATTATACTCAATGGGAAAAAATTAAAAGCCTTTCTAAGATCAGGCAAGGTTGCTCAATCTTCCAACTTGTATTCAATTCAGTATTGGAAGTATTTGCCATAGCAACTAGATCAGAGAATAAATAAATAAATAAAAATTAAAAATAAAAAGAAGATATCAAGTGCATCCAGCTAACAATGAAAATAGTCAATTTCTCACAAATTCAGATGGCAAGCACTGTATTTACAAAGCCCTAAAGACTGCAAAATAACTTCTAGAAACAATAGATTTGGGGAGGAGTATTACTTATTTTAAATTTTATTTCATTAAATAACTGGTTTACAAAGTTATGATAGTTGAGTTTTTAGGCATATAATATTTTAAAACCAATCCCACTACCAGTATCAACCCTGATCACCAGCGCTCCCATTCTGTCACTTCCCACATTCAAGCAAACTTTAAAGTCTGACATTAAATTTCTGTGGTTTCAACTTAGATTTCCTATTTCCAGTGCTGTTGAGTCTTGTTTTGAGTCTTGTTGTTGAGTTTTCAATACATAGCGATACCACTCTACCACATCCCCAGTATAATCAAAGCCAAACTCATTATTTTCCTTTCTCTTCATCCTTTTTACCTTGAGTTCTTTTTATCTCTGTCCTTCTCTCTAGTTTCTGGGATTGAGAATGATCTAGGCATCCCTCCTTTACTAAATTACATTTCTTTATACAATTATTTTATATACTATATATAAGTAAGATCATCTTGTATTTGTCTTTGTTCTTCTGGCTTATTTCACTCAACATGATATCTTCCAATTCCAACCAGGTTGCAACAATTTGCATGATTTCATCATTCCTCACAGTTACATAGTATTCTATTTTGTATTTGTACCACATCTTTATAATCCATTCATCTGTCAATGGACAACTAGGATTGACTCCATATATTATCTATTGTTCTTCAATGAATAATGGTGTGCATACATGTTTTTGAATAAATATTTTTAGGTCCTGGGGATAGGTACCTAAAAGCAGAATTGCAGTACAAATGGCAGCTTAATTTTTAAGTATTTTGAGGACTCTCCATATCATTTTCTATAGGGCTAAACCAGAGAGCATTCTCATGAACAGTGGGATGAGAGTACCCTTTTTACTACATTCCCACCAGCACAGATTGTCCTTACTATTGTTGAAATGTACCATTCTTACTGGTGGATGGTACTATCTCATTATTTTCTTGATTTAGATTTTCCTAATAATAAGTTGATGCTGAGTACTTTTTAATGTGCTTATTGGAGCTCCTTTTGTCTTCCTTTTTAAAATATCTGTTTATTTTCTCTCTCTATTTCTTGGTATGTTTGTTAGTATTTGGGCTACAGTTGATGACACCCAGGGGTCATTCATGGCTATGTGCTCAGAAGTCTCTCCTGGTTTGGGGACCATATGGGACATTAAGGGATCAAACCACTGTCCTTCCTAGGGTAGCGAGGGTAAGGCAGACGTCTTACTGCTTGCACCACTTCTCGGTCCCCTCCTTTTGTCATTTTCTGATAAAAAATTTGAATTTGTGTTTGTATATCTTTGTTAGTATTTTATGCCCTGGATATTAAGCCTTTGTCTGAAGTGTTAATGTAATTAATTTTTTCTATTCAGTTAACTATCATTTATGTTTAACCAGTAAGGTTTTTTATTGGGGGATCATAAAGAAACTCTTTAATGTTATTAGTCCCATTTACTTAACTTTTTTATTCTGTTTCCTCTGTCAGTGGTATCAGATCACTAAAGATGCCTATATTTTGCTTAGGGTAATTGATATATCATTTCTAGTAGAAACTTTAGGTCTTTCACTTACTTTGAATTAAATTTTGTATAGATGTAAGATATGAATTAAATATTAATTTCTTACAAGTAGCAAAAAATTTCCAGCATCATTTGTTGGGGATATCTTTACTCTATTTCATTTTCTCAGGTCATTTATCCAAAGTTGTCCGTATATACATATATATATGTATATATGTGGGGTTTTGTCATTAGTATTCAATTCTGACCCATTGTAGAACTTGTTTTTAGTATCATGCAATTTTAATCACTATAGATTTATAATACAGTATGAAATTATGAATGAGATACCTCCATATTTTTATTTTTCAATAAGGCTTTGGCTATAGAAACAATTTTATAGTAAAATGGCAAGCTACAAAATTATATGCAAAAGTTTATAGCTTTCCTATATAAAATAATAAAAGGGAGAAAGTGGCATTAGGAGATGTGATGACAACTGAGTATGGAAGTTACTAGAATTGAGCCAGAAAAGAAGGGAATCTACCTATCATTTCAGAAAGGTTCTGGAGATCTGTCAATAAGTAAAATAAGTTCACTTGTAAAGTTGCAGTGAGCAGAGATTTCAGACATGGTGGAGATCAAGCATGGAGCCTCCTGGGTCCTAGTTGGAAGGGAGTTGACTGGTTCATTGGTTCCAATGACTTATGAAGTCATACACAGCAAACCATGTGTACTAACATAGGAGCAGAGACCAGTAGAATAAAATTGATATCAGAAGTAAAACCTATCTATATGGAATGTTGCAATTTTTATAAAGTCAATATGAATAAAAATGGATAAATATAGACTTTAACGGTGTTTAGGAATAAATTGGAATCACATATACCACACAAAAATACTAACTCAAAATTTATTGAAGACATCATTGTGGGACAAGTACAATAGGTAAAGCACTTGCTTTGCATTTGGTTGACATCTGTTTAATCCCTCACACCCCTTCTATATTCCCTAAATCTTATCAGGAGTGTTCGCTGAGCACAAAGCTAGGAATAAACCCTGAGCACAGATGGGTTTGGCCCCCAAACCAAATAAAGTAAAATAAAGACATCAATGTAATACCTAATTCTGTAAAACTTTTAAAGCAATGCATAAAGAAAAATTTCTTGAAATAAATCATATCAATGTTTCTTCAGATATAATTTTAGATGCAGAAGCAACAAAGCAAACACTGTGGAATTCAATATAAATAAAAAGTTTCTGGAACTTACATATTGGTTCTTTAAAGAAACAATTCCAACTGGAGAGCTAGTAAAGGGGAGGGAGGTGCTTTTCTGGTATCCGGGTGACCAATGTTCAATCATTACAATTGTATATGGTCAATAGAGCATTACCTGGATTGATTCATGAGCAGCAAGCCAGGAGTAAATCCTGAGCACCAACATGTATTCTCCACCCCACCATGCCCAAAAGTAAAAGTAAAGAAAGCAAAACAGAACAGGATAAGATATTGCCAAGCCATAAAAGTGATAAATCTTAAAATAAAACTATGTAAGAAATGTTTGTAGCTTAAAATAACAACAAAACTAACTCAGTAACCTATGTGAGTATGGGCAAAGGATACGAGTAAACATTTCTTTGGAGAAGGCAGATAAATGGTAAATGACCAAGTGTTCAGCATAATTATCAAGAAAATGCAAGTTAAACCACAATTACCTCACAACTGGTAGGATGGAAATTATTTTGTAAAACAAGGAACATGTGTTAATTATTGGCAAAGTAAAGGAAAGCATTGTCTCAGTGCTATAAAGTGACTATATTATACAGTATGGAGGTTCTTCAAACAAGAAAAAATAATTGCCTGTGACTTGGCAATCTTGTTTCTTACATTTACCTCAAGGAATTGAAATCAAGATATCAATGATGTAACTGTACTCTCACGTTTATTGCATCATTGTCATAATTACCAAGTATAGAAACATCCTAAATGTCCTTTGGCAATTAAATGGATTAAAAGGCTGTGATATACATGCAATAGGATATTCAGTTTTTAAGATGAATTTGTTGATGCTGAGGCTATAATTCAAGTATAGAGTATAGAGTATATTCATTTTATGTGCAAGACTTAGTTTCAATTTTATTATATTTCATCATCTGAAACATTTGTGAATGTGTCTCTGGTGACCACTTAGCAAAGATTGAAGCGACTGGTTTCTCAGCACTACAAGAGTGGTCTTGTTACACCCCAACAATATAACCAGCTATAACCCCACACATAGGCAACCCTCTTATTTTGCAACATTATAAATCTGGAAGAATTTACTAAGAGAAATAACCCAACCATAGAAAAACTAATAATGTATAATGTCAGCTAGTAAAAATATTAAAAATAAACTTATAAATACAGAAAATAAATTATATTTTCCAGGGACTTGGAACTTTCAATAGAAGTAGTTATAGGTAAAGATTACAAAGTTGTATGTATGCAAGATAAATTAGTTTTGTATGTCAGTCATATATCATAGTGCCCAAATTTAAAACTATTTCACATAGTTAAAATTTACTAGGAGAGTAGACTTTTTATAGCAAATTATCTATATAATAATAACTAGTAGCAGCAAGAACAGGTAAAGGGGAAACTTTTGAAAATACTAATTGTTTTTATGGACTAGCTGGTGTAATGTATACTTAACTCCAAAATTTACACAGTTGTATGCACTAGATATGTAGAGTTATTATATCAGCTATACCTTAAAGAGTTGACTAAAATGTTAAGCTATAATTTATCAGAGAATAATAAACAATTACTTAATTTTTGGATAAGAAAGAACTTAAAAGCAGGTGTTTTTTACATTAAGACTCAAACACTGAGTTTTCCTTAAATTAAAATAAAATTAATTAAAATGGATATTTAGAAAATTATATTTCCACAAATGCTCCTTTTAAGCAATTTATTTTATGGAAATTACCTGAAATATTTAGCCGGAGAATATCCTAGCAATAAAACACACACCTTGAGTGATTGAGACCTGGGTTTAATTCTTGCCATTGCCAAAAGGAAAGAAAAAAAGCAGTGAATATTTGTGCAGCAATAGATAAATTAACAAGTAAAATTATGTGCTGAATCCATTAATACAGATATAAAAGGACATTTGTGTAAAAAGACATAGAAGAGCAAGTGATGAAAAATGGAGAGATATTCAGCAACAGATATTGAAGAATTATTCACATAAAAGAAAATAAATCAAATATTTATCTCAAACCCCATATACATTTATAAAAACTCTCCAAAAATTAAGAAGCAAATGATAGAAATGTGAAGATATATTTATATGTACTTAAGTAAATGAGATAAAATAATACCCAAATAATAGATAAATTTATTTAATGGGGGTTGACTACCATAGATTGCTCAGAGGGCGAAAGGTCGCTCCCAATGATTCTTGGCTAAGTAGACTAAAAGTTTAATGTGAAGGCCCCAAAATACAAAAATTATTTGGCCACTCCAGTGGTGTTTGTGGACCTCTAAATTATACCCAGATTCTAGGGAGTAAATCTGGGCTGGTTGCATGCAAGGCATGCAATTTAATCCCTTTACTATTTCTCTGGTGACAAGATCTTATTATACAAATTATCAAATGAATTATTTTCAACGGCAAGCAGCACATATACCCATTCTGAGATATCTCACATATCATCTTTGGATTTGTAAGTAATTTCTCTTACATTTTTGTTGTTTTTTTGTTTTTCTCTCTGGAGAAGCCCACATTCTCTCTTGAATACATTACTTCTCTCTCTCTCTCCTTCCTATTAAATGAATAAATATAGTTTACTTAACCATTTTCTTTCTCCTAAAATTCTTCGATTTAAAAAATTTATTTTTGTAGACAAAACCCAGACAATTTGGGTGAAGTCAACACCAGGGTTCTTTGTCCTGCAAAGAGTCCAGCCTGAGAGTAAGGGCCTCCTGAGAAGTTGGTGAAAACAATGCTCTAAAAATCAAGATAAAGATTAAGTGGACCTCCAGTGAAGCTTGATGGATGTCTTGTGGGTCTGTGGGATTCTTGAACCCACATACATATGGTGCTCATGGCAGACTTTACCAGTCTTAATCCTATTGCTTCAGGGCACTTCTCTGGGATGACTGAAATAATTTGAACAAGATGGTGGTAGTATTTTTTCTTTCTTAAAGCTACTTAACTTTACCCCCACTTTTCACACTGACATGCTTTGGAGAACCCCAGGAAACATATTTCATTTGAGTAACCCATCAATCAGTACACTGTATTATAAGAAGGTAAGAATCAAATAATTTTACAAAGAATGCATAATTACAAAATGTAGTCATGTCTATAAATAAAGTGTGTACAAATGTATGATATTATAATTCATAAAGTAGAGATAATTTTTTTAAATAGTATTGACTGCATCATAGAAACAAGTGTGGAAATGATTAAAAATATACTGATATCACTGAAAAATCTGATGAGGAGATTTAAGAAATCAATAATTTTACTAATGGTGGACTGGATAACAGCGATTTTATCAGAAATAAAAGAAACATTATCCATCCTTTTCTTTAAAAATGTCTGAAAACTTGGTGATCTATTGAAGGTCACAAGTGTGAACATTTTTAAACTCAATGCAGATGCCTGAATGGGGGAAAAGCCAGGATCTAATGGAGTAATCAATTTTTTATTTGCACAATTTACTTATTTTTCATTTCTGTTTTTCCTTTTCAAATACTGGTTTTATGAGTACTCCTAATGTGAGTAGAGTCAGCAATGACAATAAATTAAGCTCCAAGTTGTCCAAGCAAATAGCACAAGATTGAATCATAAAATTTAAGTTTATTCTTATGAGTTTTGTGAAGAAGGGCAAGATATTTTTTGCCACAGAATCTTCATTTCTGAAATTGGTGTAAGAGTGTCATCAATAGAGAGCAGGGCAATTGTACCGTGAATAGAATGTTTGGCTTGCACATGGCCAATCTGAATTCAATGCCCAGCACACATATAGTCAACCAAATCTTGACAGGAATGATTCTTAAGCAACATCAGATGTGACCCCAAAACACACAAACAACAAACAAACAAACAAGAAAAGTGAATCAGAAACATAGTATTTTATCAAATATCAACTTGAATAGTGGTAAAGAACATTATTCTAAAGTCTGGTCAATTCTCAATGTCCTATCTATAGAAAAGAAATCAGACAGCATTCATTCAAAGGTGGTTTTGTTTCAAAAAGTAAAAACTTCTGCACAACCCCAAGTATTTCCTTAAATATGGGATCCTAAAGCAATGTCTTGAACAATGTCATAAAGTAATTAAGTTTATAGCTGTAATACACTTTCATTTTCCTACACATAGTGCAAGCACCACACAAAAGTAAAACTGTACTGTCTTTAGGTCTAATATCTGAGTTGTTTTTATTTATAAACAACATACTATATGGGAACTGGTTTATTCATTTAATTTGTTTAATATTAAGTTTGCTGATTTAGCATCATGAAGGATAGTTAAATAGTGTTGATGACAACTCCAAGATTTTGATTCTCAATCCTTGAAGAGATTCTTGTGGTCTACAGCTTATCAATAATAAATGACATATTCTTCTTTCTCATAGGTAAATCCATTCCCTAAATATCACCAGAAATCAGCAAGGGCATTATGCGATGCTTCCATCAGTAAGGGCACTGCTGTTTTCCATTGAATAAATTATGTGTGTGTTTTTTAATTAGAGTTAAACTAAATTCTGATGTTAAAGACCAATAAATTTGCTTCTTAGCCTTGTTAATTATTTAGTTACAGAATGTTGATGTGCTAATCATTAACACAAGAGCTTTTAATTACATTTTAAAAGTAAAGTTTTAAAAAGTGAAAAATGAGTTTTGTTAAAAAGTCACAATCAGGGACAGGAGTGATAGCACAGTGTTTAGGGTATTTGCCTTGCATGTGGCCAACTCACCAAGGATCCATCCTCAGCCTTTCACAGTGTCCCCTCAGCCTGCCACGAGTGGTTTCTGAACTCTGAGACAAGAATAACCCCTGAGTGCCTCCGGATGTGGCTCAAAAACAAAACAAAACAAAAATTCACAATCAGTCTGTCATAAAATGTTGATGCAAGAAATTGCGTCTTTCTTTTGGGGTCACTGATAATGCTACAGGACAATAATCTCATAGTTCTTGTCATGGGCACACAGGTATTTAAGGAACATTTTGGTTGAGCAAATGATATTTGATTACAAAGGATTAGGAGAAATTCCTATTCTGAAATGTTATATTGTAAGACTCTTACATCAAATTCAGTAGATGGTAAGATGACTTTGGCTCTTCTGACCACTCATCCACAGGAGGATCAATTTAATAAAAATGCTCAACTGTAAAGTTGGCTTTACTGAACACATACCAATTTGTTCTTTCATTTTAAATATTATGACATTCCTTCTTCACTTGCAAACTTGGAAAATCGTGTCTTGGGAAGAAATAAATAATTGCTGTGGTCTTTAGAAACAATTGAAGATTACACTAAAAGCAGCTGCAGCAATGTAAAACCCTTGGAGACTAAAGAGGAATCATTTCTTGTGTATATTTCATTTTCTCAAACTGTCTGCTGAATTACACATTCAGAAACTTCTTGCCTCTGAAAGTCTGACACCAGAGTTATTCTGAAAGGTGTCTACTGATCTTGTCTTACTTAAAAGTAGATACAATAGTTATGGTTTAATGAATACTTCGGTGTGAAATCCAAATTCTTACCATGCAAGAAAAACAATATGTGTTGCCACAGGTTGCTGACATGTTTGCTACTGGTTACTCATAGCTAATTCTTTATCTGGCTTTTGGCCCTGACCCAGAGAAAGCAAGGCTTTCTAAAGCCGTATTTCCTTCCTGAAACAAGCTGCATTGTAGTACTAAACCTGTCCCTCTGCCTGCTAACTACACACTTTTTTTAATGGTCTTATTTCAAAATTAAGTTTGAAATAGTATTCTACAGATTCTATAGATTCTTGCAGTGCACTCAGGGATCACTTGTGCTTGTACTCAGACTTCTAGAGTCAGCCACATGCAAGGCAAGTGTTCTACCTTCTGAAATATCTCTCCAGATCCTCCATAGTGTTTCATGACATTTACTTTGTATAAACTCACCAATATTTTTCTATGAAGCTGTTATTTACTATTGTGCTTTATTTTCTAATTTGTTTCTGTTTTGTTTTTGGGTCACACCCGGCAGCACACAGGTTTTACTCCTGGCTCTATGCTCAGAAATTCCTCTTGACAAGCTCGGGGGACCATATGGGATGCCGGGATTCGAACCACCATCCTTCTGCAAGCAAGGCTAACACCTTACCTCCATGCTATCTCTCCGGCCCCTTAAATTTTTTTTCTATTGAAACAATTGTGATCTACAGAGTCCTTCATAATTGGATTTCAGATATACTATGAATCAGGGCTCTTCCCACCCACAGTGTCAACCTCCCTCCACCAATGGATCCAGAGTGCATCCTGTCCCACCACCCTTTGCTCTCTGGCTTGCCAGTATAACAAACCCTTTGAGATTAGATTATTAAAGTTTAGGTCCTTTTATTCTTATTATCATTGAGTTTGATTTGGATATTTAGTTCTGTCATTTTCTCCCTGCCAATGCATCTGAAACCACTTGGCCCTCATTCCCCAGCTTTTTTTTATTCGTTTTCTCTTAGTTTTATAGAAAAATGCAGAAATATAAGGACATGCATCAAAGAAATATTCAAAGAAAATATAAATGCCCCCTTTAACTACACTTCTTACCTATTCTGTGTTGTTTCCAAGGGTACTTTCTCCCCAAAAAATCTTCTGCATACAATCTTTATCACACAGTTTCTATTGTACCCTCTGTTATTTTATAATATTTGGAGTGTTCTCATGAAGTAAGATATCAAGTGATATCATGAATTTAGGTATTCCTCTCATCAAATTATGATGATTCAATTCTTTTGGGGTGGGAGTACATATAGCTCACAAACTGACATGGTATTTTGAAAACCTACACAAATGGTGAGAGAAAATGAGTTGATGCTGAAAAGAAATGCAGCAGAAGGAGAGTATCTTTGTCAGTTAAAACATTGAGACAGAGTAATTATAAAAAACATTAAGTCAGGGGCCAGTGAGGTGGCGCTAGACTCGGTAAGGTGTCTGCCTTGCAAGCCCTAACCAAGGAAGGACTGTGGTTCAATCCCCCGGCGTCCCTTATGGTCCCCCCAAGCCAGGGGCAATTTCTGAGCGCTTAGCCAGGAGTAACCCCTGAGCATCAAACGGGTGTGGCCCCCCAAAAACACAAAACAAAACAAAACAAAAATTAAGTCAAATCTTTTTTGGTGTTTTGGTACATTTAAGAAACCAATTATATTCTAAGGATAACTGATAATTAAATTTAAGCTCTGGATTCAGAGAGCTTTGTTGGCAACACAAAATTAAACTGATTTTCTTCTGCTGAAATATAAGAAAATAGTTTTATATATATTTCAAAGAAACATAATTTCTCTACTATGACAATGCGATATGCCTAGATCAGAAGTCTCCTGAGAATTCTGAGTTTAGAGATGGAATCCACGGAACCTATTTATCAAGTCTTGACTTCGTAGTTTATGCTGATCCCTTGAGACCATTGAATTGATTCATGCCTCTCTGTAAGAGGCTAGATTTCCCCAATATAGTTTTCATAAAAAATATGCACTCTAGGATCTTTCTGTTTTATCTCGACCACTAGACAAATATCTAGAGTCAATTTATAATATAATGCATACAACCAAAAAAAGGCTAAAAGTTTGCTAAAAAAAAGGATAAGTGTTATGTAGCTGATAGTCAGTAATTGATAGTACAGTAAGACAGTAAAATAGTACAGTAAGATACTACAGAAAGGTTGATATATATATATTAACTCATACCAAACTTGTTTTTGTGTGTCCTGTAAATGCAATACTGACATTTTAATTTTTGTTTGTTTTTTTTGTTTTGGGGCCACACCCAGCATTGTTCAGGAGTTACTTCTGGATGTGCACTCAGGAAATGGACTTGGTGTGTTCAGAAAACAATATGGGATACAGATGATCAAAACTGGATTGGCCAAGTGTAAGGCAAGCATCTTACCTGTTGTACTATCACTCTGGTTCCTTATTTACAATGTTTTAAATCTGTTTTTACTCTAAGATTTTATAGTTGGTTCTCCTACACTAAATTCAGCACCTTGGGGTTTTTTTGTTTTTCTTCTTCCTTTCTCTCTTTTCTTTCAGCTCTTTCTTTTTCTTTCTTTCTTCTGTTTCTCTTTCTTCCTTTCCTTCCTTCCTTCTTTCTTTTTTCTTTCTCTTTCCTTTTTTTCTTTCTTTTTTCTTTTTCTTCCTCCCATTCTTTTTTTTTCTTTTTAATTTTCATTTAATTCTTTTGGTGAAAGGGATGTACTTTATTTTAGAATACCTAAAAAAAAGCCAAATGAGTAAAAAAGTTATCATAGCTTTAATGCACATTAATGCTATTATTAAAAACTTACATTATTTAAAAATTTTATACTTTATTTAAAGAAAATGTATCACATAATTGTTATAATTCAACATAATAGATTTGTTTTCAGTAAGTGAAAAGTTATTATTAAAAAATAGACTAGAAAAAAAAAGAAAAAAATTTTTTTGGTTTTGGGGTCATACCTGGCAGCGCTCAGGGGTTACTCCTGGCTCTATGCTCAGAAATTGCTCCTGGCAGGCTTGGAGGACCATATGGGATGCCAGGATTCAAACCACCATCCTTCTGCATGCAAGGCAAATACCCTATCTCTAAGCTATCTCTCCGACCCCCAAAAAAATACCTTTAAAAGAGAAAATAAGCACATTTGTGCAAATTATTGTATCTCCAATGACATCATTAATGCAATGGCAGAAGGTTTAATAAGGTCTTGTTGTTAGCTGTCTATTCTGTTAAACTGGTGTATTCCTATGGTGATGAGAGCATCAAACAAAGGAAATTGTCGAGAAATTCGAAGCATATTACTGATACTAAAACATTTAGAGGTGTGAACTCAGCTGCCAGACCGCCTGGAAGAACAAAGATACAGAAGGAGAGTGCAGTCACTTGCACCAAAAAGCCCTGGTGATATCAGTCCAAATACTGGTGTATCTGAACTTTTGTCAGCCTGGTATCTTCAGAGAGAATTTTAGAGGGCTGCTGAGGCAGTTTATAGGCAAAATGGTGGTTTTATGTGCTAGGTGCAGCAGACATGGCTCCAGCAGTATGGAGGTTTGGCCCACCCTATCCTCAAGATTGCCAGCTTTCTATTAAATGGACAAAGTCCCCTGATTTTTTAATGTCTTGATTTATATTTTGAGAATTGAATTAATCTATGGAGCTGGCCCGTGTGAATATGGTGATTGCTCTTCCTTCCTTCTTCATACCATTTTCTCCTTTCTTCCCTTTCTTAACTCCCTCCTTCCCTTCCTTCCCTCCCTCTTTCCCTTTCTTCCCTCCCTCCTTCCCTTCCTTCCCTCCCTCCTTCCCTCCTTTACTCCCTCCCTCCTACCAACTCCCTCCCTCCATCCCACCTTCCTTCACTTCCTCCCTCCCTCCCTCTTTCCCTTACTTCCTCCCTTCTCCCTTACTCCCTCCCTCTCTCCCTTCCTTCCTTTCTTACTTCCTCCCTCTCTCCTTCCCTTCCTTTCTCCCTTCCTTTCTCTATTCCTTTCTCCCTTCCTTCCTTCCTTCCTTCCTTCCTTCCTTCCTTCCTTCCTTCCTTCCTTCCTTCCTTCCTTCCTTCCTTCCTTCCTTCCTTCCTTCCTTCCTTCCTTCCTTCATTTTTCCTTATTTTTCTTCCTGGATATTAGCCTTTTATCTGTTGTACATTTGCATAATGTACAGTGTATTTTAGCTTAAGTTTGTTTTGTAATACAGAATCTTTTTAATTAGATGTAGTTTCATTTGTTTATTTTTGTTGTGCTGTTTTTGCCTTTGTGCAATCTTCATGAAGAATACTTTGCTATCCATTTTCTGAGTGAGCTGCCTTGCTTTTTTTCAATATATTTGATAGATTCTTGTATACTCTCAGGACCTTTAATCACTTTGAGTTTATTTTGTGTTTGATGTGAGATGCAGTTCCAATTTCATTTTATAACTGCCGCTTCCCAGTTATTCTAACACCATTCATTGAAGAATTTTTTTTTGCTCCAATGTATGTACTTAGGTATTCTGTGGTTAACTGCCCATTAATTTGAGGGTTTAACTAAGGACTTTCAATCCTTTTCTATTAGTCTGTGGTTCTACCTTTATTCTTGTACCATGTTTTGATTGTGGAAGTTTTGTTATAGAGCTCAAAGTTGGTATGTGCAATATCTCCCATCTTCATTTTGGCTCTTAGAATTGGTAGGGCTATTTGAGGTCTTTTATGGTTCCATGCAGATTTTGGCAGAGTTTTTCCAAATCATTGAAGAATACCATTAGAATTTTAAGAGATTTTACATTTAGTCTGTTTAATGCTTTGAATAAAAAAATCATTTTTGCAATGTTGATTCTTCCAATCCATATACAGGAAATGTCTTTCTATTTTCTGGAGTTCTAATTTATTTAACAATGATTTTTAGTGTTTACTTTCTGTCTTTAACCATCTTTCTTAAATTTATTGCTATACAGCTAATGTTTTTGAGAACAAGATTTTTGAGAGGGATTATTTTTAAAATTTTTTTCCTCTTTATTATTTGCATATGTAAATGTCACAAATTTTGTATATTAATTCTCTAATTGGCTACATTATTATATTGGTTTGTCTCTTCTGGAGTTTTGCACCATTAAATAAAATATTGTCTGTGGTTTTGCTATAGATGGCAATTACTATCTTGAGGAATGTACCTTATTTTACCAATTTTAAGTACCAAAAGTTTTTATAAGATTTGTTCTTGAGGTAAGAGACAAAATATAAATTTAGGTAAATGTAGTTTTTTTAAACCCCCCTAAATCATAAGAATTAGCTTCCTTGAAAAGACTGGAAATAACATGTTAGCAGAGAATAATTTCTGTATACAATGAAAAACAAAGGTCTTCTCTAAATTTTAAAACTAAGATAGACAGCTGCATTCAAAAATTAATAAGCAGAAAAAAATAAGCTAGTGGTACTTATATACAAAATATATAACACATGGGAAACTGACAGCCAACAATATTTAATGGGAGGCACAGGATGACAATGTTTATCAGAGCAACAAAAATGCAAAATATTTCATGGGAAAAGCAGAAGTAGCTTTCCTCTATAGGAAAGAAAGTACTGGTAAAAACATGTTACAGAACTGGGGAAAGTGGAGAAGTGGGGAAAATAGATTGTTAAACTCAGGGGAGGCACAGCTAATAGTTCTTAGAGCTTACTTCTGGTTTTGCTCTAAGGGATTTCATAGTGGACTCAGAAACAATATGGGATTCAGGAGATCTAGCCCAGATCAACAGTGTGCAGGGCAAATATCTTATCAATTGTACTATCACTTTGGCCCAGGAATATTTATTATTATAAGTAAACTGTGCCACAATTATTGTTATAAGGTGTAAGACTGGAGCTAACTGTAAGGGAGTTGTTTAGTACTTGGAAAAACTGACTCTGATATTTCCTTTATTAATCTAAAAGATATTAGAAATTTATTCTTAGACATTTGGAGTACTAACCCCAAAATAATATGGCAGTTCCATGTGCTTATTTCCAGGTCTGAGCCAAAGCCTGTTTAAGAGAGGTGTTGATTCCACAAGGGTTTGGTGGAATCCATGGTAGAAATAATGGTATATATAAATGATTTACCTGGTTTCTTCTCCAACAGATCTATTACCAGTAATTACATACCATGTATGGGGGTATGCATAATAGCCAGTCAATTTAAGTGTTCTTATATACAGGATCTGAATTAAAATTATACTTACAGACAACAGAAGAATAAAAAATATGAAGTAATACATAATTCTGGCTTAAAGATAGCACAGAACAGATTTCTATTCTTCTTTAGTAACTGGTACTCCTCTTTCAATTATATCTTGTTATGTCAAATAAATGCTTTCAAGATAGATTGTTAGATTAAAACTTCCCATTATACATCCCAGTGAAGATAGCACATGAAAATATTGCTTTCTATAAGTATTAGTGATGAAGTAATGATGAACTAACGTGATAAAGGAAGTAGTGATAAAGAACTAAAGAAGGTGGAAATGGTTTAGATCATTTAAGTTACCAGTGTTGTCTCTCTGAAAATTTTTGAATCATGTTGAATGCACATTTTTGAAATGTAAACTGAACAAAAGTGTAGTGCTCCAATAAGAGCTGCTGTATCAGGTTTAATAACATTGCTTAAGAATATTAAAATAGGGGCAGGTGAGGTGGCTCTAGAGGTAAGGTCTCTGCCTTGCAAGCGCTAGCCAAGGTAGGACCGAGGTTCAATCCCCAGCGTCCCATATGGTCCCCCCAAGCCAGGGGCAATTTCTGAGCACTTAGTCAGGAGTAACCCTGAGCATCAAACGGGTATGACCCAAAATACCAAAAAAAAAATTAAAATAAAAAAAATGATATATGAGTGTACAGTTGACAGGGTGGCAGATATGTTATTTCTGCTTCTAAAAAGATATGTTATTTCTGCTTCTTAAAAAAGTTTAAAAAAAATTTGTAGAGTACAGCCCAACTTGGGGTACATAATTTTCTTCCTTTACTTTTATTAGATACTCGCTTTATCTTACTCATTTTATGGTTTTTAAATAAAATTATTTTTCATTTTTAATAAAAATTGAGCTTGAATTCTACATGGGATAGACAATATATATATATAATTTTGATACACTATTAACTCTCCAATCCTCTTTTAAAATATAGTTTCAAATAATCTTAACAATTTGCATATTCTGCAGTATATCACACTCTAATATAGTGAGGGCTGATATTAATTAGAATAATATACTTAATGTGCGTCAGGGAACTTTATAAGTATCCTATGTCTTTAGTAAGATGTGCACACTCTTTTTTTTTTTTAATTTTTTTTTTATTTAAACACCTTGATTACATACATGATTGTGTTTGGGTTTCAGTCATAAAAGGAACACCACCCATCACCAGTGCAACATTCCCATCACCCAAGTCCCAAATCTCCCTCCTCCCCCCCCAACCCCCGCCTGTACCCTAAACAGGCTCTACATTTCCCTCATACATTCTCAATATTAGGACAGTTCAAAATGTAGTTATTTCTCTAACTAAACTCATCACTCTTTGTGGTGAGCTTCCTGAGGTGAGCTGGAACTTCCAGCTCTTTTCTCTTTTGTGTCTGAAAATTATTATTACAAGGGTGTCTTTCATTTTTCTTAAAACCCATAGATGAGTGAGACCATTCTGCGTTTTTCTCTCTCTCTCTGACTTATTTCACTCAGCATAATAGATTCCATGTACATCCATGTATAGGAAAATTTCATGACTTCATCTCTCCTGACAGCTGCATAATATTCCATTGTGTATATGTACCACAGTTTCTTTAGCCATTCGTCTGTTGAAGGGCATCTTGGTTGTTTCCAGAGTCTTGCTATGGTAAATAGAGCTGCAATGAATATAGGTGTAAGGAAGGGGTTTTTGTATTGTATTTTTGTGTTCCTAGGGTATCTTAAAGGTGAATAAATATTCAGAAACTGACAATTAATTAGTGATCAGAAGCAAAGCCTCCCAAGTAAGAAAATTTTATTATAATTTAGCATTTCACAAGTAGCAAGGTAACACAATGTTGATATATCTCTTTGAGTATGAGCAGGCAAATCACTTTATACTTGGAATAATTTGTGTGTCTATTTCCAAATTGACAAAATGACACACATTGAGAACAAAAAACTTGAGATATGTTAATAGTATGTCTAAGTTGCAACACAAGAAGACAGAATATACAGACTTCATATTATTAGATGTTTCTATGAAGAGCTAAAATAATCAGCAAAACTGGGGAACAAACAAAATGTGTCCTTGATTTTCTATATTCCTGTTTTTCAGTTATGGGTGTCCCTAAAATTGTTAAAACAATGGCTCAATATATGTAGCTCAAAAACATAAACATTTTTTCAACCAATGCTCTATTAAGTAATCTATGGGAATTCCTTAAAATTCACAGGGTCCAAGCTATTGTAGGAAGAGTCAAAGCTTTAACTAAAATTTCCATTACAAAAACAAAAAGGGTGAGAAGAGAAACCCCCCAGGCCACTAAATTTGAAAAAAAAAAAGTCAATAAAATCAATATTAAAAAGCCTTATTATTGACTGAAAAATACCAGGAAAAGCCAGTGATAAAATTCAGAATAATCAAAAGATGGGTAAAAGTTTGGGTGAGAAGTTATGCTTATATTTTTTTTGATAAAGCATTTTTTTTATTTAAACAACTTTATTACGTACATGATTGTGTTTTGGCTTCAGTCATGTAAAGAACACCATCCATCACCAGTGCAACATTCCCATCACCAATGTTCCAAATCTCCCTCCTCCCCACCCAACCCTCGCCTGAACTCTAGACAGGCTTTCTATTTCCCTCGTACATTCTCTTTAGTAGGATAGTTCAAAATGTAGTTATTTCTCTAACTAAACTCATCCCTGTTTGTGGTGAGCTTCATGAGGTGAGCTGGAACTTCCAGCTCTTTTCTCTTTTGTGTCTGAAAGTTATTACTGCAAGAATGTCTTTCATTTTTCTTAAAACCCATAGATGAGTGAGACCATTCTGCATCTTTCTCTCTCTCTCTGACTTATTTCACTCAGCATAATAGATCCCATTATATTTTTACAGAAAATCATGCTTAACCTGTTTCTTAAGATCTAAAAATGTGATAGCAAAGACCCATCTAGCATCACTGCTCACCAGGGAAATGGAAGACAAATGAAGAGCTTAACCAGGAGGCATAAAAAGTACTAATATATTCTAATTCTGGTAAAACACCAACCTCTATGTTTCTAACTAAGATCACCATTTTGAATGTATTAGTAATTTATGCAGGTGAGCTAAGGAAGACTGGAATGGGGTAATATGCCACCTTTGACATTCTTTAATGAGACTGATTGAATGTCTAATTCATGGGATCCTGAGGCCCAAGAAAATAACCAAAATGTACCTCAAAAATTAATTAAACTTTTGGATTTTCCATAAATTAAGCCAAAAGAGAGCATTATTTCAAATCTGCAGGTCAGATTAAACCTTAAGTCTCATTAACAAGACAAAGGGAAATTTAGCATTACAATCATTAACTAGGCTCTCTTTAAATATCCTGAGTTGATTCACAAATACCATCTGACCAAATTTGATTTGTAATCTTAAACCTATTGAAGGAAATGAAACACTAGAAGAATGAAACACATATTATATCAACTTGTGCAAAATTCTTTATTTTTTCTTGATAGGAAAAGTGATAGTTGATAGAGAACTGAACTTTGTATCTCTTACAGGGAACTGTTGGTTTCCTTTACTTACATAAAGGCCTACAAGTTATATTCATGCCAATTAGACTTTCCAAGGCAAAGCAGAAGTCTTCCTAAATGTATATTGTGGAAAATTTGTTAGATAAAATACTAAATAAATCTCAAAATTTTATATTAATGCTCATTTTAAGAATCAAAAAACTAATAGCATTAACTGCTGCTGCTGTTTATGGAACTTCTCTCCACCAGGATATCCAAACTCTCTATTTCCTTGAGAATTGGCATAAAATTCCTGTTTACTATAGCACAATCAACAAATAATTGACTCTAAAATTATTATTCAAAAGGTTATCTACAACAAGCAGTGGTATTTCTAGGGAATAAAAATAAACTCTCCAAACAAAAGGTCTTTTAAAATGTGATTGGAAATTTACTCAATTTTGTGTAACTCCCAAATTATGTGATGAACACAGTATTCTGGGAGCTAATTAGAAAACATTTGCTTAGTCAAGTAAATATTTTTCATGGTATATAACCTTCGTAAGAAGTGTTTGATAATTTTCTCATAAATTAAAAGGTTTTTCTAGTGATGAGCTACATGGATAATAAAGCCCATCCCAATCCACTAAAATAATTCTAGCAGTTTTTCTCTTAATTTTAATCGTTATATTTTCCTGGTTGTCTGGAAGAGCCACTGGCTGAGTCCAACCCCTGTTAAGAGACTGGAAGCTCCAGTGCTATCAGCAGGACTGAGATGTTGGCCATCATGTTGGCTACTATCCATTCTACTATGTGTGAAGAACAAAAAAGAAAGGGGGATATGTTGAATATAGAAATATCCTGGAAGTCAGTACACTTTGTTAAAAAGATGAGAGTCTGAGGATACTGGCTGAAAGGTGATTTGGGGAAACTTAATTACTGGTAACAGGAATACTGGCACTCAGGGAACATCCTATATGGTTGAAGTCCTATATTCACTCATTTATATGCCACTTGACCCAGGAGACAATTTAAAGATTTTTGCATTAGCTTCTCCAGGTCCTTTGATATATAAAAACCTAGGAAGGTTAAATTAGCATAAATAGGCAACTGTCTATTAATATTTGTCCTTCTTGTGTTTACTGATTCTAAACAATAAATACTGTAGGTGAAGGACAGTCAGGGCTCAGTCCTTGAGGCTGTGAGCTTCCTGATTCCATGGTCTTATATCTGTCATATTTTCTTGCTCCTCATGGTACCCTTGCTTCAAGTCCATTTACCCAGGCCTGGTCCCTGGAGCACCATTATATAGGGCTACAGAACAGTTCAACCACTTATTAGATAACCATATAATCAAAGAAGATTCTGTATATCATCAAATCAGAAAAAAGAAATGAATGAAAGGGAGTTGGTAGTCAATTATGTTATATGGAAACCTATTGTATAAAAGTTGGCAGTGGAGTAAAGTGAAGCAAAGGCATTTTAATTATGTTGTCATGGCAGCGAAGATATATTGCCTTCAAAGGTGTGATGCTATTTTTCAGGGTGCCCTACTTTATCTAAATCAAAATCAACAAGCTATTAGTTCAGGTAATTTATCTAACCTGTACTACTGCTATAAAAAGTTTTGTTAGATGATGCATTTTCATTTACATATTCTTTGACTTTTTATAATATATTATAGAAAAAATTAAGTAATTGAAATTATAAACTTATGATATTAAGTTACAGTTTTTTGGGGGGCTATACCTGGCTGTGATCAAGGTTTTCTCCTGGCTATCTGCTCATGGATCATCTTGGGAGGTGCTCAGAGGACTCTATAAAGAGCCAGTAATCGTACAGGGAATCAGTGGAGTGTAAGGCAAGTACCTTGATCCCTGAACTAGCTTTCCTGTCTTCACTATTGAACTTTTATATACAAAGGTTTCTGGTTTTCATTCTTTCTGCCTGGAATGGTCTTCTAGATTGGCAGTTTCAAAGTTTTCTTGGTGGTTTCAATGTATCATTCATCCCTCAGCTTAGATACAGTAGTTACTAACCTGAATATTTTTAACATACCACCCTATTTAAAGTGACCCTCTGGGTTCTATGTTCCATAACATTAGTCATTTTAGCATAAACTTTTAAGAGTCTGTTAGCTTTGCTTATTTGCCAGTTATTTTCTGTGTCCTCTTCATATGAGTTCTATATGGGAAAGGACATTGTTTTACTCATTGTTGTTTTCCTAAAGCCTGACAGTGACAAGTACAAATGATAGACTTTATACAGAATTGTTCATTCAATTAATTAATTAAGAAAATTAAGTTGATTTTGGTAGAATCCAGAAATGAGAACTTTTGTTGTTTTTATTGTTTTGGTTTGTATTTGTTTTTTGGGGGGCCACACCCGGTGATGATGCTCAGGGGTTACTCCTGGCTATGTGCTCAGAAATCACTCCTGGCTTGGGGGATCATATGGGATGGTGGAGAGGCTACCACACTCAAGGCAGACACCTTACCCCTTGAGCCACTGCTCCGGCCCCAGAAATGAGGATTTTTAATGTGTCCTTCACACTTTGATATTGATGCAACATTTCCTCATTTTACATTGCAAAAAAGAATGTCATTAGTTCACAAAATCCTGCTATGTGTTTTTATAAAATACTTTGATGACAATATAATCAATAATTTTATTTACTTGTTTGCCATAAAAATCTGTATTACTATACATTGTATATATAATATTTTAAGATTACAAGAACTGTATCATTATTTTTTATTTTACTGATGAGGAAATCTTTAAATTTATAGAGTGGTAAGAAAATACAGAATCAAAAACACAGATCTGTGACCAAAACCAGTGCTTTCTTACCTCTCTGTTCTTTTCTGAATATACAAATGGCTTCTCAAACCTGTTGATTTAATATTATTGTCTGGTTCTCTTCCATTTTATTTCCCTTTTGCCTTGCCAGTAAACAGGAGTTGTTACTTTTGACCCATGACAGCTAAAATTTAGCCCTCTGCAAACAATTAGGCTGCCTTTAAATCAAACATAAATCTTAATAGTAAACTACTTTCAGCATAATGCCAGGAAAATAAATGTAAGTGCAATTACTGAATATATCAGAAATAATCATAAATCTAATAGTTTGGAAATTTCAACTTTATAAAAATGCAAAGGATATTTTAAACTGTAAGATATATTAATTCAGATCATACCTTAAAAGATAACACCTCACAAAATGTGTTAGATAATATTTAAAAAATATACTACTCCAACTTGAACTGGAATCTTCCTGAAGTCGTATTTTCCCAAATATTACCTTTTATTACCCTATATGCTTTATTATCTTATATCCTATTATCTTTTATCCTTGTTATAGGTCTGTACATATATACATATAATTCAATATTGAAGATATGATATATTTTTTCTAATAAAAATGAGAGCTATTTCTCAATAACATCCTATTTTGTTCTTAGATCTCTTTCCTCTCTATCTGTTGAACCCATTTTTAGATAAAACAAGTGTCTTATAATAGAACAAAGATAAGTTTTTATAGTCTCAATTTTCACCAGAGGAGTCAAAGAAAATAAAGTTAGAAAATTAATAAAATTTATGAATTAAATAGGCTATAGTATTCTTTACTGTCAATTATCACAGTTATATGGTCAGAGAGATGGATATTGATTACTAATACTTTTGAGGGGTTTGGGCCACCCCCAGTGATGCTCAGGTGTTACTCCTGGCTATGCGCTCAGAAATCGACCCTGGCTTTGGGAGACCATATGGGATATGGGAGACCATATGCTGGGGGATCAAACCGAGGACCGCTCTAGGTTAGCGTGTGCAAGGCAGATGCCCTACCGCTGCACCACCACTCCAGTCCCTGATTATTAATACTCTTATCAATAAATAAATAAATAAATAAAAGTGGAGATAAAGTACTAAAGATGTTTTTATTATTGCATAAAAAAGTAAATAAGAGATATAAATGATCATGTTCTTTGACTTGTATAAGTCTTATAACTTAGTTGCACTTAAAGGTTATAGTGATTTTACTTAGAGACAGAATTTTTATTTTACAGAGAACAAAATGTTAGCTAAATCTTATATTTAAAAACCCCAATTTGTAAAGTATATATTTAAACCAAATAATATAATTATTAAATAAAATTTACTTTATGAGCAAATGTTATAAGGAAAATATAAATATTTTATATATTTATGGAGTAATCAGGCAAAATTAATTGATATAATGTTATGATAGTCTTCATTTCACATCTGACATTTACAGAATATGAAAAAGTCAATTTGTAAAGAAATGGAAAGTTTCATCAAATTTGCACAGAGATCTTTTACAATTTGTTATCCAAGGACATTTTTCCTTCTTTTTTTTTTTTTTTTTTTTTAATTGAGGGAAACACCTTGTAGTACTCAGTGCTTACACTCAGGGCACACTCATGCTAGGGTCAGGAGAACATATGTGGTGCTGAGTATTGTATGCATGTTGACCACATACCAGGCAACTGTCTAACCCATCATGTTGTCACTTTGGCCCCTTCTTTTCACAGAATTATCTCAGGCATCATTCTTGTCATTATTTTCATTTTTAATTTTAAATTAAAGGGAAATTTTCCACATTTTTATTTAATTGCTTTCTCTGTGATTCTATATTTTCAAATATTTACAGGTTTGAATGTTCAAATACCAATGAACAAAGATATATTCTAATTCTAAATTATTAATTTAGGGGCAAAACTTTCATCAATTACTAAGTAAAAATGCTAGTATGAGAAATCTTCAAATTAATATTTTTATGACGTAGCCTTCAATTCTTTAAAGATTACCATTTCTGGAGACTTGATAAATAGTAAATCGTAAAATATAGTAGTGCTATGGAAGAGAAGATGTGGAATTAGATAAGTTGTATTAGACAGCTCTGGTTGCTATAACACAACAGAACAAGTGTGGTCACTTAAGCAAAGACATTTGCATTCTTACAGTTCCGTAAATTTGAAATTCAATATTCAGATATCAGAAGACTTGATTTCTGTTTCTTCCTTACTTGTAGAAAACTCCCTTTCTTATTGTATTTTTTACAGTAAATATTTATTTAGAGTAACAAAGTAATCACAAGTGCCAGAAACTGAAAGAGTCCAGTTTCTTACAGTTCCAGTTCCATGCCCTTTTTTTTAATTCTGTATTGTTTTCTTTTTTATTTTTCTTTAATATTTTTCACAGTAATATTTTAGGTACATATTGACATTGAATCAGGGAAATTTCCACCATCAAGTTTTTCCTCCCTCCACCCCTGTTGCCAGCATGCATCTCATAACCCCCCCACCCCCACCCCTGCTGCTAGTATAAGTGGTCCCTGCTGTGTCTAGCCTCTTGTAGATTGGGTATCAATTCTGTTGTCCTTTGCTTTGGATTTGGTGTTTAAATCTGGTCATTTTTTATTACTACTTAGTGATCATACAACTGTTTAGTCTTGGTACCCTCCATTATTTCCCCCTCAATTTGTGAGACAGAACAAGATGGTTCAAGTTATGTGGTTCTCTTTGAAGAAAAGAAAAAACATTAAATGAGACAAAAATCAAACAAGCAAAAAATAAGTGAGTCCTTCTAGAGGCTATAAATATCAATTTGAGAGAAGAAAGGGAAAAAGAAAAAGAAACACAACAACAATGAAAAAGAAAAATCAAACAAAAAATCCAAAAGCATTACAGCAATAAAGATAACCACCACACAATAACCATGGTCCTGAAATAAATGTAAAACAAAGCATAAAACAAATGAAAAAAACAACAACAATAATAACAAAACCAAAAAAAAATTATTTTGTGCTGCTTTTTTTTTTCTACATAGGCACAGTAAATATTGGGGGAAATTAGAAAAGGAATTTCCTTGGCCTAAGAGATACAGGGTTTCTCGGCCCTTGAATTATAGTGTCATGGGAATAACTACACACTCCATACATATTCATTTACTCTCTCAAGGTCCTTTTGTGATGTATGGAAACATTCTGCTCCGTCATGGATGATAAAATAAGACCTCTGTATCTAGAGATCTTGGTATCTGCACAGGTCAAAGGATGGAGTCTAGGATGGAGTCTGTCTTTACAGTTCTAGAAGTTCTGTTCCATCACTGTTGTTTTATTCAGTCTTCTGTAGTTGGTGGTCTTGGTTTTTGCACCAATCCTAGGACGAAGTCTACAATAGTCTTTCGTTATGTTTCCAGAAGACCTGCTCAGTTGCAATTGTCTCAGTCAGACTTCTGCAATTAGAGATCTTGGTTGTTGTACATATCTTAGACCAAAGCCTAGATTAGGTTCTTTTTTATTGGTCTCAGGATAAATTCGGCCCAGTCATGGTTGTCACAGTCAGTCTTCTGTAGATAGCAATCTTTGTATTTGCACAGATCAAAGGATGACAAGTTTTCTGATTTCATCTTATCTTTAGATGGTGAGGTAAGAAAACCTGCTCTTAGCTCAGGTTGTTGCCATTTCCTCATTGTCAGGATGTCATATCAAAACTGGCACATGTTGGTGTCACACCAGTATTAAGAATGTCCCAGACAATCATTTAAAAAAGATAAAGAAATAAATTAAAAACGAAACAAAACTTAACAAAAACAAAAAAACAAAACAAAACAAAAAAAGATAAATAAAAATAAAATAAGTTAGCGAAGTTTTTAAGGAACCAAAGTGGTGCAGAGGACTACCTTACATTTGGGGGAGAGCAGGTAAGAGGTGGTGTATTACAGGTTTTATGCCTATGTTGGAAGTACAGTTTTTCCCATTGTCTTTTGGGTTTTTCTTGTGGTGTGTGGGTTCCCAGGCATCTTCCTAACACATCCCCTGACCTTCTTCAGATTATTAAAATTTGCGGCAGGGAGGTCTTGGAAGAGTTCTTGCATTGGGGATACTTTTGGAGCTAGGCCCAGTTTCAAGGAACAGTCCGCGTTAGGGAGAGTTAGTAGGGAGGGCCTCACAGCATGAGTCCACAGGGGAGTTGGCTGTCTTTTCTTTCAGGAGACGAGGTGTGGGTTTATCTGGGTGTCCCCTCGCCTGGGTGCAGGGTACTGGTTCGTTGAGTAGGAGGTCGATCTTGATGCCTAATAGAATAAGGACTGAGGGTGAAAAATTTTAATATGGTGGAAGATCTGGATGGGATTGAGGGGTAAAGGGATAGTTGGATTTCCGGAGGGGAGAAAGGGGAAGGTATATGGGAAGAGTATGAAGGAAGAGAAAAGAGAAAATACCTTCGAGAGAAAAGGGGAAGAGAAAGAGAAAAAAAGTAATAAGCAGAATAGAGAAAAAAAAAGAAAAGAAAAGTAGTAAGAAGAGAGGAGAGAATAGCAAGGGAATGCTGGTTTAATTAAAAGTGTTCGAAGAATCGAGCCTGTGGTTTAAGTCTGTACGTCTCAGGTACTGCTTCGATGATCTGAATGATCACGTGCTTCAATTCCTAAATGGAGGTATTACCTAGAGATAAAGTGTATGTTAAAGAGTTTTCTCGTGGCCATCTCGTAGTGCATGCAAGGTATGGTATCCCGTGTGGTATCCCGAATTGCCACCTTAGTTTGTCCGCCCTTTGTATCCAAGGGCACCTGTGGACAGAAAAGCTGAGAGGTTATTTTAAATATAGTAAGATAAAGGCAATAAAACATAGTGTTATGGGATGTTTCCATTGGAGTCAGTGATTTCCCATGGTGTTCTATACTTGTGTTCCTGTATACGAACTCCAAGGGATTATTGTGGGCCTTTGTTGTAGAAGTCTGATTACCTACCTGTTCTCTCTATGCTGCCGTTTCTGTTGTTATTGTTTTCTTTATGATATATTGTGTAATCAAAATTTTGCATTATTCCTTTTTCATGTATTTTGGACACTGCTCCCACGTATATGTTGACTATTACAGTGTTCGGAGTTTCTACCATGTTAAACCCTGTTATTTGATTGTTAAGTATTAGTTGTGTATAAAATATGTGTTCTAGGTGTTTCAGAATAGTGCTACCATTCTGTATTTTTCTTTTGTCTTCTGACTTACTTCGTTTAACATAACATGATCTAGGTCCATCCACGTTGCTGCAAAGTCTGTGATTGTATCATTTCTAACTGCCATGTAATATTCCATTGTATATATATACCACATCTTAATGATCCATTCATCTGTTGTTGGACATTGAGGTTGGTTCCAAGATTTGGCTATTATACTGATTGCTGCAATAAATAGTGGGGTGCATACGTATTTTGGAATGAATGTCCTTCCATCTTGGGGGTATATGCCTAGGAGAGCAATTGCTGGGTCAAATGGCAGCTCAATTCTTTTTTTTTTTTCCCCCTCGTTTTTGGGTATGTGACCTGTTTCGGTTATCCCATCAATCCACCCACAAATATACAGACATTATAATGTAGCACCACTTCCCCCGGCAAAGGCACACTAAGTAAAGGGGAAATCTTACATAAAAAAAAATAATAACTAACAAGTTTAAGAAAAATCATTTAAGTTCAGTTTAAAAGTTTTTAAACAATTGGTGATTGTTAATTATAAAATTTTTTTTTGAATGCTGAAGTCTTACAGAAGTCAGGAGGCATTCCCGTGGCATTCAAAAATAACCATTTTACCTCCTGCCAAGCTGTTTTCTTACAGACTTCCTGCAGCTTCCCGCAGTCCTGTCCTCATTCACTTCAAAACAGCCTGTCACCCCTCCTGCTAGCCCACCATTCCTGCCGGACCTGTTTCTGACTGACTCTGCCTAAGGGGAATGCGGGATGATACTCTGCCTGGCAGCCCTTCTATAAACCTTCAGCATGCCCACTGCTACCAACAACCCTGCTGACCTCCACTGGGGAGCTGAGACTCATCAAGGCATACCTTTGACACAGGTCATGGGCGTGGGACCTTGCTTACTCAGACCATATATGCGCCCCCCCCGTTCAACTATCAAACATTTGCAATCAAACCATTGTGGTTAATAACACTTCCATCTTCATTGAAGCCCCCAGTTCCACTGGACATTCTCCCCATATTATTACTAAAATGTTTCTTGCTTATCATGACTATTAGCTTTGTTAATGCCTAGATTAACCATCAAACCTGTTGGTCCAGTTTCCACCTCGAACCTCATCCTGCAGATGGTCAACGCCTCCACCATCACTGACCCTGCCTATCTGCTATTCATCTCAACCGCCCTTCTGCTTTGGCGACCCCCTGCCTGTCTCTGACCCCTTCGCTCTGCAATCCAGCCCCAAGCCTCACTTCGGCATCACCTTGGAACAGGTGGTGGAACTTGAACTTTGCCTTTTGGTACCCAATATGATTCCCCCTAAAATTGTAATCAAATTCTTGTCGTTGATTTCTCCTTTCAGTTCATGATTGCCCCCAATTTAACATTTTTTTGCCTGTTTCACTAGTTTATCTCCCCCATTGTTTTACATTTGTTTCTTTAGTCCTAGTACCACTGTGTTTTGGTTGTTTTAATGCCTAAATTGACTGTTAGATCAAAAATTGCCTTATTACCTCTTAAATATAATCTTGTGTCTCTCCCCCGCTGCAGTACAAAAATCAAACACTGCCATCACCCTAGCCTTATTAAAAGGCCTAGGTGTTATTGGTGTAAGCACAAATATTTATTCATTGGTTCATACTCTAGAATCTGCTAATGCCTTATAACTGTTGCTAAAAATGTTTACAAACTTAAAGAAGTTTACACTACTGTTGATTTCCTATATATTATATTCCTATATAGTAATTGCTAAAAATGTTTACAAACTTAAAGAAGTTTACACTACTGTTGATTTCCTAGCAAAGAGTGCAGAATAACTGCTGTGATTCAAAATTAACATTTTTTGAGGAAGGGGGGAATTTGTGTCATCCTTAGAGTAAAATGTTGCTTTTTAAAATAAATTCAGCTTAGCTAGAGATAGCATTCAACACATAGAGGATAATTTAGTAAATAGACAAAAAAGATATAGAGCAGAGTGAGAGCTGGTACAAAAATTGGTTTTCTACCACTCCATGGATAACAACAGTGCTCCCAGCCTTTTTGGGGCCCTTCATTGGCTTTATGTTGCTAGTTTCCTTTGGTCCTTGGGCTTTTTGCAAACTCACCACCTTCGTAAAGAATCAAGTGGATGAAGCAACCAGAAAGGACTCAAAGGTTCTGTACCAACAACTATGCACCTCAGAAGACCAGCTGACACCTGACATCTCCCCTCCTGCCAACTCTCCGCCACTTAAGTTTGAAGTTATTGAGGAGCTGGCGCATAGACCTCAATCTGTGTGCTCGTGCCTTGTCAAGCTTTGGAAACGACTGAATCAAGGGTAGCAGATGTGGTGACTGGAAGCCCCACACCTCTTCACCCAGTGTGGCCAGTCCACCGAGGCACGTCTGTCCCTTCCATATTGTATACTAAACAGGGGGAGATGTGGGAGATCGAGCACCCCACATATCAAAGGAACTCTGAATGAATTTTCCACCGCCTGCCTGATTCAAGCCACAAAAGTTTGCATAGCCCCGAACCAACAGAAAACTCTGCAAATAAATTTAGCTCAGCACAAAGAATCTGGCTTAACCAGATGCCTTAACCTTTCCATGGAACCTGTTTTTGTAACTGCTCTCAAGCATGTAGTTACAGATATGTTTTTGTAAAGTTTAAATTATGATCCTTATTGCTTGCACAAAAGATAGATCTAAATGGAAAATAGGCTAAACAAATAATTGTATTTGCGTAAATATCAATTAGCTATTTGTTTAAGAATTTGCTTCCCCTCCCCCCATCCTGCCAGGTTCCTCTTTATCCTTCCCGCCATCAAAATGTGTTTATGCTTCCATTGGTTAAAATTCTTGTACTTGTAAAAAATAAAAATAAAAATAAAAGCAGTTAAGGTTTGGCCATGAAAAAAAAAAAAAAAAGAATGTCCCAGAGTGAGTCTGGTTCCTGGAGCTGTTGCGGAGAACTGTGTCTGTTCTAAGTCTGGGATCTAGGGATTGGGGTTGGACGGCCGATGTCTAATCACACCTTATTGTATTTTTAAAATAAAAAAAAGAAGTAAAACAAAACCTTTCCACGTGCAGAGAGAAAAAGACTTTGTTGCCAGGACACCGTCTTCTTGGATGAAGGTCTTTTTTTATGATGCCTCAATTTTTCCTAAAAAGTACTTGTTCCAGATACATTTGGGATTAGGGCTTCAACATAAAAATATAGCTAACATATTTTAGTTCTTGGCAAACTAACTTTTCATAACTAATTTCCTTACTTTTTGAAATTGAACAAATCTCAAGGATCTTTTACCTCAACATGTTATAATCTACATATTATAGGTAATTGCATTACTTAAGTCAAAGCATTTTGTCATGATTTACAGATACAGTGCATTGTAAGACTCAGCCCGGTATCTGAAACAAAATAAGTGTACAATATCTATTTCTAGAATAGATTTTATTCAGACATATAACTCATTAAATCTGAAAAATAGAAAGAAATTATTAGTTTTATTCATAGCAATTAAAAATGGGGAAACTGGAGTTTGTGAAAACAGATGGGAGAAACAGCTTTCCACTGAGAAAAGAAAGAAGAAAAATGCAGACTAAGCCCTTAAAACTGAGAGAACGTAAGATTTCTTTAAAATTACATACTCAAAGGCTTATAAAAGCTCCATCTGTTAGTCTTTCCTTGTAGACTCAAAGTTCAAGGATAAAATGGCTAATTCTTATGCCCTGTGTATTCCTGACACTGTCTGATGTGGTAGATGATAAATAAATGTTTATGAACATATATATTTAATTATGTACTATTGCTGATCAGCTTTGTCCTTTGCCTAACTAGATTTTCTATTATTCAACGGTTTCCATTTAATTTTGTCTCCAAGATATTCTATTAGGTTGCTCACCAATTTTGCTCATATTACTTTCTTTTCCAAAGTTAAGACATTAAAGATATAAAAAGACACATTGCTCAAAGTCAAGTGTCTCTTCCAGCTTTGGCTAGTTCTCTTTAACAGAATAATTTTTCCACTTAACTGAACATTCAAGTGATGGGTTTTCTACCACTTCCTGTGAATAACTGTTCCACAGACTGACAGATCCCATTAAGCGGTCATTTTTCCCTCTCAGCTCAGCCTACATTTCGTTTGCTCAATTTAACTCTGTTTCTCTTAGCTATCCCCCTTTGGATAATTCAAAGAAATTCATTTCACCTTCTTGCTCCATATTTTCTTCAAATATTTGCATTTGGTTATTATTTATCCATAGTCATTGCCATATCCATTCATTTGAGTTGGGTATTTCATCTATTCCTTTTGAGAAGTGCATCTAACAATTTTAATCTTAATTTTTGTGCTCAGAATACGTTATTTGTTAAAATGCCCTGACTGTTTTAAAATGAAAAGGTGCAAATCCCAGATTTAACTTTTTCTCTCAGAAATTTCAAGGTGAAATCTCACATATAATTCAGGGCCTTTTATTTCTGTGGTTTTAGTCTGACATCCCTGTGACTTCAGTTGTAACATCAAGGATTGATGCTTCTTTTTGCCAACCTTCCTGGCTCAGGATCTGCCTTATTCATGAAACCTCATTTACAGAACTTGGAATCACTATAGAAAGACTCTATATTGAACTGTCACTGGAAAAGAATACTTCTGTCGCAAAGCATTTAGTTACATCTTAGGCTAGCACAATTCTTTTGAGTGACAGATTTTTTAACAAATTAAAATATTAAATCTTAATTTAAATTATCATTTTTTCTTCAAAATTATTTCTACACCTAATTTATTCTCCTTATATACCTTTAGCTTTTCACATTTAATTTTGGCAGAATTATCTACTAGAAAGTACTGGAAATGCCATTTGAAGTTCATGATGTAATAAATAGAACATTTCTTTGGAATTGCTATATAGATGTTATTCTATTACCAAAATCAATAAGAATGGTGTGGGAAAAATCATATAGCAAATATTAGCTGCCAAAAGTCTGGATGCAAGAAATTTTTCCAGTTTCTTTTATCTGAATGTTCTGGGAGCTGTTTGAGTGAGTCTGATGTCATTTTCATTTAACAAACACATGTTTTTTATTTTTGTTTTTGTTTTTGTTTTTAGACCACACCTGTTGTGCCCAAGGCTTACTCTTGGCTCTGCATTCTCTCTTGGCAGGGCTTGGGGAACCATCTGGGGTGCCAAATATTGGACCTAGATAGGTCACATGCAAGGCAAGAACCCTACCCATTGTAATATCCATCCCTGTTTCTTTTATTTTTCTATATTTTTCTTGTTTCATACTCCTGATGTTTTATAGTGACAAATAAAGCTTTTAGAACAAGGTGTAATTTACTTTGTGTTCTGATCTCCAAAATGCTGAAAAAGTAAAATACATGCTCTTTATTCTTGTCTTCAGTATAGACTTGTTTAGACCACATATACAGTCAAATAATGTAAAATGTACCGGCATTGGAATAGAAATGGCCTAGTACAGACATTTGTCATTATGTTTCCATGAAATCTAAAGCAAGCCCCTTTGATTGTCTTGTTTTTGTTGTTGTTTGTTTGTTTTTTCAACAATTTCCCTTCTCAGCTTCCTCTTTCTGAATTTGGAAGTTTGAATAAGAAGCTCCCTTTTACAAGTTATTGGTTTCTTTCATAAGTTATAATACCAGTTAACTCTACAGAATATGTGAAGACCAAATAATGAATGATTCCCCACTTACTGTATTTATTTGTTCATCTGGTTCATCATCACTAAAAACCATGTCTTCAGGATAATTAACATTTCCAACTACATTCTTCCCTTTAAAGTCCTGGATTTACTGAGTTTTCTGTTTTCTCATAAATACTTTCCATATGCTATTTATGACACAAATTATGATAATTGCCTACATTATAATTTTTCCATCCTATTAGAAACATTTATTCACATTTTATAGTTTACTTGTCAGAAAGGAATGAGTGGAAAGGGTCTTTATCTAGCAGTGCTCTTCTACGTAATTAACTTAGGTAATTTTTTTCCTTCAATTAATTTATTCATTCATTGAGCACCTTCTCTGAATTTGTCATCAATGTAGGTATTAGCAATTATTTAAAACATATATTATTCCTCCATGGAGCTTATATACTTTAATTATATTTATTATATCTATTTTTGATTCTTGATATAACTTACATTTTCATATGTGATTATCATTTTCTTGTACATTATAAGCTACTTTAAATTGTACAAATACGGGGCCGGGCGGTGGCGTTAAAGGTAAGGTGCCTGCCTTGCCTGTGCTAACCTTGGACGGACCGCGGTTCGATCTCCCGGTGTCCCATATGGTCCCCCAAGCCAGGAGCAACTTCTGAGCACATAGCCAGGAGTAACCCCTGAGCGTTACTGGGTGTGGCCCAAAAACCAAAAAAAAAAAAAAAAATTGTACAAATACATTTTAAGTGCTGATAAATTAATCTTTTTTTCTGCCTATTTTTTTTTTTGTTTTTCTGGCCACACCTATTTGATGCTCAGGGGTTACTCCTGACTAAGTGCTCAGAAATCGCCCCTGGCTTGGGGGGACCATATGGGACGCCGGGGGATGGAACCGCGGTCCTTCCTTGGCTAGCGCTTGCAAGCGCTACCTCGCCGGCCCCATAATTTTGTTTTTATCTAAGTATTCTCTGTGGGGTTTTGTTTCTTTTTCTTTTTTTTTTTTTTTTTTTTTTTTTTGGGCCACACCCGGTGACGCTCAGGGGTTACTCCTGGCTATGCGCTCAGAAGTCGCTCCTGGCTTGGGGGACCATATGGGACGCCGGGGGATCGAACCGCGGTCCGTCTCCTAGGCTAGCGCAGGTAAGGCAGGCACCTTACCTCGAGCGCCACCGCCCGGCCCCTCTTTTTCCAAGAAGAATTCAATTAAAATTTACTTCTTTTTTCCCTTATGCCTGTCCCTTATTCTATTTATCTCTACAACATATTCCTATACACATTTGTTCCCTTAAATATTTCCAATCCATGTTCTTATCAATAGGTGTATATGTTACAGTAAAAAGAGGAAAATTCTAATTGATATAATTGGAGGTTATCTGAAAAATTAACATTTTCTCGGCCACTGTACTGCAGAGAAAGTTTTATCTTGTGTGAGAGGAATATAGGAAAGGTTTCAAAATTTTTCTCTGGAACAACAACATTAACGACATGACCTGCATTGCTTCCACTTGCACAAAGCAAGCAATGCTTTTTCTTTCTATAATATAGTCTTTATTTTATTTTTTATTTATCTGTATTTATCTTTACCACTATATGGTACTTACCCCAGGACACATGAACATATTTTTAGAAAATCAAAATTCTTTCAAGGTCAAAGGCTTTAAGATATTCCCTCAATATATACATAATTCATAAAGATATTCTGTATTCTTCTGAATCATAATTACTTTGGTGATTTTGTCAGTGATTTGTCAATGGCAGCTTTATCTACTTAAATCTGTTTCTATCAACTGAAGAAAGAGAGAGAGAAAAAAAACTGAATCCACTCATCTAGAGTAGGCACAATTGCTAGAAAAAGAGAATATAGGAAGAGCAAAAAAAGAAATTAAGGGTTCTGAATTATTATGTAAACAAGATTCCAAGCATTTGGGTCTAGGTCATAGAACAAGGAAATTCAGAAGTATTTAATAAATTATGATGATTATTGAGATTAAAGAAGTTAGTGCAATCCAACTCTTTGCCTTGAAATATAAGAAATTTTATCCTAGACTTTTCTTGAAGGGTAATTACATATATTTCATCTTTTAAAAATCATGTTTGAGAGCCAGAGAGTTACCTCAATATACTGAGATTTGCATATAGAAGGACCCAGTTTTCAAACCCAGCACTATTTAGTCCCTTGAACACTGTCAAGAGTCACTCTCGAAAACAGAGCCAGAAATAGCCACCATCACTGCTGGCTATGTCCCAACTATGGGATGAGTTTCTCTGAATACTAGATATGGTCAAATGTAAAAGCTGTAAAGGCACTCAGATTTGATGAGATTTGGATGGAAGACCATATGAAAGGCCAAAAGTTATAGATTTTTTTAAACTACAGATAATGGAACCTCTTTACAAATATATCTTGACCAATTATATTGGAAAAACTTTTGAAAAAATGCTTATCCTAAGCTAATTAATATTTTTCAAATAAGAAATGCTATTTCACATAGTCAAGAAAAAAATCAAAGTCCTAAACATACTTTACAAAGACTTTCATATTATTGCTTCTGTAAAATATCTCAGTAAAGGAAACTAAGACTCCTTTCAGGTTTCTGAATACTCTATAATCCTAGAAATCCTTCCAAAGTTTATTCTCACTCATCAAAAATAATTTGCATCTTCTTTTTCATAACTCCCATTCATCCTTTAGCTCTAAGCTTAAGCATACGATTATTTTATCATGTTTTTTCACATTGTTCCTCTATTTTTTTAAATTTTTGAAGCATATTCTTTTAATTAACTGCTGATTTTTCTTTAGATTCAATCTTTATCAGTCTTTTATTTATGGTTTCAACACTTAGCAGTGACTATCTTAAGCACTCAATAAATATTTCTTAAGTTTGTAAATAAATGATCATATGATGTGATGTTTTAAATGTAAAATCATCCAAGGAATAGTATAGTCTGATAATGAATCCTTCTGATTCACAATTTATATCATGCTATTACACATAAAGATGGTATAAAATAGAATTCTAAAATTACCTTAATCCCAATGCACCCTTTGCTTTAAATGTTCATTTCTACCAAACTAACTAAAAAGGACAATGAATTTTTTTTATTTTAGCACAGATATTAATCCATGTTGTAGAGAGAGAGGAATCTTAACAAAAATTCATTCCATGTGTTATATTAACAAGAAGTCATACATCAGTATTTCATAAGCAACTTTTAAAAAGCTAGTAGATGCTACAAAACACCATGAAATTGATAATGTGAAGAGAAAATTTCTGCTTGTCATACTTGAAATCCCAGGACTCCATATAATTTGTTGTTAACATATAATTTTCCTTCACAATCTCTTCTGTCTACAAAGCCCACACATATGAAAGAAAAGATTTTTCTTTTGTTGCAGTACACAAAATAACCATAGAAAATTCTGCTGTTTCCCACAAACCAGAACTAAGGTAGCTGAGTCTCATTTATCAGACTACTGGGTAAACTGCCAGAAGTCAGAATACTTTCCAACTACTTAGCTCCAGGGACAAGTTCAAGAGCCCTCCAGATCCTCTTAAGATAAAGTAAAAATAATAAATTGGGACAATTCCTGTCAAGTTTACTTTTGATCCAGCTGATCACTCTCACTGTAGAAGCATTAAAGAGATTGAACAGCTCCTCAGAAAATTAGTGTGAAGAACATTATTTTCTCAGAACCATTAATCTTTCACTAATGTTCTGGCCTAAAGATGAAAGTGGACATGCCAGAGAAATTAAAGTTGAGAAAATGCTCCTTAATTTAGAAGGGTTAGGGTCTAGATATATAATGTGTTGAAAAGCAGTTGGTTTAAGTATGGGAGTTAATCTTTCCTGAAGACAAGGAAATTAGGAATAACTTCTAAATTGGGTCATAATAAACCATGAACTACAAGTCCCACATAACCAGTATCAGACATCTACTCAGATGATTCAAACATTCTTTTCAGTGATACTTAAACTTCAGATTCACAAATATCTTTTGTAATGTTTGCTTTCTGTCTTCCCCGCTGTCCTGTAAGTTCCATGAGGTCATGTACTGTCTGTGTTTTGTTTTCCATTGTAGTCTTACAGCCTGTTCAGGTTCATGTCCTGACGTGAAACTCTGGTATCCTCATTTTGTCCTTGGCAGGCCGATCAGAGACCCAAGACTCAGAGATCACCTTACTTTCTCATTTCCTCAGGGGCTACAAGAGAAATATTTAAGTCTTCCTATTAAATAAAAGCATTGAATATCTCTTCAACTGGAGGGTATACAATATTCTCCCTTAGTGGAGACACAAACCATCTCTCATATTATTTTCAGTCTTTTGAAGTAAAGGAATCACAACTATGTTGGTTCAAGAATGAGTTTAAATGATAAAATATTCTCTAGGTAAATGTTTACCAGGTATGGTTCATATAGTCTCTACTGGTCCCCCCCAGGATATTTCAAAAGACCATAAATGAAAAATACATAAGTGCAGGCCACAATATGAGACTAAGAAGTCAAGAATCACAGAAAGAAAACAACTTTGGGAGGAGGCCAAGTTGGAAACAGGGTTTTAAGGTCATATTTTTTTCTATCTTAATGTTAATAGAGGTGTCAAAAGCTGGAGAATCTTCTCTACAAGTAGCTTACACGTAGATCTATCTAGGAGCAGAAATAATTATAAAAGATAGTTCTATTATGTTGTTTAGAAATTGATATCTATATACATTTATAAATATATATTTATATAGATATTGTATTTAATACATTTATTACATCTATATTAGTATACTACACATTATATGTTCAATAAATATATTTAATTTTAATATTTAAATCTTGATATTCACATTTAATTTTATTTTCATTAATATATTAATATTAATATACTATATATTAAATAGGTATATTTTATAAATATATATATAAATATATATATAAAATAAAAAGAAAAGGTGATGTTTATCATACTAAAATCTTAGGGCAAAACTTGACATTTACTACTGAGCAATATGGTTTCATGCACTCTATGACATACATAAAGAAATACTTGAAGCATATAGAATGCCGTGGGTATTTTTAAAGTAAATAAATGGAAGTATGATATTTCCTATACTGTTAATTTATTCTCACTTTTTTTCACATATCTTAGTTTATATAACTATTCTAAGAATAAAAGTTGAATAATGGAGAAATTGAAAACACATTAGAATTGGAGCCTCTGGAAGGGCAAAAGTAATTATAGTGGGAGACTGTGATTAATGAGAACTTCTGAAAATTGAAAAGTGAATGAAAGAAAACCATTAGACTTTAATTATAGATAAGATTTATGAATGTGGGATAGAGGAAATAAGAACAGAAAGGGATCCACTGAACTGTAGTAGTGATATGTAGGTTAAGTAGGTTAAGTATGACCTAAAAGTCATACAAGCTGACTTTGCCTTAATACAAAAAAAAGTAAGATTAAAATACCAATGGAGTGGTATAAGGTAGGTAGGGTACTTGCTTTGTATGGAACTAATCTGACATCAATCCTGGCACTTCATATGGTCCCCAAGCCTGACCAGTAGTAATTCCTGAGCACAGAGCCTCAAATAAGTACCACTTATTGAGTACCACTGGGTGTGGCCCTAAACCAAATTAATTAAATTTTAAGAAGTACTACTTTGAATTAAAATATTTTAATTAAAGTGATAATTAAATATTTTAGGTGAGCCAATGGAGAAAATATTTAAAGAAGGAATACAATCAACTCAACCTGAGTTTGACTGCTATCAGAAAAAAAACTATATAGTCAAACACACTATACAATACATATATATATATATATGTATATGTATAAGAAATATGATCTTTACAGATTCTGAATCTCTTTAAAACAGCTCCAGGAACCAAAATTTCTGTGTAATAAGAGGTATCAACCGAAAGTACATAAAAGAGACAGCCTAAGAAAAGTCATTAAGGTTGCCTAAAATTACTTCATATTATTGGTTTAATCACTTCTCCTGAATTACTGTCTAATTCTTAAATTTTACACCAAAAAAAAATTAAGCATACAAATACTTGTATGGGCTAGTGACATAGACATTTTAAAAATAATAACAATTTAAATTGTCTTTATTCTATTTTTGCTTCCTCCTTTTATCTATCTTTGTCTTGAGTGAAAAGCTGATTTAACTAAATTAAAACATATAACATTTTCTTTCTAAATGAGAAGACTGAAGTTCTAAAAACCTAAAAACTCAATTTAAGTTTATATAGATATTACACAGGAAGACGATCATAACTCTGAGATTACCCAGTGAAACAAAAAATGAGCCATTACTTTTTTTTTTGAGAAATAGTCTTTAAATTTCAGCTGCTCTTAGAGTCATAGAGATAGCATGGAGGTAGGGTGTTTGCCTTGCTTGCAGAGTACAGTGGTTCGAATCCCAGCATCCCATATTGTCCCCTGAGCCTGCCAGGAACCATTTCTGAGCATACAGCTAGGAGTAACCCCTGAGAGCAGTCGGGTGTGACCCAAAAACCAAAAAACAAACAAACAAACAAAAACTTCAGCTGCTCTCTATGGTTAAATGTGCCATAGATGGCACAGTACAACATTGAGACAAAACAGTAGACACACTTTGGGTTGAATCATAAACAGTAAAAGGCTTGGCACTAAAAAGAAAAAAAAAGGGGGAGGGAAGACACCTGCTGCAGTTGGAGTCCTTTGCAAAGAAAAGAAACTGATAGGGACAAAATGGGAACAGGCAGGCCAGAATTAGGAATATAGTATTTCTATATTTCTTTAAAGTCAATAGAAAAATGATTACTCAGCCTCTTTGTTAAAAAGATATAAAAAGGGAAAGTTTTATGCATTTCTCTAGAATCTTTTTCAGGCAATCCCTCCCAATAACTGAGGGCTTCCTTGAATAGTTTTTCTTTCATTTCCCTTATCTTAAATACTTATTTTTCCTGAATTTTGAGGGGGAAAAAAGAAATTAAGAAAGGAACATACATCTATACATAAAACTGTTGAGTTGAGTGTGGCAAATTATGAATCAATTATGAGCATGCTTCAACTCTTTCATGGGTTTAGATTATACAGTCTCTTTAAAATCATTTATCCTTGAATCTTGCAAATGTTTGATTCAGCAATAACAAATTAGCCAATCAATGAATTCATGGATCGTTATTATTATTGGCTAATTTCTAAATTAGAGAAGACAGAATTAGACTTGTGAAAAATTGTAAAGATAGTAGCAGTAGGCATGTGCTCCATTGCTCTCTTCCATTCTAGAAATCACATTTTATTTCCACTTGGCATTGTTGCAAGTAAGAAGATGATGTCCCTGGTGATATAGTCGTAAAAAAAAAAAAAGAAAAGAAAAGAAAAGAAAAAACACAAAAACAAAAAACAGTGTCTGGAACCTAAACAAGCGTAAAGGTATAGAAGCCTTTGACCAAAAAGATCCTCTCAGGAGCTTGGTTAACCATTGAGATACTAAATTTCCAGGCCATAGGGTGGATGAATGGAAGACTCCAAGAATGCACAAATGCTACTACAGGAACTCAAGAATGGACTCCAGAAGTTCAGTGTTTTCTCCAAGAAATGCCCCATTAACTCCTACTTGTGTAAATAATTTGGGACAAGGACACTTATGGAAGAAATCCATACTTAACCTTCCCCCAAATGCTAACGTGAACTCTCTTTAAGAAGCACATGTTTGGAAAACCAGCAAGGCTTTGCAAAAGCCGGCTCCCTGTGTGTGACACCAGGCGGGGAAAATCGGCGAAAGTACACTGGCCAGTTGGGCCCAACTGTGAAAAACTGTGAGTGTGACCAGTCTATGTCTGTATACTGTCCTCTTGCGTGAAACTCTTGCAAGTGGGGCAAAAAGAGGCTCCAGCGGAGCACAGCCGCTCCGCTTCGCTATGCGGCCGTGCACTCTTTCTAAGGAAAGAACACCATTGCAACAAGAAGGAAAAATCACACTAAGAACGGGGCAATATCACAGAAGCAAACATTTCTCTCCGGACTGTCTTCTCTGTTGCATGCTCGGGCCTAAGATTTGACCCAGTGTGAGGCTTTATCCACGGAGGACTCCCCTTCCTTAGAGGCAAGTCAGCCCATCCAGAAAGGGAGGAGCCAGAGGAGTGTGCTGCCTGCATCATATAGACAATGAATACCACCACAACACGTAGAAAAACCCACAATACAAGTGTGACAATGAGGAAACAACGCAGGCCAGCATCAAAAATAGAGAATGAAGATGACAATTCTGAGGACCAGATAATGACCAACCAACTAATCAACCTCTCAGATAAGGACTTTAGACTAGCAATATGGAAGATGCTCAAAGATCTCCAAGAAACCATGGAACGAGTTGAACAGAACACTAATAAGAACCAAGAAAATATGAAGACAGAAATCACAAAACTCCAAACTGAAATAACATGTCAACTAACAGGACTGAAAAAGTCAGTAAACGAAGTGAATGACAAAATGGATAAGCTCTGGGACAGGGTATCAGAAGCTGAGAATAGACTTGGTGCTGTGGAAGATGAGATACATAACAATTCCATACAGCAGAAGAGATTGGACAAAAAACTTAAAGCAAATGAGCAGACAATGGAAAAATTAGTCAAAGAATGGGAACAGATGAAAATAGAAGTCTATGATAAGATCAACAGAAACAACTTAAGACTCATTGGAGTCCCAGAGACCCAGGAAGAAAATTTCCAGTAAGAATCAACGGTCAAGAACATCATTAAAGAGAAACTTCCAGAGCTAAAGAATATATGTGATCAAATCCTGCATGCCCAAAGAGTACCAACCAAAAGAGACCCCAGAAAAACCACCTCAAGACACATCCTAGTCACAATGACAAATCCCACAGATAGAGACAGAATTCTAAAAACAGCAAGATCAAAAGGGGAAATCACGTTCAAGCAAGCTTCCCTGAGATTTACAGCAGACCTGTCACCAGAAACACTCAATGCCAGAAAGCAGTGGTGGGATATTGTGACAAGACTGAATGAAATGAATGCTTCACCCAGAATACTATACCCAGCAAAACTCACTTTCCGGTTTGACAGAAGAATACATGGTTTCACAGACAAAAAAACAGCTCAGAAACTTCACAGACACAAAACCAGTCTTAAGAGAAAAACTGAAAGACCTAATCTAAGACAAGACTACCCAAAAGACACACCAAATTTTGAAATAAAGATGGCGTTAAATCCCAGGACAATTCTTTCTCTCAACGTCAATGGACTAAATGCACCAGTTAAGAGACACAGAGTGAGGGGCTGGAGAGATAGCATGGAGGTAAGGCGTTTGCTTTTCATGCAGGAGGTCATCGGTTCAAATCCCGGAGCCCCATATGGTCCCCTGTGCCTGCCAGGAGCAATTTCTGAGCCTGGAGCCAGGAATAACCCCTGAGCACTGCCGGGTGTGACCCAAAAACCACAAAAAAAAAAAAAAAAAAAAAGAGACACAGAGTGGATAAATGGATCAAAAAAATCAATCCAACCTTCTGCTGCCTACAAGAAACGCACCTGAATAGTCAGAACAAACATAGACTCAAAATAAAAGGCTGTAGAAAAATTATCCAAGCAAACAACACCCATAAAAAAGCTGGAGTGGCCATACTAATATCAGATAATGCAAACTTTATACTCAGGAAGGTTGTAAGGGAAAAAGACGGACATTTTATATTAATCAAGGGGTACGTAGAGCAGGAAGAATTCACTCTCCTAAACATATATGCACCGAATGAGGGGCCAGCAAAATATTTAATACAACTGTTGACAAATCTGAAAAATAATATCAACAACAACACAATAATTGTGGGGCACTTAACACGGCTTTGTCAACACTGGATAGGTCAACCAGACTGAAACCCAACAAGAATATACTAGACCTGAGGAGAGAAATGGAAGAAAGAGGCCCAGTGGATATATATAGGACACTCCATCCCCAGAAACCTGGATACACTTTCTTCTCCAATGTACATGGGACATTCTCCAGGATAGACTACATGCTGGCACATAAAACATACCTCCATAAGATCAAGAGGATAGAAATTTTGCAGACTACCTTCGCTGACCACAAGGCTATGAAATTATTTGTGAACTCCAAAGGGACTCAGAAGAAACACTTTAACACCTGGAAGTTAAACAGCCTCATGCTCAATAACCAGTGGGTCTGAGATGAAATCAAGGAGGAAATAAAAAGGTTCCTGGAAACAAATGACAATACAGACAAAAACTATCAGAACTTATGGGACACAGCAAAAGCAGTACTGAGAGGAAAATTTATAGCTTTGCAAGCACACATCAGGAAGGAAGAAGGAGCGTACCTGAGTAGCTTAATGACAGAGCTAATAGAACTAGAAAATGCTCAACAAAAGGACCCAAGAATAGGAAGACAGAAGGAAATAACAAAGCTGAGAGCAGAAATCAACGAATTGGAAACTCAAAAAACAATCCGAAAGATCAACGAAAGCAGAAGTTGGTTCTTTGAAAAAATAAACAAGATTGATAGACCACTGGCAAACCTAACAAAGAAAGAGAGATAGAGAGAGAGAAACTTGATAACTCGTATCAGGAATGAAAAAGAAGAGATCAGTACTGATATGACAGAGATTCAAAGGGTAATCAGAATCTACTTTGAAAAACTCTACGCCACTAAAAATGAGAACCTGGAAGAAATGGATAAATTCTTGGACTCTTATAATCTTCCACGGATGAAGGAAGAGGATGTAGCATATCTAAACACCCCCATCACCATTGATGAAATTAAAACAGTAATCAAATGTCTGCCGAAAAACAAAAGCCCAGGTCCAGATAGATTCACTAATGAATTCTATCAAACTTTCCAAGAGGAACTACTGCCATTCTTGGCAAGACTTTTTCATGAAATTGAACAAACAGAAACACTTCCAAATAGCTTTTATGAAGCCAACATCACCTTGATACATAAACCAGACAGAGACGCTACCAAAAAAGAAAATTACAGACCAATATCACTGATGAATGCAGATGCAAAGATCCTCAACAAAATCCTGGCAAATAGGATTCAATGCCTCGTTAAGAAGATCATCCACTACGATCAAGTAGGTTTCATCCCAGGAATGCAAGGCTGGTTTAACATCCGTAAATCTATCAACATAATACACAACATCAATAACAAGAAAAATATAAACCACATGATCATATCAATAGATGCAGAGAAAGCATTTGATAAGGTCCAACACCCATTCTTGATCAAAACTCTCAGCAAGATGGGAATGGAGGGAACCTTTCTCAATATAGTGAAGGCCATCTACCACAAGCCAGTGGCAAATATCCTCAATGGAGAAAAAATGAAAGCCTTCCCTCTAAATTCTGGCACAAGACAAGGCTGTCCTCTCTCACCACTCCTATTCAACATAGCACTGGAAGTACTTGCTATAGCGATTAGGCAAGAAAAGGATATCAAGGGAATCCAGATAGGAAAGGAAGAAGTCAAGCTCTCACTGTTTGCAGATGACATGATACTCTACTTAGAAAACCCTAAAGACTCTATCAAAAAGCTTCTAGAAACAATAGACTCATATAGCAAGGTGGCAGGCTACAAAATTAACACACAAAAATCAATGGCCTTTCTATACACCAATAGTAATAAGGATGAAATGGACATTAAGAAAACAACCCCATTCACAATAGTGCCACACGAACTCAAATATCTTGGAATCAACTTGACTAAATATGTGAAGGACCTATACAAGGAAAACTATAAAACTCTGCTCCAAGAAATAAGAGAGGACACACGGAAATGGAAACGCATACCCTGCTCATGGATTGGCAGGATTAACATCATCAAAATGTCAATACTCCCCAAGGCATTATACAGATTTAATGCCATCCCTCTAAAGATACCCATGACATTCTTCAAAGTAGTGGATCAGACACTTTTGAAATTCATTTGGAACAATAAACACCCTCGAATAGCTAAAGCAATCATTAGGAAAAAGAATATGGGATGAATTACTTTCCCCAACTTTAAACTGTACTACAAAGCAATAGTTATCAAAACAGCATGGTATTGGAATAAGGACAGGTCCTCAGATCAGTGGAATAGGCTTGAATACTTAGAAAATGTTCCCCAGACATACAACCACCTAATTTTTGATAAAGGAGCAGGAAATCCTAAATGGAGCAGGGAAAGCCTCTTCAACAAGTGGTGTTGGCACAATTGGATAGCCACTTGCAAAAAATTGAACTTAGACCCCTAGCTAACATCATGTATGAAGGTAAAATCCAAATGGATTAAAGACCTCGATATCAGCCCCCAAACCATAAGATATATAGAACAGCACATAGGCAAAACACTCCAGGACATTACAGGCATCTTCAAGGAGGAAACTACACTCTCCAAGCAAGTGAAAGCAGAGATTAACAGATGGGAATATATTAAGCTGAGAAGCTTCTGCACCTCAAAGGAAATAGTGCCCAGGATACAAGAGCCACCCACTGTGTGGGAGAAACTATTCACCCAATACCCATCAGATAAGGGGCTAATCTCCAAAATATACAAGGCAATGACAGAACTTTACAAGAAAAAAACATCTAACCCCATCAAAAAATGGGGAGAAGAAATGAACAGACACTTTGACAAAGAAGAAATACACATGGCCAAAAGACACATGAAAAAATGTTCCACATCACTAATCATCAGGGAGATGCAAATCAAAATAACAATGAGATACCACCTCACACCCCAGAGAATGGCACACATCACAAAGAATGAGAATAAACAGTGTTGGCGGGGATGTGGAGAGAAAGGAACTCTTATCCACTGCTGGTGGGAATGCCGTCTAGTTCAACCTTTATGGAAAGCGATATGGAGATTCCTCCAAAAACTGGAAATCGAGCTCCCATACGATCCAGCTATACTACTCCTAGGAATATACCCTAGGAACACAAAAATACAATACTAAAACCCCTTCCTTACATCTATATTCATTGCAGCACTATTTACCATAGCAAGACTCTGGAAACAACCAAGATGCCGTTCAACAGACGAATGGCTAAAGAAACTGTGGTACATATACACAATGGAATATTATGCAGCTGTCAGGAGAGATGAAGTCATGAAATTTTCCTATACATGGATGTACACGGAATCTATTATGCTGAGTGAAATAAGTCAGAGAGAGAGAGAGAAAAACGCAGAATGGTCTCACTCATCTATGGGTTTTAAGAAAAATGAAAGACACCCTTGTAATAATAATATTCAGACACAAAAGAGAAAAGAGCTGGAAGTTCCAGCTCACCTCAGGAAGCTCACCACAAAGAGTGATGAGTTTAGTTAGGGAAATAACTACATTTTGAACTGTCCTAATAACGAGAATGTATGAGGAAATGGAGAGCCTGTCTAGAGTACAGGCGGGGGTTGGGTGGGGAGAAGGGAGACTTGGGACATTGGTGATGGGAATGTTGCACTGGTGATGGGTGGTGTTCTTTACATGACTGAAACCCAAACACAATCATGTATGTAATTAAGGTGTTTAAATAAATTTAAAAAAAAAGAATCTAAAAAAAAATAAAAAATGCGGGACCGGAGAGATAGCATGGAGGTAAGGCCTTTCATGCCGGGGGGGGGTGGGGGGTGGGGGAAGAAGCACATGTTCTCTTTTGAGCATTATTTGAATTTACCTCTCTCCTTCCCTTTCTTTATTTTTTTCATTAAGCTTATTTCATATTACTATTGGTCTCCTCCTGAAATTCTTTCATGTGAGGGAAGCATGATGGACCAAAAAGACTGAGTACGAATAAAGACTGACTTTTCTTTCCAGCAAAGAGTAAAATCCTCTCTACAGCCTGTTCATAGTTCCATCAGATATAAGGGGGCAGGGATCGTCCACACTGTGAAGAACAAGTAGACTTCAGGCACAACTTGACTTCTGCCTCATAATTTGGTGTGCCATTTAGGGAGTCATAGCAGAATTTCAATAGTCCTGAATTTCCATGCACTTCCCTGAGCATTAAAGTTAGGTGGAATTAGAAGTGTTAGATTTTATTCTTGAAGCTGCCACTTCTCTCCTCCCTGCTTTACATAAGCCACATAGAAAACCCTTTTCCTCTGCTGATGGGGATGATTCTGCCCCAAGCAACAGCATTATAAAGACAAGTGCCACTTGATATTTGTGTATCATAAATCTATTTCTACAGATAGAGGTTAACTTTTATTATACTAGACATTATATTTTTCTTTTCGTGAATCTTCTTAAATCCATTGACATATAGTGTCACTTGCATAGTAGCTATTTCCAAACTATTAAGTGATGTTTTGAAGATGTCAGTAATTAACAAGGAACTGTTATACAAATTGAGACAGATTTGTCTTGAAGTTATTTGTCAAGGAAGTTATGACTTTAAAATATCACATTAACCTTGATGAATAAAACTTTTAATAGAAGTAATCCTTTGAGTGTACCACATTCAATAAAGGTATAAGCAGTTTTTTTATAATAAAACATTTGTTCCCAAATTAATATTTATGTATAACATTAATATTTTTTATGATTCAGTTAGATTATTCAATTCAAGTATCTAACACTGCTTGTTCAATTTTTTTTATTTTTTCCTTTCTTTTTTTCTTTTCCTCTCTTTATTTAAAATTTTTATTTTATTATATTAAAGCACCATGATTTATAGATTATTCATGTTTGGGCTTAATATATACTTTGTTCCAACACCCATTCCATTGCCAGTGTCTTCCCTCTTACCCCTATAATCCCCATCCCCAATCAGCCACCTTGACAGGCACATTTTAAATGTTGGTCTTGAACTTTGGATCTCTTATTTTCAGAGCTGTTGACATGTGTTTTTATCTTTAACTAGCCCATTCCTTATAGCACTGTTCCCCTTGCTTTCTTTATATCTCTTCCTCCTCCCAATTTCTTCCCATCTCTATCATCCCTTGTACTCTGTGGTCAAGGGTGATTTTAGCCATCACTACTTTAAAATATTTTATTTCCATATTCAGTTCTTCTCATATAATGTATTTAAGTAAGATCACTGTGTTCACCCTTCGTATAATCATAAAATATCATTTAAAATCATTTTCAAATTCCATTCATCTTTCAGCAAATTGCATGACTTCATCTTTTGTTAGAGCTATGTAGTATTCAATTCTGCATATGTATCACATCTTCAGGATCCATTTTTTTCTATTGTTGAATACCTAGGTTGATTCCATATCTTAAATATTGTACTAAATGCTGCAATGAATAATGGTTCACTTATGTCTTTTAAAACAAAAGTTCTTTGTTCTGTGGGGAGATATCAGAAATAGAACTGCATGGTCATTCGGCAGCTCAATTCTTAATTTACTAAGATTTACTCATACTGTTTTTAATAAAGGTTGAGTCAGACAACATTGCTACCAGCAGCAGACAAGAGTTCCTCTTCCACCACATCTCTATCAATATATGCCATTCTCACTGGTGTGAGAGGGTATTTCATTTCATCTTGATTTTTATTTTTCTAAGAATAAATGATGAAGAACATTTTAATCTGCTTGTTGCCCATCCATTGATCTTTATCAGAGAGTCCCTGTTCATTTCTTCTCTCCATTTTTGATAGTGTTTTTAGATTTTTTGTTGTTGATCTTTTGAGTACTCTATATTTCCCGACTATTGACTTTTTATTTAATGTCCTGACCGCAAGTATTTTTTCCCATTTAGTTAACTCTCTTAGTTTTAGTCTGTGTTTCATTAAACATGCAAAAACTTTTTAATTTGATGTAGTTCCATTTGTTATTATTGAAGAAAACATTGAGATACAAATATTGGAGTATTCTATCTGTATTTTCCTCAATGTATTTTATAAACTCAGGTCTAATTTCAAGATCATTAAATTAATTTTAATTGACTTTTGTATAAGGTGTGAAATACAAATCCAGCTTTAATTTTTTGAAAGTGGTTATTCAATTTGACAGCACCAGTTGCTGTCTTTACACTATTGCTGTCAGTGCCTGTTTCTAAAAAAAAAAAAAAAAGTTATCTTTTTAAGTGGAGGTTTGTCCTTCTACACATTATTGGTCAGAGAGTCTTTCCTTATTCCAACCCATGCTACATTGATAGCTAGATAATGCTTTAAAGTACAGTTTCAAATTAGATAATTAGATACTTCTCGGGTTTGTATTTTTCCCAGCATGGATTTGTCTATTCAAGGTCTTTTACAATTCTTTACAAAACTTATGGACCATCCTGGGTCCTTAAAAAAATGTTATAGTACATTTATATGTTAAAGGAATTTTTTTGTTTGGTTTTTAGGGCCACACCCGTTTGATGCTCAGGGGTTACTCCTGGCTAAGTGCTCAGAAATTGCCCCTGGCTTGGGGGGACCATATGGGACGCCCGGGCATCGAATCGTGGTCCTTCCTTGGCTAGCACTTGCAAGGCAGACACCTTATCTCTAGCACCACCTTGCCAGCCCCCTGTGTTAAAGGATTTTTAGTGCCATGGTTTATACTTTTTATTCATTTTGAATTAAATATATTAAAGATGTGTATATATTAGTATGTACATGGTCACTGAACTAAAAGGTAGCTATAAAGCAACTAAGTAATGACAACTAACTAATAACTAAGAATGACAGAAGCCAAAATCTGAATCAGTGAGCTCAATGAAACTAAGGTAGGATAATCCATTAAAAAGATAAAACAACAAAAAATATTTTAAATGATGATCACAAGAGGTTGAAAAGATGATTTAACAGGTATATTTGCATCATAAGGATTTGTAAAATAGAAAGAATCAAACTGATTTTTGTTCTGAAGAAATAATACTTGAGCACTTCCACAGATACCCACATCCTGAAAATTTAGAGTTACAAATAAAATAAACTGAAGCACATCAAGACTTATACCAAAAAAGGAACATGTCAAAGATAAAATATCAAGAGAAAAGCAAAGGCTCACATATAAGAAAACTAACATAAAAATTTGACAGGTTTATTTTTTATAAAATTGGAATTAAACCACCAAGAGATACAGTTACAAATTTGCTCATGATAGAGTTTCAGTACTAAAATGTCCAACACACATCCCTTTCTTAACTGAAATTCTTTAAATTTCATAACTGAAATTCTTTAGATCAGAAGATAGTGGCATGGTATATATATAATGCTGAATTTTAAGCTTAGACCAAGAATACTCTAACCAAGCTAGGTTATTTTTCAAATTTAAAGAAATCATAAAATATTTTTTAAAGAAGTGGTACAAGGAATTCTTGGCCACTAAACTGACACTAAAAGAAATATTAAAGGAGTTAGAATAAGCTAATATTACCTCAATAAACTTAAAATGTACCTAAAATATGTCATAGTTCCTTAAAAGGTAGAAATGTAAAAAAGTAGAATAACAAAATAAGAGTCACAAAACATAGGAAATTATCTGATCAGTATTGGAATCTCTTTGACTAATCTCAAGCATATTTGCTTTCAATTTTTACATGAGACAAGTACTTAGAGGAGTTAAAAGGTTGAGCACATGTAGTAAATCCTGAGGTCTAGGTCCAGACCCTAGGACTGTATCAAATCTCAAGTATGTCAGGAGTGACCCTAATATCAGAGAATGGATTAGACTTAAAACACCACTACATGTGTTCCCGTCCAAAAATGTTAAAATATGACAATAAATAAAAATAAGACATAGGGGCTAGAAAGATAACTCAAAATATCAGAGTTTAAGTCACAAATTCAATCTCCAACAAAGCATAGACCCTTTCTTTCTTCTCACCTTCCCAAGCACCACTGGTATAGCTCTTTTGACTCTAAACTGCACTGAACCCAAGAAATACCACGTAGCTTAGTTCAAGGCTGAAACTTGGACTATCTATGAAACTTGGACTATCTATCTTAGACTTAAAGCTGAACTATCAATCACATGGAGCAACCCATGTGCCTCTTCAGCATTTTGGGAGATATCCAAAAATATAAACTGAGAAAAGAGCTAAAGTAACAAAATAAAATAAATACAATATTAGAAAACTATGTACAAACTTTATGGTAATCTCAAAACAAAAACTTAAGAAACAAGGTGCTAAAAAATGAAATCTAATCATTGCACAAAAGGCAGATACAAAAGTACAAATGGGAGAAATAAGAGAAGAATCATGGAATAGAGCCATAAGACAATAGCATCTAGAGTACACATAGGAAATAGTAATACATTATTTTTATGTATGACTTATTAATTCACCAATCAAAAGTCACCATATTTCTAGAGAGTCACCATGTTTCTAGAGAGATCAGAAAACCAACTCTAATTTTCTGTTTTCTGTTGCCTGCAGAGGACTCACTTGAGCTCCAATAAGAAATACAATCTTAAAAAAAAAATGATCAGAGGCCTCCCCATGTGCCAGCGGCCTTTTGGTCCAGCCTAGGGTCAGGGGGGGGCCCGGACCTGGGTCACCCGACCCCCCTTCCCCCCATTCCTCCGGATCTCCAGGTGGGTTCCTGGAAGGAGCTGACGGGGCACCCTGGGTTTTCCCCACTCCCAGGCCAGGCCCGGACACTGGCCTAGGGGGTGGAATTTGATCTGGTGGGTGGCAGATAGCTGCTCAGCTATACTCAGGCTGTCACTGGAAATTTCATACCAGTCTACATTTTGCAAACCGCGCGGGGGCTAGCTCCTCCCAACCATCAGTACCCCAGATTTACCCTTCTTAACTTTAGTAACACATAGTTTTAATCTCTGACCTAAGACATACAGTAGTTCTAACAAATCCCAGAACTATTTAGAATGACACTAACTGAACACATATTGAACACATATATCTTTTGAATATTTTATGGGTATTTTCTTTAACTGATGTAACTTTCTATATATTTTTCTACCATGATGTTTCTATCCACTTTTCATCTTGTCTTTTCTTTGTAAGCTGTATAGTAAGGATTGTTGTTGGAAATGTCCCTCAGTTTGATCCCTATGATTGAACTATGTCATGGAAATTGCTGGTCTTGTTCCTATGGCCTCCAGATGCACCAATAACACTTCATGGCATTGATCCTTGTTTGCATAGACACATTAAAATGGGAAAACACCATACATATAGATAAGTTCTTATCTAATAAATCTCAGTACAATGTACTTTACACCCTGAACATTGATATAATGACCTGGCACAGGCCTCAGAAGAATGGGCATCCTCCATTCACGCCGGAACCAGGCAAGCTATCTACGAAACATCTAAGGTCTTTTATAGCAACAGCTGGAAGCAGTCCTCTACCAGGAAAGACACTACCAAGGGTCTGACATCGACCCCCTAAAAAGAGACTTCCGTTTACACTGAGAAGACTTGACAACATCAATGACCTGCTCTACAGGACATGGTTCTCTCTAGTGCCACTTAAGTGTGAGGTGAAACAAGAGCATGCTCTGCACCATCCTGACTGCAATATGGGATATGCAGACTCCAGGATCTTTAATACAGAAGCATGATACCAACAACAGAGACTATGTGAGGAATGGAGGTGTATTGCCACTACAGACGATGACTTGAATTGGACAAACTAGTTTGCCTGGAGCCTAGAGTCAGTCCTGTGCCGGGAAACTTCAGGGGTAGGGTCTCCTTGTATTTAGACCATAATTTGTCTTTCCATGTCCCTTATAGTTTTGGTGGGCCTATGCAAACAAATGCCACTTTAATACCGTTTTTTTACTAAGTTCCCTTGATGCTAATCCTTAAGAAAAATAACCCACTAAAACTTTTGAGGTTAACTTAAACTAGTAAGCATGTGCATGGAACTAGAGAAATGTACTTTGCCCTCAATGCTTAAGGAGTTACATAAGTCTAATGTCTTTAGATTATATTGTGTGCTGCTAAGAAATAGTATGTACTACAACTGGGGATTTGAGGGACAAAGTAATTGTATTGTACATGGGTTTAGTTTTGTTTTTCTTAAAGTTCTTTGGCTGAAAGTTCAAGGCTGGGATATCATCGATGGGAATACCGTGAATTTTGTTTATGGGTGATTGGGCTTCCACTGTAACTTTACCCTGTCCTCTTTCTTTGCATCTTTGTTGTCATAATTAAAATAAAAATAAAAAAAATGATCGAAAAATAAGTGCACAACCAATGGTAGCCTAAAATATGAGAGACAGAGAGAGAGGCAAGGTAATACTTGTGGAAGTTCTATGTTAAACAGGCTGCTGAAGGTTCCAAAGTTACACAGAATGAGAAATAGGCACTTTCTTGAGCAGAGGTCCCCTTTATGACAAGGCTGACAACAACACATACGAATGTGAATGCCAAATAAGTTCCCAATTCAGGGCACAGTTGGAGCACCACCTTTATCACCCACAAAGTACAAAGAATAATGAACAATAAAGGAATTCAACAGTTTCAACATATAGGAACAAAAGATCAGGAAAGTCCTCAAGTACATCAGAACTTTTTTTTTTATTTAACCAACTTTATTACATACATGATTGTGTTTGGGTTTTCGTCATGTAAAGAACACCATCCATCACCAGTGCAACATTCCCATCACTAATGTCCCAAATCTCCCTCCTCCCCACCCAACTCCTGCCTGTATTCTAGACAGGTTTCTATTTCCCTCGTACATTCTCATTATTAGGATAGTTCAAAACATAGTTATTTCTCTAACTAAACTCACCCCTGTTTGTGGTGAGCTTCTTGAGGTGAGCTATAACTTCCAGCTCTTTTCTCTTTTGTGTCTGAAAATTATTATTGCAAGAATGTGTTTCATTTTTCTTTTTTTTTTTTTTTTTTTTTTTGGTTTTTTGGGCCACACCCGGCAGTGCTCAGGGGTTACTCCTGGCTATCTGCTCAGAAATAGCTCCTGGCAGGCACGGGGGACCATATGGGACACCGGGATTCGAACCAACCACCTTTGGTCCTGGATCGGCTGCTTGCAAGGCAAACGCCACTGTGCTATCTCTCCGGGCCCTCATTTTTCTTAAAAACCATAGATGAATGAGACCATTCTGCGTCTTTCTCTCTCTCTGTGACTTATTTCACTCAGCATAATAGATTCCATGTACATCCATAAGAAATTTAAATCAACAATCTTCTTGATATTTCATGTTTTGAGAAAATTGTTGGAACAAAGAATCCATAAGTTAAAAAATAAAACTAGAAAAGAAAGAATTCATTCAAACAGAAAAAAGAACTCAATATAAAGCATCAAAACTCAGAAGTAAAAGAAAAACACTATAAATTTAATTACCTATCTCTTTCAGTAGAGAAAGGGTAATAGAAAAGGGTCTGTTTGTAAATAAGAGGATTCAAGATATATAGTTGACTATATAAAATAACATCCACATTTTGAGCATCCTTTAAGAATGATAGAATGGGTGTGATATTCATAAATTGAATTACCTATCTCTTTTAGTAGAGAAAGGGTAATAGAAAAAGGTCTGTTTGTAAATAAGAGGATTCAAGAGATATAGTTGGCTTTATAAAATAACATCCACATTCTGAGCATCCTTTAAGAATGATAGAAAGGGTATGATATTCAGTGGAAGAAATATTAGCTGACAACTATAAAAGGAGGAAAACACATTAACCAGAAGACTAAAAAACTCCCCAACAAAATAATCCCCAAAAAGTAAATAGGAAGACACACTGCAATCAGTAAAGCTAAATTTAAACAAATACACAATCCAAACAAGAAGCTAAAATGATTCATATATAAAGGAAAACATTGAGACTGATATAAATTTTCTCAAATAAATCTATAAACAAGAAATTGGAAAGATACGCACAAAATGCAAATCTTTTTATTTTTATTTTTTTGGTTTTGGGGCCACATCTGGTGATGCTTAGGGTGTTCCTCCTGGCTATGTGCTCAGAAATCGCTCCTGGTTTGGGGGACCATATGGGACTCCTGGGGATTGAACTGCGGTTTCTCCTAGGCTAGTGCGGGAAAGGCAGAGGTGCCTTACTGCTTGCACCACCGCTCAGGGCCCTAAATGCAAATCTTTTCAACCAAAATACTCAGTCTTGTAAGTTTATTATTCATATTAAAGGGAATGATAAAAAAAGACTATTTTCAGATTATGGGACGGTGGGGATCAAACAGGTCCATTCTGGATCTGCCACGTGCAAGGCAAATGCCAGATCACTGTGCAATTGCTCTGGCCCCTATACTTCTATCAACCATTTGTTTGTCTCAAATCTTTAAATTGACAGTAGAACTAACCCAATATAAATAATCTAATAAATAAATAACAATATAAATAAGCCAATAAGTAGACTAGCCAAACTCAGAGGTAAAATAATATTTTAAACAGAAGCTTAGAATATCTAATTAATATCTAACAGTGATTCATAATACGGCATGATAGTGCAGAGGGTACTAGAATTAAGTCATAGACTTAAACATCAATAAAAATGTAGAATTTAAACATAATATTTGTACATATTGAATTCTTGACTGTCTTCTTTGTTTACAAACTCTGGCCTTGAAACTCTGGCCTTGATATAATCGTTTCTATAATGAAAATTCTAAGTCTAAATTTTTCAGTGTAGATTTGAAGTTTTGAAGTGAACTGAGGTATTAAAAAATATTTCCATCCTTTCCAATAGCTAAATTTCTTCCCCCATATTTTACCAAATTCAGTGGCCAAGGCCAATTATGACCCAAATGCCTCAATGAATTCCAAGGAATAAAAATGTTGCTTTGCTTGACTGACCTCATTGTTCAGATTTTCTTGAAAAAGGCTACTTGGACATTTGGTTTTCTCCTCTGAAAAAAACTATTAGACTTTCTAAATTATCTTGTTATTACTCCAATACTTTATAGCTATAAAGTAATTTCAAAGATTTTTTGACACAGTACTAACATTCCAATATTTCACCAGTTTCTTTAGTTTTATCAGGAGCAATGATAATTATGATTTTACTGAGGTATGTAGATTCAAGATCTAGACCCATTTTATGATAGATCAAAGAAAGATTGTCCATGATTCAACTATGAGCAACTTGGAATTTTGATTGTAGAACACCGATCACTAATATTGATGTCCATTCAGATAACCTATGAAGTTTTTTTAATTTTGATTTCTTACCCTTCTGAATACAATGAAGTGATCCCTGTATTAAATGGGTAGGGTATTTGTATTACACGTGGCAAGACTAGGTTAAATCCCAAGTGGATCCCTAGGACTCCAAATGTTAATTTTATTGTAGAGTCATAAGTAAACCTTAGATAAAGACAGGTTTGTCTGTACCTTTCTCCCTATCCAATGGAAAAAAAAGTGAATTTTGGCCTGGAAGGAAAGTGCAGCTGGTAAGTTTTACCTTGCATGTGGCTGATCTGGTTCAATTCTCAGCATTATTAAAGGCCCCCTTATGCCACTAGGAGTGATGCCCGAGCTTAGAGCCAGGTGTATGTTCTTTTTACTATTAGGTGTGACCCAAAATCCAAAGTTAAAAAAAAAAAAGAGTAACTTGTATAGTCAGGTAACATTTAGCAAGCGTTACACTCTATTTTGAATTACAAATGCTCATTACTTTGTTTCTTATACATATTATAAGAAAATAAAGACTTCAGAGAGAAGAATGAGTCAATCATTTATGGTACAATATTTTTATGAATCGTTAAGATCTATATATACAAAAAGATTAAAGATCTTTTCATTATAATTATGAACCATGGTTTAATTGTTCATTGTTACTTTCTTACCAATGGATTTTACCATCTTTGTTTATTGTTGTTGTTGTTGTTGGGTTTTTTTTTAATATATATAATTTTTATTTTGATCATAGTGTCTTACATATTGTTGACAATAACATTTTAGGTACATATTTACATAAAATCAGGGGGGATTCCCATCACCAATTTGTCCTCCCTACACCTCCGTTTTTGTCCTACCTCCCATTTCCTCTTCCCTCACCCCCAGGGCGGCTAGAATATGTGGTCCCCTCTGTATCCAACCCACTACTTAGTAGTCTTGCCCCTGTTTGGTCTTGATGCCTCCCTTATCTCCCCCTCTAACTGTAGGCAGGACTAGCTAATTCAAGTTGCATGATTTTGCCTGAAAAAGAGAAGATAAATAAACTGGGGTAAGAGTCTAATACTCCAAAAATGGATGGAATCCTTCTAGAGGCTCTCATCATCGATTTGGGAGATGAAGGAGAGAAAGAAGTTGAAACACTCCACCAGTACCAAAAAAAGAGTCTATTATCCAGTGGGGACTCCAGCTATATCGATAAGCACCACAAAAAAAAAAAAAAACAGACGAAAAACAAAGCAAAACAAAACAAAACAAACAACCAAAAACCAAACAAACAAACCAAAAACACGCCATGGTCTTGAAATAAGAAGCATGGCATAGCACATAACTAAAGAAGAGAAAAGAAGAGAAAAAAAAATAAGTATAATTGGGGACCACGATTTCAGTAGTCACACCCAAACAGAGAAATCGACCAAAATAGATAGGTATATAAAAATAATAATAACAATAATAAATGAAGGGAAAAATATATGTATATATGAAATAACCAAGGTTTTGTGGTTTTTGTATTTTTGTTTTTTCCCCTCCTGCCCTGGCACAGTAAATATTGGGGTCATTCGGAAAGGAATTCACTTGGCCTAAGAAATATGGGGTTTCTCCGTCCTTGGAGTATATTGTCATGGGATCAGCTCTAGACTTTGCTCAGGATCATTTATTCTCCCGGTTGTGTTTTTTTTTGGTGTGTGGAAGACTTCTGCTCTGTCCAGGGTGATACAATCAGAGCTCTGTGTGTAGAGGTCTCCGTCATAGCGCTCAGGGGTTACTCCTAGCTCTATGCTCAGAAATCGCTCCTGGCAGGCTCGGGGGACCATATGGGATGCCGGGATTCAAACCACCATCCTTCTGCATGCAAGGCAAATGCCCTACCTTCATGCTATCTCTCTGGCCCTGAATTTTACCATCTTTGATCAAAAATCCTCTGGTTGGAAAGTTTTAGGCATCTCAACTCTGGAGTGTCTTTTAATAGTACTAAAAGAACCAAAATGAGATAACAATACAATAAGGCTGAGGAAATAATAAAAGTGGTAAAATGCATGTCAAGAATATATGAGGCCCTGAGTTTAATTCTTGGTACTGCAGCTTTGATGATGTAACCCTGAGTACTTTTGGGCAAAGAAGCAATTTAATATAGTCTCTAATGCTAATTGTTTCCTCAACACATAGCATTACTCTTGTGGTCAAGGATCACCTAGAGTGACTACTTCCACAAGGGTTGATCCCTATTTAAAAAAATACTCTAAGAGGATGTTATTTTTAAGTTACAATAGTAACATTAGATAACAAATGGGAGTTTACATTCTTAAAATCTCCACAATAAAACAGAATATGACTCAAGATTTCAGACTTCTGCTTAGAACTCAGTGAGAAGTTTGTCAAAATGTCTATTATGTTGAGTTTGTGTTGAACCGTGAATGGTATAGGGAACACAGAACTAGGATCACTAGGCTGCATTACTTCATTTCACAATTCTTTCATATACACAGGCATTATATTACTTTCTGGCTATATACTAATATGACTAGCATCCAGTACCTGACCTTCAGTGGCCTACTATATAACATCTTTTTCTTCTGTTGAATGGTAATAGTTAAAAAGAAATATGGGCTTGTCCTTGACCTTAAATTTAAGCCCATTCACTGCCAGTTTGTAACAAAATAATACCCTTTTAGAGAATTTTTTTTAATTTCTTTGAAGAAATAATAAAAATAAACATTTATGGCATTATTATAATTAAATATATTATGCACATAAATAAGTGTGAAAATATATAGCACTATATCTATTGTACTCTACTCATATTTTGTTTTCTAAATGTTATTGATTTAAATTTATATTTTCAATTAGAGACAGTTTAGCAATTCCAAATTCATCCTTAAATAACCATAGAGCCAACCAAAAATATTATATTTTAACCTAGTTTTTTTCTTACTATTGGGCTTCAGGAAAACTATAAAAATCATTTTGAAATAACTAGAGTCTTAACATAAATTTTAACATTATTATAATTTTTTCATGAATATATCACTATAATCTCAGAATTATATATATAATTAAATAAAATTTATTTTGTTTAAATAAAATATAATTAAATTAAATAAAAGAATATATATATATATATAACATTTCAGAATCTCTTAACTGTGACTATATTAGCCATAACTTAAAAAAACTACCTTCATATAGCTGACCTCATAAATATCACCACAAAGAGTGATGAGTTTAGTTAGAGAAATAATCACATTGCGAACTATCCTAACAATGAGAGTACATGAGGGAAGTGGAAAGCCTGTCTAGAGTACAGGTAGGGATGAGGAGGGGAGGAGGGATATTTGGGTCATTGGTGATGGGAATGTGCACTGGTGATGGGGGGGGGTGTCATCTGATATGACTGAAACCCAACCACAATCATATTTTTAACCAAGGTGTTTAAATAAAAAATAATAATAAAAAGGAAGAAAATAAAATTTATTTCTAACTCAAAAAAAAAAAAACAGAAAACACACAAAACTTCCTTCCTGGTGTGGACTTTATTCAATTCAGTGTTAGGCTATTTTGCTAGACACTCATTAGAAATAAGTGAGCCTATATACATTGTCTTACTTTTTGCTGCAGAGCTTCTATGAAGATGGGTCATTATGATGTTATTATAAAATGAGCATTACTAATTTAAACATCATAAGTAATAATATAAATATGGAATTGGGGCCGGGAAGGTGGCACTAGAGGTAGGGTGTCTGCCTTGCAAGCGCTAGAGTAGGACGGACTGCGGTTCGATCCCCCGGCATCCCATATGGTCCCCCCAAGCCAGGGGCAATTTCTGAGCGCATAGCCAGGAGTAACCCCTGAGCGTCAAACAGGTGTGGCTCACAAACCAAAAAAAAAAAAAAAAAAAAAGAATGGAATTAAGTAAAATAATGGTAAAAAAGAGATACAGATGCTCAATTTTCTTATGCCAAACTTCATCTATGATTGCATTTATTTTGTTTTTCTTTTCTACAGCAATTAACAGTTTATAATTTGTATAAAATTATGAATTTCTAGGGGCTAGAGTGATAGTAAACAGGTAGGTCATTTGCCTTGCATCTAGCTGACTTAGGTTCAGTCTCTGTCACCCCAATTGGTCCCCTGATTCTGTCAGGAGTAGTCCCTGAGCACAGAGCCAAGAGTAACCCTTGAGTGTCATTGGGTGTGACAAAAAAATAAAAATATGAATTTTTAGTTTTCTATTGCTACTGTATTAAATGACTATAAGTGTAGTAACAAAAACTTAGCTTTCTTAAATATCATTCTAGAGGTAGGATGGCTTTCACCTAACTAAAATCCAGGTGGGAGGAGGACTATAATTCTTTCTGAAAAATCTGGAGGATAGACCCAATAGACTCATAAAAGTCTCCATCTTGAATGCTAGCAATTTGCCATCTCTCTGATCTCTGACTACTTACAACATCCTCTAACTTTACAGATGGGAAAGATTATCTGTTTTTAAGGACTTTTGAAAAGATATTTAGCTCGTGCAAATAATCTAGGATAATATGTTGCATATAGAAATACTTAACCTTAAAAAAAGGAAAAGGGCCCGAATAGATAGCACAGCGGCTTTTGCCTCGCAAGCAGCCTATCCAGGACCAAAGGTGGTTGGTTCGAATCCCGGTGTCCCATATGGTCCCCCGTACCTGCCAGGAGCTATTTCTGAGCAGATAGCCAGGAGTAAATCCTGAGCACCGCCGGGTGTGGCCCAACCCCCCCCCCCCCCAAAAAAAAAGAAAGTTGAGGAATGCCAGCCAATGCTCAGGCTCAGGGAATCCAGCATTGCATACAGCCCCTGTGCCCCAGTGAGGAGTCACTCCTGGACATGGCCAGGAATAGCCCCTGAGCATAACAGTTTAGGCCCCAACTGCCCTCATGCTCCCCAAACTAATAAATCTTTAAAAAAAAAGAAGAAGAAATACTTAACCTTAATTGTTACTGCAGAGTCTCTTAATTTGTAGTCAACAGTTCAAAATATTTGAAAGTGGACATATTTGAATTATTGTTAACCTCAATACCACATAGAAATACTGTATGTCTTATTTATTCCACTAAATTCTGACTATTCCAAATACATATGATATATTGTTGTATTCTTCATGGAAGTTATCTAAGTATATTATCTACAACAAAATGTTCAACTGGCATTTGTGTTTTACCCAAAAAAACTGCACTGATTGGCTGGAACAAATGGAAAACTCAAAGAATTTCAAGAATTTTTAAAATTATCATTGTTTAGACATTTCAAAATCTACTGGAGAATTTATGAATACTTAATTTATGAACACTTATAAAATTTTATAGGTTTAGAATTACAGAAATTATTTTATATTCAATACTGATATATAGCTCAAGTTATGTAACCTTATTATATATTCCAGGATGTTCTGATACTCTTACTTTCCGGCTGAATTCCTGTTTGACAGTGGAATGTATGTCTGAGTATTTTCAAGTGATGATAAACACCAATCAACAATTGAAAATCAGGTGCCATGGGAAATATGCAATACTTACTATCAGAATAAGTCATAGAAGGGTCAAGGAGAAATTAAACATTATGGGCTGTTTGGGGCTCTTTCTCTAGTCAATTAACTTGCTGATAATTTGTATTCTCTTCTTATAGAATTGAATGTGATGTGGTGCTTGACTCCCCAAAGGAACAACTTTTAAGAAATGTGTCTTTTATGGTTTGTATCATATTGAGTTCTGCAATTTATGTAACTCAGCTACAGACTCTGGAATTCATAGCTGGCAAAAGATATAGCTATTTCCGTATTAAATTTAGCAATTGCTATGTATTAAGGTAATTTTGTTTAAAAATTATTAAGAGCTTTGTAGCACAAAGATACTGTTAAATTATACAGAAAGGATTAGATTTAGTGGGTGGGGTGGATGGGAGATATTGGATACGAAAGCACAGATGGTCTTCATTGACTCATGAACAACCAGAGCCAAGTGGGAAATGTATGTTTTGTGTGGTTACATATGTTGTAAAGAAAATTGACTTCAGTTCTTTCCTGTAAGAAAGTAAAAGGAGGGAAGAAGTGGGGAGAGAGCAAGATCATGTGAGGAAAGGTAAAACAGACACCAGAGTAGTGTATGTATCAGATGTCTGGCAAAGAGAAAGAGAATGGAAGGAAGAGAAGCCAAATTCCTCCTTAGCATGTGAGTGACCTATAAAAGGAAGGATTTCCTGTGTCAAGGCACTAAATGTGTTGCTAGTCTATAGATATTTGTCTGGGAATCTAGGTGCAGCTTCTCAGTCACTCAACATGAATGGCACAGATGGCAGCAGGTTGGCAAAAATATTCACTTTCAGGAATAGGCATATACTGAATAAATCTAATTCACTCAATTCCTTCTTTTCCCAGAGCATGGTATCCATTAGTTACTCCAAATTATTTATAGCTATTACCTCATAAAGTAATGATAAAAAACATTAAAGGTAAGTTTTAGAATGTTCACCTATTTTACATATAGGAAATCTTGCTGCACGGTGGGTAAGTAGGTTGTCATACAGAGTCAAGCATCTAGTGATAAATGAGAATAGATTTTAAGTTGTAAGTCAAACATCTGAGTTTTATTCATTTTGACTACACCACTACCTCCATCAATATTCAGTGACCTTTTTTTATTTAAGGAAATGAGCCACTTTAGAAGAAGATATTATAGATTTTATCTTTGTAGTCTTTCCTAATAGTCCTAATAACTGTCATATATACTAAAATAAGTATGCAATATCCTCATAAATAATTCATGTAAGGTTCCAATATTCATAAGGCAGTGGGAATAAACTCACATATTTCTATTAGTGGATATGAATTATAATATAGAAAACAGTCTCAGAAACTTTACAGCCAAACTGATAGAGAACAGAGAAGACAAACAAAATGCAGCAGAATATTGAACAAATCTTGGTGGTGGATGACATCTCCAAAATAGCCTGCCATGTACAAAGTTGAATTTTCTTTCTGCCTTAGTCGCAACCTATTTTATTCAGCCTTTGGGTTTCTACACCTAATTTATGCCTTTCCCATCTTTCATATATTCATATATATGAAATATATGTGAAAGATATATAAAATATACATGAAATATACATATCTCTTTCATATATTCATATATTTCATATATATTAATTTATATGTATTTAAATCTTTTTTCTTATTATTAACTCAAACTTCATACAGCTCTAGGATTGCAAATAAGTGACCAAATGGGATCTGTCATTCCACCATTTGCTGAGTAAATTTCTTTAGTTATACCCCTTCTTGGCTCTTTCAAAGTCTATGGATGATTGCCTTTGGGTTGGTCATATTATTTTGACTGGAGGAAATGCAGCCAGAATTGGGGCTTGAGGAAAAACATGATATTGAAAGTACAACCATCTATGGTAGAAAACCACCCTGAAGGGAGCCATACACTTGGCAGGAAGTCCAGTGCTTCTCGGACTGGTACATTATTTGGCTTGTCTTGCAGAGTTGTATTCATGAGAATGGGTGAAGATTTTCAATGCTTAAAATTTGTAGGGAAATTTACTGTCCCCATTGTGTTTAATGAGTCAATTAGCTAGACAAACAACAACTTACAAGTGGGTCTCAAAAACCTAGACATTAAAATTCTTCAAAACATGCTTTGAAGGTGTTGAAATGAGACTTGTATAATTTATTGTTCAGAATTCTTCCAGGGAGCCTGTTAATCAAACTTTAAATATAGCAAAGATAAAAACTAAAAGCCTATAACATAACCTATGTCTAGTTATTTCAGTTATGGATGCCTTTTTCTTTAAATTGCAGTCCTAATAATAAACACATATTGTCTTGGCATAATATAAATCAGACTTGTTTAAGAAGCTTAGAAAGGACGGAAACAGTTATAAAGAGAGTTCTTTTTTGTCATAATCTTAAATTTGTAATCCTCTGTTCCCTTTCAGAATGCCATATGGAAAAAGAAACAATGTTTTAAATGGGTTTCTGAAGAACTGCCGTTGACGTGAATACCAAAAGCTTCACAAAACCACTAAATTTTTGGCTAAGTTTAAGTCTACTGGAGGTTTTAAAAAGTCTTAAGACAAATTGTTATGGTAAGAGAAAAAGTCTTCAGACCATGGCTGACCTATCAACTGACCAATATCTTTCCTCACTGAATTTAAATCACCCGGCCTTCAGAACTAGAGACTTTCCTAGTTAACCATCTTTCCTCCTAATAGTTTGGAATGTGTCACTGTATTGCTTTGGATCCCTTGGCATGAACATGCACAATGTCTGGCCTGGCAAGTTATCCAAACCACTTTCCCATACATCAAGGATCCAAAATAATTTCACCAGATATTCTAAAGTATAATTCACCATCTTCCATCTCACATATCTTCCTAGAAAACAGAAATCTACACATACTCCATAATATTTTCACTCATGGTCAGAGATATAGATCTTGGCAATGGCCGCAGAAGCAGGGTATATATTTGTATATGTATGTACACATATATGTGTATGTATTATACATATGTACATATATATATACACATATACATTTAGAGACTAGTAACCATAGTGCTAAGTGGAACATTCTTCATAGTGGAAATGAAATAGAAAGAAAAGAAATGGGGTGTTATATTTAGTATTAGAGTTTGATGATTTGGAGAAAGCTTCTACCTAAAAGAAGACAGTAAATTTAGAACCAGTAGATAATTTGAACATACAGCAATAAATATTGAATGTAATTGCCTAAATCCTTAAGTCCTTGGAGAATTAAAAAAAACAGATTTGCATTTCAAATTTTAAGTCAGCAGTTTTAGAAAATATATATGTATGCATATATGTTGAAAGAAAATATATCTACAGTGGGTTCATATTCTGATTTTCGTGGATTTTGTGATGATGAGAATCCCATAATTCCCTTTAGAGCTCTGTCCAGAGCAGAAAAATACTTGTTACAGAATTTCAGATGGTAAGAAAGCCAGTCTTGCTTTTTTTTGGTAGCAATTACTGTAAAGATTGAAGACATGTCTTTTAACCAACTGGAGGAAAAACAGGCTTATTTCTGATTATTGGTGGATAAGTCAATAAGCACATAGCTGTTATACAAGTGTGTTGTATATAATCCTATTTTTTGTTTGTTTTGGAGAATGGACATAGTCTGTATTTTAAGGTCAGATAAATATATGCTGGACACCCTTACTGATTTACACTGTTGTGATTTCCCATAAATGTGATTTCTTTATGCTCACATGTTCATTGATATTTGTTTAAGCTAAACAAATGTAAATAGTAAGAAAGATTTAGCTCACGATTGAATCTTGCCTTTCTTTTAGCAACTTTTAGTTAGCTCTATCCCATACAAATCATGTTCAGATTTTAGGGTTTGTAAGTACCAGGCTTTATTTGTTGCCATCTGACCTGTCTAGCACTGCTTTTATAAAAAATATTTTGGTAAGAAGAATTCAGTTTATATCTGAAGCTAGTAACTATTAAATAATAGAATTACACAGGTAGATGGAGAAGTGAAGAAATACATGAAGTTTATAAGATAATTATTACTTTAATAAGCCTAAAGGGGAGTGGAACATTTTTATTTAGGAGGATATTCTTTGTAATTTATGAGCTTAGCATTTAGTTATTAATAATTATAGACAGCATGGGAACAATAATGAATGAAAAGTTATAATGAATGAAAGTTATAATGAAAATAATGAATAAAAACAATAATGAATGAAAAGACACTTTATTTTGTGTCTACTTTTTCCAAATCTGCCACTCTTTTTATCTCACAAAATATCTCACAAGGATATTTTGTGGTGAAAGGAAATGAAATAAAATGATCTTGAAGTATTTGGATTTTATAAGCTTTAAGTTCCCTACCAGCATGAAATGCTATAGCTTTTCACTTTGGGTGGGAAAACTGAAAATAAGCCAAGAAAAAAAATTTAGAAGATGTTTGGGTTTTATTTTTTTATTATAATACTAGTAATGGCAGTTTGTAAGCTCCTATATTATACTTGTCCATAACAGTCACTCAAATTTTATCTTTTGAATTATCTGTTAGACTAAAAAGAAATCAACCATTCCTCAGTATAGCTGTAAAAATTATCGTTTTCATCAGTGTTGTGTTGTGTTGAGCACTTGAAGAACTACCTCAAGCAATATTTTATTTCTTCTACAAGGAAAATACAGTTTACTTTTCTCATCCTTTTAAGCCTTTTTTAAATTTTATATCAGTGAGATTTCTTTGTTTTATCTTGTCCAAATAAACCATTGGAGTTTTATCTATTTGAGTTCTACTATAAAATCTGATAAAATCAATTGTTCACAGATCATTGACTTCTTAGTCCAAATCTTAATGAAGGTAATATATGTTGCTCAATTGAAACTTTTTATTCTTCTTCCTCAGGACTTCTGAACCTCTGAGCTGCAGGAGAAGGGCAAGAGCAAAAAACACAAAGATAAACAAAATAAAACACAATATCTAAGGTAGGCTTGATACTATTTACAAACAATATTTTAAAAACTCTTTTAAAAAAAGACAAGTACTGGAAGAGATCACTAATATTTAGGTATAGAGATTCAAAGAAAAAGTATAGACAAGTCAAATAAAATTAAAACTTTAGACTCAGACCATAGAAGAGGGAAGAGAATTCACCAATAAAGTAAAGTAGTTCAGTGGATTATTAGGATGGGATATTGGTACTTTGGAAATGGGTATAGTATGGCCACATACTAAAAAAGGATAGGAATTGTACACCTAATGTATATATTTGTATATAAATTATATATAGTCTTATATGCATATAAGACTACATATGTATAGTCTTAGAAGTCACCAGATAAAAAAAAATTAAAAGTCTTTTAAAGGATCTTTCACAAAGCTCAATGTCTACTTTGTTGGTGTTAAATACTTGCTTTGAATACATACTTCATTTTGAGTTCATTTTTTTTTTCTTATTTAATTGTCCTGGCTCTGCCTCTTATAAAGTTCATATTTTCAAAATACTTAATAATTTTACTATGTGCAAATGATAGAATTAGTAATATTAATATTTTCCATATACTTTAATAATCGTAAAAAGTATATATTTTTATAAGTTTGTAATTTACACAGACATTAATTTTAAGACTTTTTCAAATTTATTTTTCTTCTCAAAATTTTTATTAATATCTTTATTTAAACATCTTGTTTATAAATATGATTGTGGTGAGGTTTCAGTCATGTAAAGAAAACCCCCTTCACCAGTGCAACATTCCCACCACCAATATCCCAAATTTCCTTCCATCCCACCCCACAACACTTGTACTTTAGAAAGGCTTTCCAGTTCCCTCATTCATTCACCTGGTTATGGTAGTTCTCAGTGTAGTTATTTCTATAACTGCACTCACCACTCTTTGTGGTGAACTTCTTGAAGTGAGCTGGAAGTTCCAGACCTCCTCTCATTGTCTCTGATGATTGTTGCAAAAATAACTGTTATTTTTATTAAAACCCATAGATGAGTGAGACTATTCTGCATCTATCTCTCTCCCTCTGACTTATTTCACTCAGCATGATAGATTCCATGTACATCCCAAGAAAAATCTAGCGTGTTCTACCAAAATAAGATAAACATATTTTTATTCAACCTGTAGAATTAGTAGCACTTATGTTTGTAAGCACTATTTTGCCATAATATCTTATACCAAAGAGTATATTATAATATGATCACTGTACACTAATAAATATAGGTCTACCTTAAAATATTGAATGCCTTATGACAAATTACCAAACATTGGAGGTTCAACTAATATATATAATTAAAAAATTTCCCCTCTCCCATGTTTATCATGTTTCCTGATATTCAAAATAAAAATTAACTATATTTCAGACTAACCTTGTCTGCAGATATTCTTTGACTTCTGTTTGCTACTTCTCCAGACTTCTGAGCAGCCCTTCCCATTACTCTGAGATGAGGCCTACTTGGACTCTCCCTTTTGTTTATGTTTTAATATAACATCATTAATTATCTTATATATTTCTTTTTATTAATTAATAAAATAAAGTTTAATAAAACAGAAATATTTATTGTTCTTCCATTCAAAGTATTTTGAAATAACAAAATCCATCTATTTTATTTGTATATTTAATATCATCGAGTCTATCAGAACTGAGTTATCTTTAGTACATTTAATACACAACATATGACATAAGCCATTTGAGAGCTTTCTGATTTATCTTTGTCAAAAGGCATCTTCAAGGGAAATATGAAAATTCCTCAAAACTAATTTGAAAATAAAAATAAGAAAACAAAGAGAGACAGAATGAGAAATAAGAAAACATCCTATTAATAGGTAAAATAGACAAATAATATTTGTCTACCAGTACTGTGTTTTAAAATGTAATTTTTCTCCAACAATTTCTGAAAAAAAAATCTCTGCTCAGAAAAAATTAACAAAGAAATTTACATTTGACCCCTTTTCCTATTTGTATATATCTATCTTCCTCTCTGCTGCTCCTGACCAGGACATTGTCTAGTGTGTTTTATTTGTATATTTTTTGTTTTCACCCTGGGATTCTTTATTCTATCTAGTAAATTTAAAATTATAGAAACAGCTAAAGAGTTGCAATATAGGCATACAAATTCATCTTAGGTGTTCCGTCTCTTAACACCAAGGTATAAAGTAAACTGTCTCTTATCCTGTCAATTAACTTTTATTTTAAATTCACAGGAGTTAAATTGATAGCTTCCTGGACTGGAGAGATAGTATGAGAGGTAAGTGCTTGTCTTGCATGCAATGATACAAGTTTGATGCATAGCGCCACCATATATGATACCCCAAATACTACCAAGACTAATTCCTGAGTGCAGAGCTAGGAGTTACCCCTGAGCATCACTGAGTGTAACCCCAAAATTATATATATGTATATATATTTTTTCATCTATATTAAACATCTCTGGATGAAGAAGCAGGAACTCTAGCCTCTGTTTTTCACCATCTGTTGACAGATATCATACTAGATCCTATCATTCTGATCATACTAGATTTTCAGTAGAAGCAGATGTTTCCTCTTTTTGAAATGCTTAGTTCTATTACAAGATCTGTGTGTTTCATGTGCTATATACCTGCCTGGAAGTTATATATATATAACTGCCTGGAAATTCTTTTCTTTTTTCAAATACTCAGTGAATTTAGCATATACCATCATAGTATAACATTTTAACAAGGATTTTTAATTGAGCATAAATTCTTTGATATATGGCTTGTTATATTTTGCTTAATTATTTTATTACTATTTTTAGTATCTGCTTTTCCTATATCTATTCCAGCTTATTTTAAGTCATCATGTAGAATGTATTAATGAAGCAATTACTCAATATGCATGACTCATGTAAAGAGGAAAGAGAAAGATAGCAGTTCCTATCAGAGAGCACAGTCCTGAAAAATTCACAACCAGCCTTGACATTCCTGTTGGGTAGCCAATCTTAGGGTCGAATAGAAATTAGATCACCAACGTAGAAAGATAGCATGAGGTAGGTCACAAGCTTGCCAGAATGTTGTATCTGCCATGTTTCCATAACTTAGTGTAAAGAAATAGAAAAGGAAACACACCTGGAGCAATTATCCTAAGAAATAAGGGTTCCTTCTCAGTGCTGATAAGAAATGTGGGCTCCTCCATAGGACTGATAGCACACAAGACAATGGAAATAGGGGAGATATGCTTCTTGCAAAATGAGCCAGAAGGTCTTGGGGTATCCTCACTGCTGCCTTCTGTCTTTGCCCCACTACTTCTAACAGATAAAAATAATATGGTTTTATCTACCCCAGCCTGTTTCAGGAAAGTATATGAAGTGTGCTGAAAAACCTCTCAGGGTTCTCTGAGTCTCTTTGAGTCTCTTTGGCCTGAGAATCATCAGAGCTGAACTCTAATAAACTCTTTCCTTTAACTATCTCTGGTGTCTCTGCATCTCTGTGGATCTGGCCTAATGATCCCATGAAGGGAAAATGGCACCTTTTTTCTACCCACTTCCACCACCTGGGGAGGTGGCTGGGAGATATAGGACTGTAAGCCTTGATCTGGAAGAAAAGTAGTCATTCCTGGATCCTGTAAAAGAAGAAAAATCCCGGAAAAACAGATTTTATTTAGAGGTACCAAGGAAAGTAGGGGAGAGTAGGGGAGAGGATACTTTTCTAGTTTCTGTGGAGAGAAGGGGCAGAGAAGATTTGCAATAGATATTACTTGCAAATCAGTTATTAAGAACTATTAAGGACTAATTAAGATCCAAGAAGTAACTTTTTATGATAATAGACATATAATGTGATTTTAGGTTTGTGATTCTTGATCTGGCACTGGATACACATTTAATTAGACAAAATATAAATCAGTGAAAATCAGAATTATATAAGGACATTTGTCTTTAGGAACATTAACCACTAGTTATTTGCATGATTATCAGTAGTTGTGGATATTCAAGTTTTCAGTGAAGATCAAAAAGATTCGTGATAAACTAGACTAGAATGAGTTCCAGTTTTATGTGAAAAATGACTGGGTAAAATATTTGTTTCTTTAAACTAGTTCACAATAAAATTGAAGATAAAGATAAGGTCCTTTTCAAGGAATTCTGGAAACTAATTGAAATGTATGAAGAAATAACAAAAATAAATTTGTGGGGAAATAGTTGTAAAATGTTCCAGAAATACAAAATGTTTTATGATATGACTATTATCTTTTTTTTTTTAAGTCTCAATGGAAAGTTTTCATTCAGTTATAGATGTAGGTTTGAAAGTTCTGAGTTTTCAGAAGATATCTGATACTCTCCACAAAGGAAACAAAATGAATATAATTGAACTGATGAATGACTAGGTCTCTTTCTAATGGTTTTTATCAGTGCTGCACTATTGTTATATCTGTGGATCTCAGGAGATTGAGTGATTGTGTTAATTCAAATTCATCACTCCCTCAGGGCAGAAAGAACAATGATACAATAGATGGTCCCACTAGAAAGTCTCCGAAGCTGCAAGTCAGGGTCTACCAGAAATGAACCTTGTGTGCAGAATGTGGAGTAAACCCTGAGCACTTCAGGGTGTGGCACCAAAAAAAAAAACCCAAACAAACAAAAGATAGAACAAAAAGAAAAGCAGCCAGCCACAAACTGCACAATGACATAGTTGTAATAATTTGAAATGGACAGTTTATGGGTGTGCATCCTTCTTAAATCTTTAAATTACCTTAAAGAAATAAGAAAAACAGGGGCAGAAGAGATAGCACAGCGGTAAGGTGTTTGCCTTGCATGCAGGACGGTGATTCGAATCCCAACATCCCATAAGGTCCTCTGAGCCTGCCAGGAGCAATTTCTGAGCATAGAGCCAGGAGTAACCCCTGAGCGCTGCCGGGTGTGACCCAAAACAAACAAACAAACAAACAAACAAGAAAGAAAAACAGACTTGGTTTTTTAATGGAACATCATATATTTTACTCTATTTTAGTCACTATCTATAACCTGATAGATGGGTTTTTCTTTCTATTTATTTTTATTTATTCATTTGACTTTTCTGTTGCATAGCAATGTACTGGGCCCTCACTCCCCAATGATATTTTCCTTGAGGAAAGTTGGCATAGTGATAAAACACAGAAATAATAGCAAATACATAATGTTTACTACAAGTTCTATATTAGAAATAATAGTAAATATGTGTTTGGTGCTTACCAGAGGCCATGATACCAAAAATACTTTCACTATAAGTCTTTGAGAAACATTCAAAAGTATCTCACTTTACAAATATGCAAATCAGGCAAAGAGAGGTCAAGTAATCTGCCCAAGGCCAATATATGATGAATGCAAAGCAGACTATAAGCATATGGCTCTAATTTTAATGTTATGTTGTAAAGGAAGATCTATAGTTTCATCTCTGCTGATGAAGGTTCATCTTTATTAGTAAGCCAGGTGATTTGAGGATGTGATAATTTTGTCAATGCTCAGATTTCCTACAAAAATTGTTTTAAATGAAATGAAAAATCAAAAAATTGTATAAAGCAGTGCAAATTAATCTATTTCTCCATTTTAGCCTTTACACTTGATCTTAGTCAAAAGGCCTAGAAGTGATTCTTTTTTTACTATCATACCTCATATATATTTATATATATATATATATATTACACTTTTGCTGTTTCAACAGAAATAGTAGTCTCTTCACTATTTTGCCTATTTACTAGATTGCAAGCAAATTGAGATATGACTTTCTAACTTCCATTTATGTCTCTCTCTCTCTCTCTCTATATATATATATATATATGTTTCTATAAATAACTTAGTATTAAATTTTCCATGTATCCAAACAGCATACAGTGTAATTGGTCATAAGGTAACACTGATTAATGCAGTTATATTTTTTGTTTTTGTTTTACTTACTACAATGGTAGGAATAAAATTTAGGGTTTTAATATGTGAGATATGAACTCTACTGCTGAACCACAACTTGGCCCATAGGTTACTTTCTTTTCCTTTTATTGTAAAGCATTTTAGTTTTTGTCTCCTTGTTCTGATAGAATTTACAAGGATATAAAGTTACAAAAAACTGTCTCTGCTAAATAATGCACTTGATCTTTTGAAATAATAGTAGAAAAGGGAATAAAAGAAGACTGGAACTTTGCAAGAGGAAAAGTAGTCTGAGTAACCTATGTGTTTCACATATTACCCAGTACCAGAAGAATAATAGCCCTTTTAACAGTAGTTTGTCAGACTATTGGTGACAGTTGTCAGGACTAGTGACAAATATATGATATCTCCTTTCATCAGGATCCTTTTTACAGTTGGTTGCTTATAGAAGCCATACTGCTCCTGGATAACTCTAAATATGGAAAAAAGTACATTTCCATGAAAATAGGGGATGTATTAATTAAGTGACTGCTTAAATTATGGGGGTTTCTTTAGGCATACCACAATGTATTTAAATTTAGCTGGAGTGATAAAGAAATATATACACACAAAGGCAGAAATATAAAAACATTCTGCATTAATAAGTTCTGGCCACTTGTCCGTGATTACCTAGGTTTTATATTTTCATTAATATAAAAATTATTATAAGAAAGAAAAGATCATCTTCTGTCCTAGGTTTTCATTGTCCATATTTGTCTGAAGTAAACAACTTGTTTCATCATATTAAAAATTCTATCCTCATTATAAATTATTGATTGATCAAAAACAAAGGAGGCATTTATATTTATATTTTCACTTCAATTAGTCAATTAGTCTAATTTTAATAGATGAAATAATATAGACCAATTGAAAGGTAAAGGAAAATTTTTATGAATCAATTTTAAGTTTTAATTTTAGATTATTGATATTCAACAGACATAAGATAGGCACTATGCTAGCTAATAAAACTATTTTACTGGTTTTGTACTAAATCTTAAAGAATAAATTAGATATCCAATGAAGCAGAGTTAGGTTAACCAACATAGAAATAATGGTTTTTGATTTTGTATGTGGATGTTTTATATTCTTTATAAACTCAATTTTTGTGGAAGTCATTTTTTTTTAACTGAGAATATTTTTCGGTGATATTCTATGGGAGGATAAGAACAACACAGGCGGGGCCGGGCGGTGGCGCTGGAGGTAAGGTGCCTGCCTTGCCTGCGCTAGCCTAGGATGGACCGCAGTTCGATCCCCCGGCGTCCCATATGGTCCCCCAAGAAGCCAGGAGCAACTTCTGAGCGCATAGCCAGGAGTAACCCCTGAGCATCACAGGGTGTGGCCCAAAAACAAAAAAAAAAAAAAACACAGGCTACTGTTTTAGAGACTTACCTAACGATTCATTTCAAGGATAATTTAGTTCTGGAAACTGAGGTGGTCATGACTTCAAAACAAATCAGTGCCATATTTTTCTTCAACACAGCCAAGAAATCACATATAATCCAGAGCTTTCTAGCAAGACCATAGATGTGTCACCATTTGGTACATTAAATGTTGTATCCTGGGAACTGTCGTAATACAATCACTATGTTGAATGGAATAAAATTTTACTGCTGACCATACATTGGACCTACAAGCGAATTTGTTTATTAAATATGGAGGTGAATAGAATGCTGTGAAATATTTAGCTAACATCTTAAAATTAATTCTGAATTAAAAGCAGTTGTGATGAGTCTTAAAATTTTATTTGTTTTGGAATTAATTTTTATTGCAATTCTAAATATGCAACCTAAGTATTGTAAATACATATTTGTTCCATACACAGACTCGTGCAAAGTGTACGTTGAATTTAATTTTATTCTTTTAATTGTTCTTTGGCTCTTTTAAAAATATTTATTAATTTTATTTGTATTTTATACAATTTTAGTTCCCTAATTCCCTCTAGTATTCTCTAGTTCTACCCAGTTCCCTATAGTGTCTGAACCAAATTTTGCTGCATAAACAAGAATTTATGTCTATTTTTCTTTTTGGCAAAATGGTGGGGTGTAACCATTTTGTGAGGTTTAGAAAAATGCACCAGTATTAGTTATAAATCATTTATTACTAAACTGTTTTGGAACAAGATTAGGATGTGAGAAATACTCGTTACAATTGAATATACCAAACTAAAGAATATTTTTTCTTCCTGACAGTTTATTTTCAACTTGAAAAAGAAATGAACATATTAGTTATTACTGAGTTGCGCGTCAGAGTTAAGCTAATACACCTGAGAAAATTTGCTACAGTATTATTCAGTATAATTTTATACTTTTATATATTTTATAGTTATATACTTAGAAAATTTCATCTCTTATATCTGAATATTCTGTGCTTCTATCATAGCTTTGATTACCTGACATGCAGTTCTAAGTGTCATTCACATAAGCTCTATGTACTTCGTTGGCCAGCTATAGTGCACATTATTTAGATATATCTGGTGCGTTAAAAATTTCTGTCTTGAGCCTGTAATAATAGCACATGAATGGGAATGGAAGATTTTCATTCAGAAAAGCCAGATTTCAAAAGTTGGCTTTAACGGTTCCCAAACATTGTGGTAACTGTCCTTCCAGCAAGCACCAAACCAGAGTAACAATGCACTGCTGAGAAAGGCCAGTCTCAAAAATTGTTGGTCGTTTTGAAGCTCTTTATATTTGTTTCCTGTCATATGTGTTCCTAATTCATAATCAATACTATCCACAGAGGTTCCAAGGACAGTAGCTTATATATATCTAGCAAATGCCAATTGGTCATCACTGCCTGTAATGCACTCATTATTTAGATACAGCCTAAGGGGGTCTTAAAAGTTTGTTTGTACATATATACAATGACTATAGCACCTGTTGAACACCTATTCGACCAATGAGAATTCTACCAATTTCATTTATCTACATGGAGAAGTTGCTTCACTTCATTGCTGACATAACTTCATTCAGAAACTATCAAATGAGCAAAGCTGGCTGCTCAGCACGTTGCTGAAATTAGAACTGTACATTTTAGTTTTTACAAGAAAACTTTAGTCTTATCATTTCACATGACTTCCTTATTACATGTCCACCAACCTATTGGCTCTTTCTGCATCTGAGGTCTTTCTGCATCTGAGGTCTATGTTGCATGGCACTACCATCAAGCTGCTAGTTTTCTAAACAAACCATACAAATCGATTTGCAAAACATATTGACAATGAACATACACTGACAGTGAATGACAAGACATTCTTCCAAAAGCCATCGATTTATCTATTTTTTCTTTATTTATCTTTTAAGTATTATGATCAACATTCAATTACCACATGTTTTTTTTTACTGAGAAAAGGTGTGACGATTATGCAGTGAAATGGAATATCTCTTCACTTTTGCCTTAAGAATTTCCCGGTTTTTGTTTTTTTGTTTGTTTGTTTTGTTTTGTTTTTTTTGGTTCTTGGGCCACACCCTGCAGTGATCAGGAGTTAATCCTGGCTCTGTGATATCACTCCGTCCCACATTTTTTGTTCTTATATGTGTTAAGTGTTTTGGATTGAACCCTTGGTATCAATGATAACATTATGGAATTATGTACTATATCATATTATTTAGTTTTATAATTTTCACTTTAATTAAAGTCATTCAAAATAAGTCTATGGGAAAGCAGCTCAATCTTCTGTTCACTGTTTTTTAATTTTTAGGTAAGTAGTTTACATCATATTTATGAAGTCATAATTCATAGATTACCCAAAGATTCAGAGAATATAGGCATAGAATTTGTGAATCTTTCTTTTCCTTTTGCTCTTTTTGTAAAAGTCCCATTCATTTTCCAGCAGCTATTTTCTGTTCTGGTAAAATGTTTATCTACTGAATTTCGGTCATCCACATGATTCTAATGTAACTTGGCCTCCAGGTAAAAAATCTGATATTTGATTTCTTAAATTCTTTTAGGTGATTTATTTTTCACTTTGTCCAGAATTTGATTGTAGTTATCATCTGCTGTAAAAAATAATCTAACAACAATAACTTTTTCTATCAGCCAAAAAATTACATGTCAGACTTAGTATTCACTGAAGATTCAGTGGCAAGAACACCAACATAGGAGATAGAGCTCATCTTAATTTTCCCCTTTTATTAGGGATCCTATTCCTTCATTTCTTACTCTCCTATATCAAAATAGGTTATTTTATATACCTTATTTTTAATTCTGTTTACCATCTGACCATATGATGCACATAGTTTTTAGACAGGGAAAGCAAGAAATGTCAGGAGATGGCAGCTGGTAACAACCATTCTGGAGGCTGAAGTATATTTACAATATGCCAGTCCACAGCTGGTTACACACATTTACCTAACTTTATTTTTAACATCAGAAAATAAAATAATTTAAATATTTTCGTTAATTTAAAACAAAAAATAAATGTCCCTTGCACTCAGACTTAGCTCCAGATGGCATTTGCTTAATAGGATGCACAGACATTTTCCCCCATCTTTAGGGAGGAAAATGTGTGTCTTCTGGTATGAAAAATATGATATATTGTCCCCTTTTAAAATATAAAAATCAATTGTATTTATGTAATCATAATTAGGAAAAAATCTTGTGGGTTAGTACTTTTTTAATTCAGAAATAAAATGTATATAACTATACTTACCTTAACATATTTTCCTACATTTGAAAGAATAAATAATTGTTACAAATTCTCTAGAAATTAGAGAAATGTGTAATTATATATTTTTTTGTTTTGGGGGGCCACACTAAGTGATGCTCAGGGGTTACTCTTGGCTATGTGCACAGAAATCACTCCTGGCTTGGGGGACTAGGTGGGATGCCAAGGATCAAACCTGGGTCAGCCTCTTGCAAGGCAAAAGCCCTACTGCTGCGCTATCGCTCTGGCCCCAGAAATGTGTAAATTTTTAAACTAATCACTTATAAACAATTTATGCTAACACATAGATATATATTTTAGAGTTCTTGCAGTTCCTTTCAAATTTGCAAATAAGCATGGATGCAAATATATTTTAAGGTTAATAAATAGTAAGTTAAATAAATAACTTTAGTAGTTATACATTATTCATAAAACATATTATATAATTTAATATTTTAACTAACATAATATTTGTAATTGAGATATATTTCACATATAACATCTTAAATAGAAGTATATAAAATAATAAAATGTTTCTGTCCATATATATTAAAATATTTACCACTAAAGTTAACATACATGACCACATACATCTATAAAATATTATCCTAGTAGAAGTATAAAAATATTCTCCTAGAAACTTTCATACAAATAATATAGAATCATGAACTATAGACACTGTGCTATGCAGTATATTCCTAGGATTGGGTTCTAATTTTGTTGAGATATATATGAATATTCACAATAATATTAATATATGTTCATCACAGAGTATGGTGACAACTATTATTTGTCCCTGGGTGGTTTATTGGTCTATACTTAAAATTAGTCAATCTATTTAGCATGACTTTTTACCAGGCAAAACATATTTATTCAGTGTACTTGGCACCGTTTTGCTATGTGTGGCTTTGTTTTATAGAAATGGCTGAAGAAAGTTTCTGTTGGCACATGGTTTCTTGAAAATAGTTTCATTTTATAAGTGCTAAATAAAAATATCAAAAACATTGTATTCTGTTATTTCAAAAATAACAGAAGTTTCCAGCTCAACAGTTAGATAAATTATGTAGCTATATACAATACCTGCATTTAACAAAGGTATGCAAATTAAAGGGAAAGTTATAGAATAATGAAATGTGATCTTTCCTCCAAAACATCAGAATCTATCCACTATGATATAGTGAAATTCAAAATATACTAAAAGGGAATATTTGCTGTCCTGTCTTTCTTTCATTGGAGATTTATATGCTGTCTTGAAATCTTTATTTCTACCCACTTTTCTATAACAATATTTTTTCTCTTCATTTTCTTTTTTTCACCTTGTTTTATCAACCTTTTACTTTTTCCTTACAAATTTATGAAAATGGAAAGATTAAATTTTAAAGGAAAGCCAAAAATGATATAAAAATGATGTTTCTCTATTTCTGTTAAATATTTTTGAAAGATTAATTCTCCTTTCTAAGGAAAAAAATCTATTATTTCACTTACGTTGATTTACCATGAATTTAATGTTTTTTCTTTATATTTACTTCTTACACTATGTCCATACTTACATCTAGTGATTGCTAAAGAGAGATGCTACATTATTCTTTACTATGGAAATTCCACTACATGAACTATAGCACAGAGCTCCTTGTTTCTAATCTCCCTCTATGTGATCTCTTAATAGATAAGATATAGGAGTCAAGAGATTGTACAAAAGTTAGAGAACTTGCCTTGCACTCAGCTGACTAAAGTTCAATCCCTGGCATACCATAGTCTCTGAAGTTCCACCAGGAATGATTCCTTAGCACATAACCAGTATTAAGTCCTGAGTATATTCATGTGTGACCCCAAATAAGCAACCTAAAAAAAAAAAACAAAGAACAACAAAATATAAGATGTAGAAGTTCTGGTAGCTACAAATATAACAAAGACTTACATTTAATGGAAATACAGAAAGAAGGAAAAAGAAACCCACAATCAGAGAGATGGTCCAAATGGCTAGAGCACATAATTTACATTCAAGAAGACTGCATTTGATCACGATCACTTCATAGTGCTAAAAACACTATTGGAAGTGACCCATGAGCACCATATTAGGTGACTGCTGAGCTAAACTCAACCAACCACCATACAAGCCATTACCATCACAGAGGGAATAAGCACTATCAAGTGTTCTCTTATCCCCTCCCTAGGCTAATGAAGACTTTTGGCACTTTCATAAAATAATGAAGATACTAGAAAGAAAACTAAAAAGGTTATATAATATTTTCTATGAATAGACTTGCTTGATTTTCATTACATGCAGAAAATAACTTGATTGTATAGTATAATCAAAATTTTTATTAAACTGTGATTAACAAAGTTATTAATAATAGTTTAGTTCTAGACATACAATGTTCCAGCATTGTTCTCACTACCAGTGTCTATGTACCTACTTCCATGAATGTTCCTGCCCCTACAGCCTGCCATCTTGACATACAGCTTTTTTAATTCAGTGTTGTTGACTCTGTGGTTTGAATATTTAAATCTACCATTCCTTAACACTGCCATTGTACCTTGATAACCTTGATCCTTGCCCCACATTGTTTCCCATTTATTTCTACTTCCCCTCTCATTTAATACTTTTCTTTCCTTCTTCTTACTCTGAGCCAATGATTATCTTACTCTAGCCAATGAGCCCCGTTTTAATAGCATTGCATCCTCTTATCCAGTTACTTTAAGAATTACTTATAAGCTATATCAGCCTGTCTTTATTCTTCTCTGGATCACTTCATTTAACAAAATATCTTTCAGGGCCATTCATGTTGCAATAAACTGCTTGATTTCATCATTCTTTACAGCTTTTGTATATATAAAATATCTTTATGATCTATTTTCAGAAGACTAGGTTGATTCAAATCTTAACTATTGTACTGAGTGCTGCAATGAATAATGATATGCATACATTCTTATGAATGAATGTTTTTTCATTTCCATCTTGCTGAGAGTTTTGATCAAGAATGGGTGTTGGACCTTATCAAATGTTTTCTCTGCATCTATTGATATGATCATGTGATTTTTATTTTTCTTGTTGTTGATGCTGTGTATTATGTTGATAGATTTATGGATGTTAAATCATCCTTGCATTCCTGAGATGAAACCTACTTGATCATAGTGGATGATCTTCTTAATGAGGCATTGGATCCTATTTGCCAGGATTTTGTTGAGGATCTTTGCATTTGAATTCATCAGTGATATTGGTCTGCAACTTTCTTTTTTCGTAGCATCTCTGTCTGGTTTAGGTATCAAGGTGATGTTGGCTTCATAAAAGCTATTTGAAAGTGTTCCCGTTTTTTTCTATTTCATGAAAGAGTCTTGCCAGGATTGGTAGTAGTTCCTCTTGGAAAGTTTGAAAGAGAGATGAAGTCATGAAATTTTCCTATACATGGATGTACGAGGACTTTATTATGCTGAGTGAAATAAGTCAGAGAGAAAGAGAAAGATGGAGAATGGTCTCACTCATCTATGGGTTTTAAGAAAAATGAAAGACATTTCTGAAAAATTTTCAGAAACAAAAGAGAGGAGGGCTAGACATTACAGCCGACCTCATGAATCTCACCACAAAGAGTGATGAGTTTAGTTAGAGAAATAACCACATTGCGAACTATCCTAACAATGAAATATATGAGGGAAGTGGAAAGCCTGTCTAGAGTACAGGTAGGGGCGGGGAGGGGAGGAGGGATATTTGGGTCATTGGTGATGGGAATGTTGCACTGGTGATGGGGGGTGTCATCTGATATTACTGAAACCCAACCACAATCATGTTTGTAACCAAGGTGTTTAAATAAAAAAAAAGAATGAATGTTTTTCTGTTCGGAGGATAGATAGCCAAAAGTGGAATTGCTGGGCATATAACATCTCATTCTGAGTTTACTGAGTAGCATCTGTTTTCCAAAGGGATTACTAGAATACATTCTCCTAACAGGAGCCTTGTTCCATGAACCCCATAGAAATTCATTCCTACATACAATGTCAGGAAAAAGCCTGAGTGCAGAGCCAGGAGTAAACCCTGAGCACAGTGTGTGTACCCCCCAAAAATTTTTACACTGATTTTGTGGGGATAATTTAAGCTTACATATCTTTTATCCTGTTTATGCTGGCTTAATCTTTTTGTATGTCTACACTTTAAGTACTAGTTGTAGTATCTTCCTAGGACATGATTATTGTAAAAGCAGAGAGACAACTATGTGCTTTTCTTACTTTTTCTACAATCCTTCACACTGTATGGTTGTGCCAATGGTCTGGCAGCTGCCTTCCCTATCAGTTGAAACCACAGAGTTTAACTCATAATTCAATGAAATGCTAATTTCCCACTCATACTGGGATGTAAGCCCAGTACCAGTAGGAATCTGGAGTGAAGAAGGAAGCTCTGCCCTAACTTAGTTTTCAAAAAATAGTTGAAGTCGATTCAATGAGTCTACTAAATTTTAGAAATAGAACTTTGCATGATGAAAGAAAATATCTCCTCCTATCTTTATCCCACTCTTTGATATTGTTCATAATCTTAAAAGCTAAATTAATGTGATAGAAATAACAGTCAATATGTAAATAAAGGCTAATTTCTTTTCTGGAATTCATAGAGGTATTTGATATTGCATAACTTCTCGTTCTTTGGGCCAAATTTACCTCCCAGCAATGAATATAGTTCCTTGAGTTTCACCAGAATTAATCTCTGTATGCAGAGGTAGGCATAAACTCTAAACACTGCTGGTTGTTGGCTCCAACATAAAAAATAAATAATGCTAAAACAAATGATTGTCCACAGTTAAATTTAGAACCCATCCTAATTATAGAATATCCTATTTGAGAGTAGTTTCAGATCATAACACTTCCAGTCCCTTTTAACATCTAAGAAAGAGCAATATTTTAAAGAGACAACATTATGGCTTCCATCAAGGTTGTCTAGCTTATAGTTTAATTCCAGATTTTCAGCTGCTACTTTTGAGTTGTTGACTAGTGTAATTTTTTAAGTTAAGGATCAATTTTAAATAAATGTCAATAATGATGTTTTATTATATCATTGAAATTATTATAGGTAGACATTTAAAATATTATTCCACCTCTTAAAGTTTATAAATGAAATTAGAAATGTTAATATTGGGGGCCAAAGCAATAACGCAGTGGTATTGCATTTACCTAGCATGTGGCTTATTCAGAACAAACCTTGATCCCCAGGGGTCCCATATGGTTCACAAGCCAGGAACAATTTCTGAGAGCATAGCAAGAGTAACCCCTGAGCATCACAGGGTGTGCCCCCCCCAAAAATGTTATTATTAGTAGCTAAAGGAAATTATCAAACATCAATTAAATAAAAGCACTTAAAATGCTTATATCTTAAATGAGTCATTCTTTGTTAATTTAAAATTCTTTATATTTACTCATTAGTTGTTTCTTAATGCATAAAAAAGAGACAAGGGGCCAGAGAGATAGCATGGAGATAAGGTGTTTGCCTTGGATGCAGAAGGACAGTGGTTCGAATCCTGGCATCTCATATGGTCCCCCGAGCCTACCAGGAGCGATTTCTGAGTGTAGAGCCAGGAGTAACCCCTGAACGCTGCCGGGTGTGATCCAAAAACCAAAAATAATAAAATAATAAAAAATATAATAAAAAGAGCTAAGATTTAAAGCAGATGTAACTAGTCTTTTCATGTATATAACTATTCCTAGTTAATAATTCCTAATATAAGCTCAAAAATTTATTATGTGTTTAAGTCATATAAAACCTATCTATCGAATGGTGTTACAATTCTAGACTATGTGAATTGTAATTTAAGAGTAATGGAATTTTTTTTGACTTATAAGCTCAGAACTTCATCCTAAAAGTATTAGTTGACCTGCTATTTTCTTTCTCATTAATGTCTGTCTGACTAATTTTTCTAATGACCAAAAGTGCTGTGTGGATATTATTCCTGACAGTGTAGTTTACTAGGAATAGGATAAATAGCTTGCATGCTCCTATCTCTGAATCTATTCCCAGCACTCTATGGCCTTCAACATCACCAAGCGCAGGCCTTGAGAACATCTGAGGTCCTCTCAGGTAGCATATGACAACCATGACAGGGCCTGAACAAAGCAATATTATCTGGCCCTTAATTTGAGCTATTGACTAACTGGACTGTGAATCTCCAGGAAATTTAGTGAGCATTGCTTGAAAGATAAACCTCCCCCAAAATAATATAAAAGTAAATAGCTTGTGTGTAAACAAAAAACAGACATCAACTTTATACATTTTATGTTATTGTTCAAAATAGATAACTTTTAAATAATATGTCACAGTTTATTATGATAGATAAGTCATAAAATAAAGAATAAAAATTTTTGTCTGCCTTCTTGTACTCTATGTTTCAAACGCCTTGTGTCACTCAGGGTTTCTAGAAAGGTGAAATACCGAACCTTACCAGAACAGAAGTTTCTGTAATGATTCTCTTATCAGGAATCTTACATCCTTTATCAAAATATACTTCCCTATTTTTCATCTACTAAAATTTCTAATGCTACAATAATAATTATTCTTTAAAGAAAGGTTTTTCTCATGATATTTTCAAATAAATTTGTATGTAATGAAAGTTTCATAGAGATTTCCTTAATCCAAAACTGTATAGTGAATGTCAAAGACATTCTGACAAGGCAGAGGGGATAAGATATATTTTGGTTTTTTGGGTTTTTTGATAAGATAGATTTTGAATATCAAATTTTCAACAATTTAGATAGGAAAATTTCAAACTAGGAAATACTATGTTCTGAAAAATTCCACTAAGGAAAAATAAATAAAAAATATCATTAACATATTAATAAGAGTAATGATATGATAACTTATTTTTGTACTAGTAAACTTTATATTTTCAAGCTTAAGATGATCTGTGATATAAGTTTCTGAAGGAATTCTATTAAGCACGAAAGTAAGACTTTATTGCCCCTCTTTTATAAACAAATTATCTTTGATTTATGTCCAGCATGTTTATTTTTATGTGATTTCAGACATGCTATTCTCCTAATGGTTGCTAGAGGGAACTTTTGTTTTGTTTTGTTTTTTGGTTTTTGGACCACACTCAGTGATGCTCAGGGGTTACTCTTGGCTATGCGCTCAGAAATCACTCTTGGCTTGGAGGACCATATGGGACACCGGGGAATCTAACCACCATCAGTCCTAGGTTAGGCATGCAAGGCAAATGTTTTTCAGCCTGTGTCACTGCTCTGGCCCCTAGAGGGCTCTTTTTTTAAAATACTTGTTTCTAAGATTCTATAGGTGATCTTTTAAAGAAGCTCTTCCAGGAGATATGGTGGGGTGGGTGGATAAACAAAGCAAAGGATCTATTATATAAATTATCTTACAGAGCATAACTTATAAACTAAAATTGCTCTGCTGACCAGTATCTCCCAGGCATTTCCAGCTCCCTCTTCCTATAAAAAGGACACTTCTTATTCTAAGGACAGTCTTTGAAATGAGGTGCAGAGTTAGCCCAGGGAAACAATTCAGAGGAGCTAGGTGTAAGTGTAGAAGCATAAAAAAAATACCAGGAAATTATTCTGAAGTGACCTAGGGAGAGAATAGTGTCATCAGGTTTCCTTTAAATCTAGGATGACATTTGGCTTAAACTCTCTGTTCTACTGAGATGAGTAGTACTAAATTGGCATAAATTACTTCTGCAACCACTCATATGCTTACTTTGAGACCATGGCCATATTACATTATATGGAAGAAGTATTTCCTGTTATATTAGGCTCCAAGTATGAATAATGTAGTTGTTTATTATTAAAATAGATAGCAGAGTCCCTATACTTTCATAACCTCCTATGTTATTTTTTAAATACAATTTTAAAGTTGAAATATCTCAGGTTGTGGGGAAATGGGTTCCCATGTGGTCCTTAGGTTTTCAGGAACAAAACAATAAGAAATTGGCACCTTTCTGACTTTGTAATTGCCAACTTTGCCACCTGCTATCTTGTATATATATGCATGTATAGTTTACAAATTAATAACTATATCAAGCAAAGGATGAACAAATCCTCATAATCCTCTACTGACTATTAGAATTCTCATATAACACTCAGCTTGATAGAAGTTTACTAATCATTTTTTTCTGTAAGACTTTCCAATTCCCTGATATTCTGTTCAGAATGTAGGTTTTTTTAATGCATTCATATTTTGACTTTCTGTTTTTCAGTTTTTACTAGATTATTAACCCATGTCAAACATAATCACTTTGTTCATGGAATTCTCAGTAGATAATTTAAGCTTTTGCACAATAGGAAACATCTGGCAAATAAAAGAACAGTAATTTTATGAGTTTTGCTTCTCACCTCTAAGAAGCAGAGCTTATCTCTGGGTCTTTTCCATATGTAATAATTTATATTAATGCATATGGAAATCTTACAAGGTTAAACATGACCAAAAAATAATGAAATGCACAATAGAAGATACCTAAAGATTACTCAGACTGATAGTATGAGTCTAATGTGGGAATTCTACCTACCACATCTTGGAGAGATGACTATCCAGCCTGATTTAAATATACTCAGCAGTGTGAGGAACTCATAAACTTAGGTTAATATTTTTCTCTTTCATCTTGAAATTTAAAGGTTGAAAGGCCTTTCTTTACATGGAATCTCATGAAAGAACTTTTTTATATAGACAAAATATTTCCAATATTTTGTTATTATTGAGATGCAACGTCCAGATACTTTAACTTTTCTATAATCCTCAACAGAGCACATGCCAATCTTTAAACACCAGCTTCCAAATGTTTGGTCAGTACAAAACATAATAGAGTTGGCAGTGTCCCTGTCTAGCTGCATTATTATCTGCAAAAACAATTCAGTGTAAAAATTTTACTGCATTGTTTCTTTTTGTAAGGGCAACATGTTTCTGGCTCCAATGCATGTATAGTCAATAAACTCTAGATTTTGTTCACATAACACTGTTAAGCCAGGTGTGTCCTATCTTTTGAGATGAATTTGGAACACAATGATATCTTTCTAATACAATATTTCAACCTGTAATAATATTTTTAAAACTTGACTCAATTATTCATCATATTAACCATTTCTCGCTCAGCTTAGTGTTGACTCTAGATGAGAAAAATAGGCCTATTTGTCTTCACTTAAAATATTAGGAAGTGTTGAAGAGACATAAACATAAAACCTCACCACCTGTCCCCAGAACAGAACTTCCTCAAATATTTTTCAAAACTCTAATTGAAGAATGTTAAAAGTAAAAAGATAAAAAAATATATTTATGTAAATTTGAGAAACAGCACAGTTTATATAAATAATTTCTTAGGAAGTTTTAGTATATTGTACGTTATAAACTGTGATATCTTGCAATAATGAGAAGCCTTTTCTTAGCTTCAATTTATCTATGTATTTCAAATTATTTCTGTAAAGGGACTGCTTTAAAAGTTTTTTATTTATTTGTTTCAACCTATCATCATATTCATGGCACATCCTTTTATATTCCAACTAACATGCTTTAGAAATTTACCACAGAGGACTTGAACCTCTGTTCAAGGACCTTTGTGCTTTCAAAAGTTTTTTTCTTGGGGCTGGAGAGATAGCATAAAGGTAGGGCTTTTGCCTTGTATGCAGAAGGACAGTGATTCGAATCCAGGCATCCCCCAAGTCCGCCAGGAATGATTTCTGAGTGTAGAGCCAGGAGTAACCCCTGAGACCTGCCAGGTGTGATCCAAAACCAAAACCAAAAACAAAAAGATCTTTTCTTATTTTTGAACTTTAACGTTTTGCTTCCACTTCTACATGAATCAATATGACCCCTTAAAGGATTGTGCAATTACAGCTTGTTTTAGTTTTCTAAACTGTATTACCCATCTTTTCATTTTCTTGTCATTCTACTTTTTTTTACTATTTTTATTTCTCCAGATTTATTTTTTTACCAGTTTGATCAGAAAATATTGAAAAAAAAAAGATGGGAAAGCACTAATTATATTTGTTTGAAAATCATTTAAGCACTATATTCTATTTTTGTATTCTACTAACTGTGCTTCTGGAACTCTTGTTCTACACACATGCACATATATATAAGTATATATGTATATATATTTCTCATTTGTCTTTTGTGCACGCTCTTTATTTTTTGAGGAAACACCTTTGATGTTTAGGGACTCCTCTTGACTCTATAGTTACAGGACACTTCCAGCAGAGTTCATATGACCACAGAGCATCAGGAATTGGACCCGGGGTTACTGCATGTAAGCATAAACACAATTTTTGAGCTATACATTAGTCTTATGCAAGCCTTTAAAACTATGATTTATTCCAGAACATACAAAGTATCATAGGTTATGTTTAAGTTTTATAGAACCACTTACTAACTTAATTAACAGAATCCCACTGTTAAAATTTCATCTCTCTAATGTAATTTTTCATTTTACATGATCATAACTGACCATGAAGTTATACCTAATTTGTCTTATAATTTCTGTTATCTACTTTTATGAAGTACTAAGAGATATCTTCTGTCTCTTAGCATTACTTCCAAAGATATATAATTAATTCCAAGAATATTGTTCACATTCTCCAAAGCTACTATTACACTCATTGACTCAGTTTTTCTTTGTTGCAAAGAATTTAGTTTAAAGGAGAAGTTTATCTTACTTATTTTGGATTAATAAAAGCCATAATTATTGGCAAAGTGATAGTAAGTTAGCCAGGCATGTCATTAACTTTCTTAATATCTAATAAGTGCCTATTATGTTCTAATCAAAGTTTTTGCTGGAAAAATTATAATAGAGAAGACAGAAAGACATAGAGTAGGCATATTTAAAATTTTAAAGTAATTTAAATTAATAATATATTATATTAATGAAAATACCCTAACATAACAGAAAGATTTGGGTCAGGGGTGTACATATTTAAATTAGAGAGAAAAGACAACACTAAGAGAGTAATATTTGAACTAATATCCGAATGCCAAAAGGAAAAATAAATATTAAATATTTCTTGGTAGAGTTTTCCACACTGGGGAACAGACAGAATACTAATCTTATTCTAAGAAAAGAAAGTAGTCCAAAAGACCAAGCACAAAAAATAGGTTATAAACTCTACAACCAAAACTCCTAAAAACAATAAACTTCTATAGTGATGTTTCCGGCTATAAAATGAGGACACAAAAATTGAGAGTGTTCTTATATGCAAACAATAAAATGTAAGACAGAGAAATAAAGGAAACAATTCCAGTCACACTTGTTATTCAAAATATCAGGTATCTAGGACTCAGCCATAAGAAAAATGTTGAAAGAATTAGTTAAAGAAAACTATAATACACTGCTAAAAGTAAAAGCTATCGGGAAATGGAGATGTATCACCTGTTGGGAATGTTAATCCTTCTCAAGAAATGTATAGATGTATTGAAGTTGCTATAAAAGTACCCATACAACTTAAAATACATAAACCAAATGTAACTAAAATTTATGTGGAGGAAAAGCATTTCCCTCAGCCAAATGACCAAAGAAATCCAGAAAATAATAAAGATGGAAAAGTTTTTTTCCCCTATTTTTTAATCATACAATGAAAGTATAGTCATGGAAATGGATTACTGGAGTAAAGAAAGACTCTCAGAAAAATGGACTAGGACTGACAGTCCATCAAGAAATTCTCAGGTACAGGGAAAGCTAATCTTCAAAAAAAAAAAAAGCAAAAGTATAAAGCAAGGAAATCATCAGCAAATGGTGATAGAGAAATTAATCAATCACATGTAAGAGAGTTGAGTCACTTATCTTACATCTTACACAAATTTTAATTTAACAATAGATTAAACAACTATGTCATACTGGACATCATAAAATATATTGAAGAAATTATACACAGGATCCTTCATAACATCAAATCTAAAAAAATATTTAATGATTCAATATCATTGGCCAAGAAAACAAAATCAAGAAAATCAATAAAATTACATCAAAATTTAAAAGTTCTGTACTCCAAAAGAAATTATGAGTAGAATAAAAAGGCACCACAGAGACTAGAAGAAAATATTTTCTCACCTTTATATAAAAGATTTAATATCCAAAATACAAAATGCACTTGTAAAACTTAATGATAAGGCAACAGAAATAAACCCCATCAAAAATGAGGAGGGGGGGAGGTGTGCATTTGATGTCTGAAACCCAACTACAAACATGTTTGTGACCATGGTGCTTGAATATATTATTTAAAAAAATGAGGGGCAACAGTGAATAGAAACTCATTCATAGAAGACATATAGGTGACAATGGGTATTTAAAATTTCTGTGTCATGTATATCAGAAAAATCCAAATCAAAACAAAAAAAAAATCAGTGGGAATGCCAATCTGCTGATGGGAATGCCGACTTGTATGACTTTGGTGGTAGAAGTGGTGCGGTGATGCTGTGCCACTAAAATATATAACTATATAACTTCTTGTTATTTTTGTTTGTTTGTTTTGGTTTTGGACCATACCTGGTGACACTCAGGGGTTATGCGCTCAGAAATCGCTCCTGACTTGGGAGACCACATGGGACGCTGGGGATTGAACCGAAGTCCGTTTTGTCCTGGATCTACCGCTGCGCTATGGATCCAGCCCCAACTATTAGCACACTTGTAAACAAAATTGCTTAACTAAAATAATTTTAGAAGTCATCAGCAAATAAAGAATTCAGTAGAAATCAGCATTTTCTTTCCTTATAGACAAGTTAAATATATGGAGTAAACCTGAAAAGTTTCATTCTGAGTGGTGACACACTATTTAAAAAAGGAACAGTCCAGTGAAGAGTAGGTTTGGATTCATGCATTATTGAAAAAAGTGTCCCAGGGAATGGACACTTCTATATTAGGGCCCGGAGTTATGATGGCTCAATTTACTAGTTCTGTTGATCTCCAGTAGGAATATATGTCTCATGATAGAATAAACAATGTTTGCAATGCTTCCCATATGAGACTACTAATTAATAATTTTTTTTTTATTTTTATCCATCTGGTCTTTCTCAATGGCCTCAACACTTTTCACACAGTCCATGTTTTCTTGAAAATGATACTATTCCATTACTCCATTTCTTAGATATTTTGCATTTTAAGTATTTTAATAGTCTGAGAGCCCATTTGTGTTTTAAAATGTTAGAAATGATGATTCTGGAGTTGTGCCACACAGAGGTCCTGGACACTGCCTAAAATACATTTCAACCATGAGTCATGTACCAAGTCCAGCTCATGCTTTATACTTTGAAGCAGTTCTCTTGAGTTTTTTTTTTAACATATTAAGATGTTCACATTTAAATAGTTGTGTTTTGGACATGAAAAGGCAAAGAAACTATTATTATGAGAAGTCTGAGGAAGAAATAACAGAGTTGAGTTCCTTATTCAAATTAGCTAACCAACTTGGAATGACAAAACACATCATGTGAATTATACAATTCAAAAAGACTAGTCACTAGGAAAAACATTTGATTTATCCTAAGAACTTCTTTGAACTAGCCAAAATGAATTGGGTTGTCTATTTCTAAATTATTTAAGCATCAAGTAGATTTCCAGGCTCATTCTCCCTTTCTCCATTGCCCCATTTTCCATAGGATAAAACTGAACTTAAGAATCACATCCCCTTTGTGGTATTTGACTCCAGAGACCAATGAAAACACAAATGGGGTCATATAAGTTTTATTTTCTCTCTTGTATCTGATTCTTGGTTCATAATATCCATGAATTTTTTTCTGCAACCATATGCTTAAATGTCTCACTAATGATTATTGCTTCTATAGCTAAATGAAGAAATTGGTAATTTTTCAAACTGCTGAAGATAGTTTTAATAGATGAAATTTTACCACTTATAATAAGGACAAGAAAAAAAGAATTTTATACTATTGCCAATAATATTAAAGAAAATAGCTACACTGCCTATTTTTAAAATAAGCAATCCAATATAGTAATCTCAATGGTATATTAATAAAAATCATTAGCATAATTGTATTGTCCCACATATCAGAGGAACTATGAACTAATAGTTTTCTATTATTCACATAAATCCAGCAACATTTTAACTCAAGAAATAATAATATTAAAATATTCTTGATTTTTTTTTTCTTAGGCATTCTCCTATATTTTAAACTTGCATATAACAAAAAAATAGTAGCGTTGAGTCGTATGTTCCATTTCAAGTTCTATCAACAGAAATATATGAGATCTTGGCAATTTACATTATTTCTTTGAGCCTCAGTTTTCTCACAGAAAAAGGAAAATGAGTGGATCCCGTTTTTTGTTTTTTGTGTTTTTTTTTTTTTTTGGCCACACCCGGCGTTGCTCAGGGGTTACTCCTGGCTGTCTGCTCAGAAATAGCTCCTGGCAGGCACGGGGGACCATACGGGACACCGGGATTTGAACCAACCACCTTTGGTGCTGGATCGGCTGCTTGCAAGGCAAACGCCACTGTGCTGTCTCTCCGGGCCCCCTTTTTGGTTTTTTGAGGAGGACCACCTTTGGTGGTGCTCTAGGTTTTTTCTGGCTTTGTGCTCAGGAATCACTCCTGGCAGGGCTTAGGGAACCTTATATGGTACCAAGAATTAAACCCAGGTCAAGTAGTAAGCACCCTACCTACTCTCTCTTCTAGTGGATATTTTTAATATTAGTTAAGTTAAAGAAGTGAAATATTTCAGATAGAAGCATATATACCGTATAATCTCACTTATTTGTACTATGTTGAGGCTAGAAGTATGGGCATAAAATTGGAGACACTTTGGAATGGGTAAAATATTTAATTTCAAGGATAAGTTCTGGAATTTTGTGTGTAGAAGACATACTGTATTTTATAAATTATATACTTGAAAGTTTTAAAAGAATGATATATTTGGTCATATATAAAAATAAGAACATCTAAGTTGATTGATATGTTTAGTGTGGTAATCATTTCACAATATATGCATATATAAATTATATTTTATAGCTTAAATTTAATTATTTGCCAATTATATCTCAATAAAAATAAGTAAGCGTGTTTATTAGAAAATGAGCCTAATACCCTTTCAATTTTAAAATACACTTTTTGTCAAGATGATTCACTAAAATAATTAAAGTAGTTTTGTGTATATTTCATTTTATTTTTTATCAGAGTGAGACCCAGAACATAAAACAAAAAATTTAAATTCTACTGAGCTTTTTTTGAAATTAAAACTTAAATTTTAGTTCCATGTTCAGCTCTCTCTTCTTATGTGATGCATGTACTTCTCTTTCCTCAATATCCCAGCATGTCACAGATCAAATGGTTCAGTGGGACAGGAAATGAGAAGTACAAGAGGGGGGGGCAGATTGGAAACATCTGGAAAAAGAAAAGGATGAATAATTACTGGTAGAATTCCAGGAAAAGTTACCCTTTAGTTTGTAAATTTGTTTTCTGTACATATCTCTCGTCTATATATAAAATTTTCAGATTACAAGATTCCTGTTTCTATTGTGTAGCCCACTTTGTGCTTAATATGTTTTTTAACTATTTAACAAAATAGAATTGTTTAATATTTTACAAATTTCTCTATTTCTCAAGATAGAACAAATACAAAAATATTTAGAGAATTGTTTATGAAGGATCTAGATATCAAAGTAAAAAACAAATACTCAGTAATTATAATTTCCCAAAGATATCTTATAAATATTGAGTTCAAGAATATTTCTGAGGTCAGAAAAATAGTACAGAGCTTAAAGCATTTGCATTGCCCACAAATAACACTGATTCAATCCCCTACCACATTTGTCCTCTGACTGCCACTAGGAAGGATCTTCCAGCATAGCCAGGAATAGCCTTGAGCACCTTTGGGTGTGGTCAAAAGAAAAGAATGTTTTTAAATAATAGAATCATTTATGATTCATAATATCACTTATGATTTGAAAGTCTCTTAAAGTGATTTTAATCATCTTTTTTCTAATAGTTTGTGAAGAATATAATCATTCCTAGTATATCTTAAAGTTTAAATGAATATCTTACTTTTATTTCCACATATAACATTCTCAAATTTTATTAATAAAATGGTTTTCTATATCATTTACTCACATTATTTGTAAAACACTAATAAACTAATAAATTTTATTAGATTTGAATTGTTTAAAAAGCACCAATTAAATTCAGCCAAAATTATTTAGTGGGCGTTTACCTCCAGACTCTAGAAAAGTATGATAACAGAACATAAAGATAAGTAAGATATGAGCTTCTGAGAGAAACTCAGTGAACTATTTGAATGAATAATTACCTTTTTAATAAAATAATTATCAAGTCAGAAGTTCCCTTAGCAAATGCATTCATGAGTCATTGTAAACTTCAATTTAGTTAACAAAATATTTATGAATTTTAAATTTTGCATCCAACTTCGCATACTAAAGATCCAATAACATTGCCTTTCACTATTTTTCTCTAAATAACTGACCCCATTAAATTATCTTGGTGAAGTTTCATATTGAGCTTGGATGTGCCTTGAGAATCTTTTCAAACCGCTTAAAATATGTTTCCATTTGATTAGAATTGCCATACAAGATTCAATCCATTTGCCATCCCTGGTTTAAATTAAAGATATGTAGCAATCGTGCTGTTGCAAATAAGAACATTGAGTAGGGTCTGGGTAAGTGCTGGATCACATTTTAATTTATTTTAAGACATTTAGAAACTGGAAAAATAGAGGTACAATTTAAATTAAAAATAAAAATGTTCAAATATGAATGGTACATGGCATGAAGACAAGCAAAAAAAGATATAAAGAACAAAACCTACCCATCTTTATTCCCAAATAGAAAAAACATGGCATTCTAAGATATAACATTGGATAACTTTTGTGAGGTAATTTTGTAAAATGATCTTTCAAAAATATTGAAACAAGACTAGAAACTGATGTGTCTTAGTACCAGTAAAGCCATTTGCCTCCATTGTAAAGTAAACATTTATTTTCATATTATTTAATTTTATCAGAATGTGTTTTATGATAGACTTCAAATTAAATTCATGTTAGACAAAGCAAAAGTTATGCCTAGTAAATTGAAAAAACAGTCAATAGAAAAATAATATAACAAAGTACAGGAGGAAGAATGAATAATTATCATAAACAAAACCACAAAAGGAATGTAGACAGAATAAAAAGTATAACAAAATCTAAGCTTGAAGTTCCAGAAGCAGAGGATGGGGACATAGGGTATTATTGAGAAAATAATGTATTAGAGTTTACATAAGCAAAATTTCAGAAAAGATTCACAGTCATGAAATATAAGTGCATCATAGTATTTTGAACTAACAAATGCCAAAAATAATTTCTGAAAAAGGATAAACCTCAGAAGAAAAAAAAAACATTATATGAAAGCATTATATGTAAAGCATTATATGCGAACTTTTGAAAGCTGAGAGAAAACATTTATTCCTAAAATTTTGTATGAAAACAGTCTTGAATAACCAGATCAATGGTGCAGACTGTAAGGCATTTGTCTTGCATGAAAATGACCCCATGTCGAATGTAAGCCACCCAATATGGTTCCCCAAGCCCTGCCAGGACTGACCCTAAGTGGTGAGCCAAGAAAAATCCCTGAGCACTGCTGGGTGTGAGGTCCCCAAAATAAAACAAAACCGAAGTACCTTGAAAATTGGAGAAAATGGGCCGGAGAGATCGTGCAGCTGCGTTTGCCTTACAAGCAGCCGAACCAGAACCTCCTTAGGTTGGTTCAAATCCCAGCATCCCATATGGTCCCCCGTGACTGCCTGGAGCTATTTCTGAGCAGATAGCCAGGAGTAACCCCTGAGCATAGCCGGTGTGGTCCAAAAACAAACAAAACAATTGGAGAAAAAGTGTAGTCACATTTTCTGAGTGAAACTGAGCAAAAATATACTCTGTTAACTTCTGAACCCGAATCAAAGAAAAAGTAAGTAATCAATAAAATAAGTCTTTCTTTGCTTTTCAGAGAGTTAGTATGATATCATAAAAATTATTATCAAAAACTAAACTCACTTAAGGAAATTTCGTACAAATAATTGTTTTTATTAGATGAGCTAGAGTAATAGTACAATGGTAAGCCACTTACTTGCCTTGTATGTAACCAACTGGGGTTTGCTCTATGTCCCCTAAGAGTGATTTCTGATCACAGAACTAGGATTAGTCCCTGAATACCCTGAGTACCGCAGAGTGTGGGTCCAAAACAAAATTAAACAAAATAAAACAAAACAAAACATAAATGCAATTTTTGGCAGAAAACAAGAGAAGTTACTGTCATAAGGGTGGGTAGGAAGAAAACAAACAAAAATTTAATAAGTTCATGATGAGCTATTTTAACAGAAACTTTGGATCTTAGAAAAAGTAGAATTCTATCAGCAGGTGCTACTTTTGTACATGGGCCTCCACTAGCTGCTCACAAAAAATAGATTAAAACTCTACTATAAAATTGAGAGAAACGCCATTTATGGAAAAGTGCTTAAATTCTGATAAAATTTGAAAATGTCCCAGGAGTTTTCATAGATCTCTATATACACCGAAGGCATTGCTAAAATACAAAGCAGTGATCCTCAGATTCTACATAGACAGTCCTACTCTCACTAATATCCACATTTCTCTTATAAAAAAGGAGAAAAGAAAAACCTTCATTTAACCCTCACAATTTGCTTAAAAATGAAATAAAAACGTTTTTAGTCCTAAAGAAGGGAAACCAACCCTATTATTCACCCCATTCCCAGGAAAGATCAGCTGCCTACTGCAAGAAGGGTAGACATTTGCATATTACATTTAGATTTACTAATAACTCATGGAGTAAAATACTTAGTCCTGGCTAGTCCTCTCACAAGACTTCTACAGCTCAGAAGAAACAGAGCATCCACGTGCATTCTAAATCTTTTTATGATGTAAAAAAGGCTTTGCATGCCAATAGGAGAATGAAATGCAATGAAAATCGTGCTTGTGATTTATGCCTCTGCAGGTGTGCCTAAAATGTGTCTAAGACTAAAACTAGAGCAAATAAACAAATCTACAGTTTTCCTAACAATAGGTGTGCCTAAGACTAAAACTTAGAGCAGAAAAACACGTCACAAACTGCACCACGTGATACTGGAACACAGAAATCCTCTAATTTCATAGACTGAAATCTGGGATTGGAAGAATGAAAAAGAAATTATTTTATGCATCAGTTTCTCACTGCATACTGAGCACAAATTATCATCCACTACAGAAAGTTGAAACCTCTGGTGTCCTGAAGTTAACCAAGACAACAAAAAACAAAACCAACTATGTTTAATTGATTCAGGTCAAAGTATGAAGTTCTGACTAAAAAGCATTTTATATTTTTGTCATAATATTGTTTATTTTGTGAACCACTATTTTTATTTTTACAATATCAAGATACTTAATATATTTTAAAATAATTTATTTTAAAAACAGTTTCAAATATATATCTTTCAGAAATCTAAACTGCAGATTTCTAAGAAAGAGTTCTTAGATATGTCCTATGGCTTAAGACCACTTACCTTCTTCCAAAATACCTTGTTATCATATTGCTGGAAGTATAAACTAAATTTAGGGAGACTATTTTATTTAGAGAAAATATTAAACAGAACAAATATTTAAATAATTTAATATTGAACAAGCATGTACATACTCTAAATAAATTAATATTCTTTCTATAGTATTTATCATAAGATCTATATTATAAAAACCAAAATAATAACAAAAATATTTTTACACAATTAGAATATATTAGTTTGGTACTACTATTCTTATTTAACCCTATTATAAAATTCAGAGTCCCATACATTTTGCCCATATATATTAATTTTTGTAGATTATAGACCTCTATCCTTAGAGTATAAGAATAAAGTAGGACATTGCATCGTTTACATAGGACATTGAAAATTAAAACCTGTTTTTCAAAACATTCGAAAAATTATTGGATTTAATTACATCAAAAGAAAATTTGTTTATTGATGAGACTATATAAATATTGACAGAGAGATGATTATGTTCTAATCTCTTAATGGAAGGGCATATAAATATTTTTTTGGTTTTCTGACCACACCTGGCAATGCTTAGGGATTGATTACTCTTGGCTCTGCACTCGGGAACCACTACAGATGGTGCTCAGGGACCAACTGTGATGCCAGGGATTGAACCTGTATTAGTAGCATACAAAACAAGTACCCAACCCAGTGTAAAATTGCTCTGTCCCCAAGGGCATATAAATTTAATGAGTATTTGGCCACATGTTCTCGATGCATTGCACTACATACAAAAATATAACCACTTAAAATTTTTAGTTTTTTATATAAAGACTTTGGTATAACCCCTTTAGAATAAGGGATATAGAGGTTGATTAAAAACTTCAGTTAGAAAAAATTTTCAGGTTTGAAAGAAATGAAATGAAAATAAAGAGAATAATTGGATTATCTTAGTGAAAAAATTACAGAAGAGAAATGAGAGAAGCAATAAAAGTAAATCATTGTTCTGGATAACTGAAAGATTATAAGAAAGAAAAACACAAAACAAAACCATTGAGAAACTCTCAATTTTAAAAAGAACATTTAAATATTTTACTATCTTGAAGGTAATTCATGCTTTATAAATAAAATGATGTGAAATACATAAAATTTGAATCATCTCATTTCTAAGGCCCATTTATGGCTTACATTTTTGTCTTTACACGTTTCATAAATTAGGTAAATAATCTAACTTTAGAACTTATTGTAACAGTAGTAGGAGATCATTAATATTTTTATCTATCATGAGTATTTTCCCACAGAACTAAATATTGATGTACAATCATAATAAAGTATGATAGTCTACTTTTTTCAGGGGGGGTCACACATGGTGGCATTCAGGGGTTACTCCTGTGTGTGGCTCTGAAATCACTCCTGGCTTAGGGGACCATATGAGATGCCAGGGATCAAACCTATATCCTTCCTGGGTCAGCCATGCAAGGCAAAAGCCCTACCATTCTGGCCCTGATAGTCTACTTTTATCAGTGCTTGTTAACTATCCTGCATGTGTGTATTTACAGTCAGTGAAAAGTTTCTAGTAATCTATTCTTTTTTTTTTGTAGTTAAATTATTGTCAACAAATCATATGTGTGTGTTTTAGAATGTCTTTTTCAATTTTATAGCTAGGTTTCTAATGTTATTCACAGTGACTTCTAATAATGGCTCAAATACTCCTAAGAGTTAGAAATCATTTGAAAATTATATATATTAGATCATGGAGATCACAGAATAGCCGAGGCTAGATCTAAACTTTGATATATTAATTGTCAGAGCGATAAATCACATAGCCATGTTATATTTAGATCCCTATGTGCAATATACAATAAAGACTATGATTCTTACTTGAAATCGTACTACTGTGATAAGCTCACAAATTAAGTAAATATTATTACTTGTGCCGGTCGTAAATTGCAAATACAGTTCCAATATAACTTCAGAGTACTGACCAATAGTTTATTTTTAATTTTTATTGGAGTACTGTATTATTAATGCAAAGTTTTGTGCATACAATGTTCATCAAACACCAGTGTCTGCTTCCTTCCTTTAGTGCCATGATCAACAATTCCCTCTTGTCTATTTACAATATATCACTTAATCCTCAAAGATATCTCATTGTGAGCTGGAGCGATAGTGCTGTGGTAGGACATTTGCCTTGCACATGGCTGATCCAAGACAGACCTTGATTTGATCCCTGGCGTCCCATATGGTCCTCCAAGCAAGAGTAATTTCTGAGCTCATAGCCAAGAGTAACCCCTGAGCATCACAGGGTGTGGCCAAAAAAAAAAAAAGCAAATAAAAACAGGTATCTCATTGTAAATCATTTTAAGTTTTTATAAATGAACATGCTGCAGTGAAGTTATATAATTTTCAGGAGGATATTTAGATAAAACTAACCTTGTAGAATTGAAGATATTGCATGAATCTGAGAGACTAGTCTTTAAAAAGTAACTATATACTCTGTCATTATATGTAGGCTAATAATAATACAAAAACAGGGAAGGTATTTTATTACTAGCTTGAGGATTTCTCCCTCTTTTGTGGTCCTAAATTAATAAGGCAAAACTCCAAAGCACAGAAAAATTCTATAAGTTAAAAGTGTAATTGGATTAATTTCATTAAAAAAAAAAATCCAGAAGACATTTAACTTAATGGGCTATAGGGACACTACAGCCGGTAGGACACTTGCCTTGCACATGGTCCACTGGATTGGATAGAGGTTAATTCCTGACTCAGAGCCCTAATCACCTCGGGCTGTGGCCAAATCCAAAACAAAATAAAAATAACTTATATTGAAAGGGAGTACTTAAACAAATTTAAGTATGCAGCAGGAATTTGGAAAATAATAGTGTCATTTATTATATTATTCTTTTTTTATTTGGGGGGGCATGTTGGGGTAGTGGAAATGGAACAAACCTGGATGATTTCAGAGCTTATTCATGACTGTACTCAGGGACCTCTCCTAACAATGCTCACGGGTCATGTGTGATGCCAGGCATTAAAATCAAAACCAGATGCATGCAAGGCGAGTGCTTTAAACCCTGTTCTAAATCTAGCCCCAATTATACTATTCTTAAGCTGTTCTTATGTTACAGTTTTACAATTAATAGGTAGATGTTTGCACTAAATATTCTTTGACAGTGGCAAGTAAAAGAGAAAGAGAAGAGGATACAAAATCTAAATTGGTCTTAGCTTACTTCCTCTCTACTTTGATAAGCAATGAATTCACAGGTTTCATTTGTTTTGCCATTGTAACTTAAGTGCTCCAAATTAACATAGGAAAATTAATAAGGGCAATGCAATTTTTGTTGTTGATTTTTTGGGCTACAACTGGTGTTGCTCAGGGGTTTCTTTTGGTTCTGCGCTCAGAAATCATTTCTGGCAGACTCGGGGGACCATATGGGATGCCAGGGATCAAACCTAGGTCTGCCATGGGTCAGAAACATACTAGGCAGAAGCCCTACAGTTGTGCTACCACCCTGAACCGGCTCAATCTCATCTTATCTTGGAAGCTAAGCAGGGTCAAGCCTGGTTAGTACTTGGATGGGAGGACAATGAAATATTGAGAAAAGCATTAGAGATAGAGCTACAGACTGAGAAAGGTTTATTTAAAGAAGGTGGAATGAAAAGATGGCTTGAAAACATGAAAGAGAGATGGAATAGAGAGGCTTAAAAAGCATGAAAAATTTAGAGTGATATTTGGGCTCAGTTCCACCTCACCATTATTAACTGTGCATACCCCATTAATTAACATCTGGATCTATTTCTTTTTTATAGTTATTGCTATATATGTATATTTTAATCTTGAAGAAAAGATAAAGAAAAATTATATCTGTGAATCACATAAAAACCTTCATCATAAATCATTAAAAGCCTATTCTTATTTCCTTTTCTAAAGTATAAGGGTTGATTGACACTAGATTCCAAATAACAATATCTCATTTCTAAGTATTCCTCTCCACAGTTAGATTATTTTCAATGAGAAGCATTAATGTTCTTCCCAAATTTACAGATACCATATGTTCTAGTTATTATTAAATGTGCATGCATGGAATATACCATTTTTAGTTTTCTCTCTGAGGTTTTCTTTAGGTTAGCTGGAATTTACAGAATTTAAAAACAGATGTTGTATATTTTTTTAAAAATGTAGCAGCATTCTTATTTTTCTCTTATGTCTGACTGTCTTCACTTTTGTTTACATAAGGAAATGAGTAAGCATATTTTAAAGAGGAATATTTTGGATTAGTTTCTGCACAAAGAATCTTTGGATATACAAACATCTGTGATGTAAAATGTCCTGTCATATCAGGGGAAAATAAAAACAACATTGTTTAAAGGCTGTATTTTGAAATAAAGTTTAAAAAGCTTGCTTGCTATATTATATTTGGCTGGAGCGATGGCGCAGCAGTAGGGCATTTGCCTTCCACGCGGCTGACTTAGGACAGACCGTGGTTTGATCTCCTGGATTCCACATGGTCCCCCAAGTTAGGAGCAATTTCCAAGGGCAGAGCCAGGAGTAACCCCTGAGCGTAACCAGGTAAGGCCCAAAAACCAAAAACCAGAAAAAAAAAAAAAAAACCCTCAAAAACTTGTAACCTGAAAAAAACAGTTATAGAACCATACAAACAAAATTTAGCAGAAAATGACATTATAGATGAGTGATTTCATCATTTTTAGTTTTTTTCTAATAAGGTAATCATTTAATAGTTAAATCTGGAAATAAGGTGTGTGTATCTTGATTTCCCCTTCAGAATATCTTTTTTTTGTATTATTGTAAAGTTTCTTATACAACTATGTCACTTTTACCCACTTTCAATTTGATTTAAATTATTTTTATTTTATCATCTTTTATTAATAGTTTTTATTTTGACCAAAGTGGTTTACAAATCACTCACAGTAGTATTTGAGGTACATAGTGACATTGAATCAGGGGCATTCCCACCACCAATGTTGTCCTCCCTCCACACCTGTATTTTATCATTTTTATAAGTTTAAAATATTAAGCAATTTTAGGAGCACACTTTGACTTTTGTATGGGTATATGCTTTATCAGACCCACTACCAAAGTTCTATTTTGTATTGATTTTTATTTTTGATGTTAAATTGTGAGTTTTCTTTCTTTCTTTCTTTCTTTCTTTCTTTCTTTCTTTCTTTCTTTCTTTCTTTCTTTCTTTCTTTCTTTCTTTCTTTCTTTCTTTCTTTCTTTCTTTCTTTCTTTCTTTCCTTCTTCTTCTTCTTCTTCCTTCCTTCCTTCCTTCCTTCCTTCCTTCCTTCCTTCCTTCCTTCCTTCCTTCCTTCCTTCCTTCCTTCCTTCCTTCCTTCCTTCCTTCCTTCCTTCCTTCCTTCCTTTCTTTCTTTCTTTCTTTCTCTTTCATTTCTTTGTTTTGTTTTGTTTTGTTTGTTTATTTTGGGGCCACACCCAGGGTTACCCATTGTTCTGCATTCAGAAATCGCTCCTGGCAGGCTCGGAGGACCATATGGGATGCTGGGGATAAAACACAGATTCTTCAATGGTTGGCCGCATGCAAGGCAAACAACCTACTGCTGTTTGTTGAAGTATTTTCTTTTTTTTTTTTTTTTTTTTTGGTTTTTCGGGCCACACCCGTTAGATGCTCAGGGGTTACTCCTGGCTACACGCTCAGAAATTGCCACTGGTTTGGGGGGACCATATGGGACACCTGGGGATCGAACCGTGGTCCTTTCCTTGGCTAGCGCTTGCAAGGCAGACACCTTACCTCTAGCGCCACCTCGCCGGCCCCTGAAGTATTTTCTTTAAAAAAGAAAATCTACTGTGGGCCAGAGTAATAGCACAATGGTAGAGCATTTGCCTTGCAAGAGGATCAATCTGGGTTTGATCCCCGACATTCCATATGGTTCCCTGAGCCTGCCAATCACAGAGCTAGAGTAACTCCTGAGAGCAGTAGGGTGTGGCCCAAAACAAAACAAAAAATCTAGTATATAGCACATTATTCTTAATTATTAAATATTCATATAAACTGTGAGTATTTTACTGATTTGTATGTGTGTTTTAGTTCCAATACCATATTATTTTGACTAATATTGTTTCAGCATAATTTGAAGTAAAGAAGTATGTTATTTCCATCTTCTCTCAGGATTGCTTTACTTATATGTGGTCTTTTGCTTTTCCATGCATATCTCACAATTGATTTCCCTATTATAAATGGAAATTTTTTCTTAATTTTGCTTTCCTCTAACTTGTTTTTATTTAGAAAATCAATTTCTTTTTTATGTTAACTTTATGCCCTGCCATTGTACTACATTCATTACAAATAGGGAAATAAATAAAAGTCCCCGGTATACAGTTTTAAATCAGAGACAATCATTATCTTTAAAAGGTTGCAAAATATAATTGTATTTTTTAATATTTCTCTTTGTTTAACTATGAATTCGTTACTTGAAAAAATCATAGATAACTTTTAATTTCTTTGATATTTTTAGTAAATAATTCATAGGTCATATCTGTGCAAAAGGTTCATATGGGATCATTTTGAAAAAAAAATTTTTTATGGTTTTTGGGTCACACCCAGAAGCTCTCAGGGGTTACTTCTGGCTCTACGCTCAGAAGAAGGCTCGGGGATCATATGGATTGCAGGGATATGAACCGGGATTTGTCCTGTGTTGGTCGCAGTGCAAGGCAAATGCCAAACCACTGTATTATCACTCTGGCCCCTAAATACTATTTTTTTATTGAGAGGTAAGTCAGAGATAGGTAGTTGAATTAATGAAGTAATCACTGTGAAATATCTAACTAATCTGAAGAAAGTGACTCTGTTCTGATCATCTTCATAATCTCATAAATATGATAAAGAACATGATAAGGAATTCATGCTATATTTCTTTAGAGACCTCGAGGAAGCCCATTTTGTCCCAGTTTTTATGTTCTCTAAGTTTCTGAGATCTAAGACTTAGGATCTGCAATTAATTTGGAAAAGTGTTGATCATTAATGCTTAAAATATTTCTACTTCATTTTCTTTCTTCTCCTAGAAGTCCAGTTATGCATATATTAGTATAACTGAGAGCATCCCACTGTTTTTGAGTATTCTGCTCTGTTTTTCTCATTATCTTATTTTTATTTTAGTTTGGTAAGTTTCTATTTACCTAAGCCAGACTGTTATTAAAGGCATTCTTTGTATCTAATACTGTTTTTTATTTTTTTATTCTTTCCTAGATTTTTTTCCACCCCACTGTTTTCATTTACCCATCAATTATTTCCTGTTCTTGACTTTTTCCATTACCGTACCTAATACATTAATCATAGTTATTTAAAATTTTATCTGAAAATTCCAACACTTGTGACTAGTCCTGATGTTTGCTTTGTCTCTTGAGACTGATATTTAGTGTTTTCAATGCTTTCAGCATGTCTTGTAAAAAAAATATTTTTTTGTTGCTTAAAACTGAACAGGATGACAAGCAAGAAGACCTCTGGTGAGAGCATTTGTGTTTATCTGGCCAATAGAACTCTTAGTTATATTGATTATTGGAGTATGGGTCAGAGTCCAAATTATTCCAATTTCCTTTGTTTTACTCTTCCTATTAACTTTGAACTGCCCAAATGACTTCCTCAGAGTTTATGTCTTGCTCTTTTCGTATCTATAAGCTACTTTACTAAAGTCTGTTTATATGGTTTTATAAAAGAATCTTTTTTAATTTTTTAAAATTAAACCCAATTGGTTTTAGTAGGCTATTGTCTTTTATTGTGATTCTTATCTCTTTTAGTTACTTAGTTTTCCTCTTTAGATTAGACAGTGAATTATGCTAGCGGGTAATAGACTAGGAAGAGTAATATACCTCAGAAGACATTAAGGTCTGGTAAAAATCTTTCCTCTGAAAATAGAACTTGCGGAAGGAAACCTTTGGATCTATTTTATAATGATGATTCTTATTAGGTTATGGCCAAATTATGATAATTTTTGAAAGACCACAAAATTGTGCCCTTCCCACTTATTCACATTTTAGGCCTTAGGTACTTTTTACTTTCATGCTCCACTAAGTTTCTGTCAATTTATCAAAATTACTACATGACTTTAACCAGTTCATGGCTCCAGTGGCTTCTATGCCAGATCATTCAGTTTGGAATGTGAGTCTCTGTATTTAAACATTTCATAGTAGAGGTTTGCCCTGTCTAGCAATTCTATCCAGAGTCCAGGAAATGCCATTTATTTTTAATTTGTTCTATTTCTTCTCCTAAGAACAAGAGCGACAACTTCTAAATTCTTTTCATGTTGAAGCCAAAACCAAAAGTCTTGGGGGGAAAATAGTTTGAATGTGAATTGTAAAAATAAGTTAATAAAACTATTCTAGACCCAGAAAAAGTATGAATAGAAACACAATTAAAATACTAAAAAGATTGAAATTTAGGACCAGCGAGATAACACTAAGATTAAAGTGCTTTCCTTGCATTTGCTGTCTCTTATTAGATCTCTGGCTGTACATGTAGTTCCCTAAGCATTTCCATGAGTGATTCGTGAGCACAGAGGTAGGAGTAAGCCTTGGGCACTGCCGGATGTGACAACCCACCTTTCTCGAAATACTGAGATTTAATCATGAAATTAATAATTATTCTATTGGGGCCAGAGAAATAGCACAGTGAATAGGGCATTTGCCTTGTATGTGGCCAACACAGGACCTGCCCCCAGCCCCGTTTGATCCCTCCCCCAAATCCCATATGGTTCCCCTAGGCTACCAGGAGCATTTTCTGAGTGCAGAGCCAAGAGTTATCCCTGAGCGCCACCAGGTGTGGCCCAAAAACCAAAAATGTAAAAAAATATTCTTTTTATTCTATGATTAAAATATAGCTGTCAAAATATTAACATGTATCATGTATATGTTAAATGCAGCTCCAAAGTTGATATAAAACTGCTTATTTGAACTTTATGGTATATTAAGAAAAAATAAGCTATTAAAGCTAATAAAACTAAGCTATGGGGGGCATTGATGACCAGAAGGTTGCACTGGTGAAGGGGGTGTTCTTTTTTATAACTAAAACTCAACTACAACATGTTTGTAATCATAGTGCTTAAATAAAAATATTATCAAAAATAAAAATATAATGATCATTCCACTAGGACAACAGGAATAAACCAAGGCTACAAAAAATAAGTAAATAACTATTTGCCTAGTGAAGGGGGGATCATTAAAATTATACACAAATTAAACCATTGATTTTTATCAATATAGATAGTAAGCATAAATGTAAAAAGAGATATGTACATCTGTAAACTCTTGGCATATAGAAAATGAATTTGCATGAAGTTTGAGTGGTACAAAATGTAATTTTTCCCAATTGAGTGTAACCTGAGAGATGCTGAGCAATGTTTATGTAAAAATTCAGGCTATCAATCTACTACAGTTGGTTTTCATTTGGTTTTTAAGTATAAGTACTAAAAAAATACTGTATTTCAAGCATTTTCATTGAATTCCATGAGAGTTATATCCATTACACAATTAATAGTCAAAGTATATATGATGCAGATTGTATTCAGTATTCCTTTATTAGGCATTAACTTTTTGTCTTTTAAGAATTTAGGAGCAGTGCTCGCTTTGGCAGCACATATACTAAAATTGGAACGATACAGAGAAGATTAGCATGGCCCCTGCGCAAGGATGACACGCAAATTCATGAAGCGTTCCAAAAAAAAAAAGAATTTAGGAGCAAAAGCTGGACTGATAGTATAGCAGAATCTTTGAAACTCTAGACTAGTAGGCAGAAAAATGTCATCATTGTTGGAGACTCACACTCCTGAACTTTTTTTGATGATACCATACCCCCCAAATTAAGAACCAAAACTCTCTACTATAAAAAGTGTAGTGTCTTCTGATTCCATCTTAATTTCCTTCATTACTTAAGAATAGGAGTCATACTTCATTTCGTAGGGGTGGAGTGTTTCACCTTCTTTTTCTCCTTCGTCTCTCAAACGGATGACGAGAGCCTCTAGAAGAATTTTGCTTATTTACGGCGTATTAGACTTTTACCCAGTTTATCACTTTTCTCCTCTTCAAACAAAACCACATAACTTGAACTACCTACTCCTGCCTCCCAATTAGAGGGGAAAATAAAGGAGGCATCAGGACAAAACAGGTGTAAGACTACGAAGTAATAGGATAGGTACAGAGGGGACCACATATTCTAGCAGCCCTGGGGGTGAGGGAAGAGGATATGGGTGGTAGGACAAAAATGGAGGAGTAGGGAAGACAAACCGGTGATGGGAATCCCCTTTGATTTTATGTAAATATGTACCTAAAATATTATTGTCAACAATATGTAAGCCACTATGATCAAAATAAAAATTATGTTAAAAAAAAAAGAATAGGAGTCATGTGAAAATAATCAAGTATTTTTGTTTGTTTTTAGAGGCACACCTGGCAGTGCTCAGGGGTTACTCCTGGCTCTGAGTTCAGAAATCACTCCTGGTGTTTTGGGGATCATATGGGATGCCAGCGATCGAACCCAGGTCATCTGCATGCAAGGGAAATGCCCTACCCATTGTGCAATTGCTCCGGCCCTGAAAAGAATCATGTCTTGAAGAAGTAGAATGAATAGCAGTTAAAACTTTCCACAGTGAATGATCTGGTCAGAATTACTAAATTTATCAAATTCATCTTTCAAACTTCATTTTACTATATTATTTCCTTGTGTCTGTATCTTTTTTTTTAACCAGAAAATTAAGGCTATTAGCCCTTAGTTTATCTAATAACTAGATTCACTTGGAAATTAGTATTCACATCTTCCCTGTTACAGAATGTTTTATTTGCTTGTCAATATTACGTACCCCATTTAGGTATGGGTGGAAAGAAATAGTTTTTAATTTATGCTGATAAAAATATTGAAATATTTCTAGCTCCATTTGTTAGCAAGGAACTGGCAGATAAAGTCAATGAATTGGTGCATTTTAAAGAACAATTTAAAGAACAATTTTAATGTCAATGAATTGGTGCATTTAGAGACATAACTACACTAAAAACTATAATGACAAAGGTAGTGAGAGAAGTCGTATACATGTCTCAAATACAGGCAGGTGGTGGGGGAGGAAGGAGAAGGGGAGCATTGGTGGTGAGAAGGTTGCATTGGTGAAGGGGGGGTGTTCTTTTTTATAACAAAACTCAACTACTATGTTTGTAATCATAGTGCTTAAATAAAAATATTATTTAAAAATAAAAAAATAATAATCATTCCACTAGGACAACAGGAATTAAAAAAGGCTACAAAAAATAAGTAAATAACTGTTTGCCTAATGAAAAGGGGATCATTAAAATTATACACAAAGTTAAGGTCAACACTAAGACAGAGATCAAAACTGAGACTAGAATAAGGATTAGTCCCAGGAGAGTCTCAGTTGTTTCCTGGAGTGGAATAGCATTCAAGTACTGAGAAAACAAGTATTATCCATATTTGGAGGTGACAATATTCATTAAATCAACCTGTTATAAAACAGACACATTTAAAGGACAAAGAATAACAATGGCTACTGAAATAGCTTTCCAAATAAATACCAGATGATGATTATAAGAAATAGATTAATAACACTCTTGAAAAAACACTCTGGTAAGTGTCCTAGAGACACAATTCTGTTTTATCTTCAGTTTGTCAAATAGAAAGAAAATAAATACTACTGAGAAGTTTGATTATTAATATTTACTGGAGCCTAAATTTAATGTAGAAAAATTTTGATAATAAATTGTTATTTCAAAATTATAGTATTTTTATTTTCTTCCCTATCACATTTATAGTCCTTAATTCTAATTACAGAGCAGAATATGCCTTTAGTAAATTCCATATATTTTTTGCCCAGTTGAATAAACATAGTATAAATTTTTGTGTCATAAATTGATTTTTCAAGAAGATTTCAATTATAAAAGAGGAGATGACAATGCCTGTCTTATAAAAAATATTGGACACTCTAAACTACTGTTCAATACTATATCCAACCATATGTATAAAATGTAAAGTAAAATTAAAAATAAAAGATCAAGGAGCTTGGTTAAGGAGTGTTTGGAAATAAACATGGGAAAAGGAGGGGCCACAGTAATGGAAATGGAGGTGAGAATATTGATGTTTTAAAACTCACTGTAAGCAGCCATGTAAACCTTGGTGTCTAAATAAGTTTAAAAAAAAGGAAATAAATCAAAGCAGAAAAAGATAAAAAAATAATATTGGAATAGTTAAAAAAAAATGTTGAGAGACCATAAAAGTCCTTTGTTCTGTGAACTTGTGGTTGTTTTACACTTTTTTCCATACAATTTGAAAACCAAATTCATTATATTCTTTCACTAAATAAGTGCTTTTTTAAAAATAAAACTTGACCAAAATTAGTTGCCAATAAAAAGTCTGTTCATATCAACCAACAAAGCAAGGAAGTTGACCTAAACATCAAAATTAGGAACCAAAAAATTACAGTTTTGAGTTATTAGGTCTGGGAGGAAATTGTGAAGATTTCTAAAAATTTATTGCCTGTGATCACTTCAAAACAGAATCAGCAAAGTCTAACTACTAAAGGAAAGCTGAATTTAATAGCTTCTAAGGGTTTGAAAAGATAGAGAAATACAAAGGAAATAAAATTATGTTTATATCATAGAATAAACTTTTGTTCCTCAAATTGCTTTTCACATAACACACATATTATATTGGTAGAATGTTTTTGTCCTTATTTGCACCCTTTCTAAGTAAAGAAAATTTTCTGCCATAGTTTTTTTAAAGCAAAGCAAAATTATGTTCTCTAACACTGAAAAGAAAAAGACTAGAACAGAAAATTATTTAAAACTATTATAAAACTGGAAATAAAATAGCCTAAATTAAAGAAAAAGTAATTTATGAAAGATATGTTAAAAAAGAGAGAGATAATCATTCATAAGGATATTTCAGGCTAATTTTTTTTTTTACCAAATTTCAAGTAGTTTCCTATGGTCTACAATAATGGGATTACAATCCTGAGTAACCCCAGTTAGAGGTCGAGCTTGTATCCACTAATTATTCCTTTTGTTCATCAAAGGCACAAAAAATTAGTATCTCTCTCCACCCCATTTGTCTTTTCCACTATCCCTGTTATTCTATCCCTTTATCGTTCTCTCCCTCTCTCCCTCTCCACAACAAATTTCTGAAGCATTGTTTAGGGCTCAGTGATAGAGGAAACAGCACTGAGTGGCTCCGCATTCACAGAATTTAGGGGCATAATGATGAGAAGAATAACAAACTCATCCACCATGAGTCACATGACACATGACAACTTCATGCTAAGGATATGCCAATGCTTTGGAAAACTGATGGTTAGATGAAAATTTAAAGTTTAAATAATAAGTTTAAAGTTAAATAATCTTCCAGTGATCAGATTCTAAACCCTATTGAATAAAATTATAAAATTACCTTCAAAATATTTGAAGACAGAATTATCTAGCTATAGCTAGCTATAATCAGACTTTCAACTAATCAACCTATTCATATAAACTACAAAAAACTTTAGAAGCAAAATCTAAAAGAAGAAAATAAGACTTTGTCCTATACATTTGGCAGCAGATTGTACAAATAATGAAAATACAGAGCATTAGTATTCAAACCCAAAGAACAAAAACAAAACAAAACAATCCCAAATAGCAAACATACAAGATAGAAAAAAAACAGATATCATTTGTTAGAAAGATATATCTATTATTTTTCTACTTAATGTATATTTTATTAATTTTATTGAATCACTGTGAATCACAATGTTATTTATAATTATAAACTCATTGTTTATATTTATTTATAAATATATTTATTTATATTATTTATTATTATAAAGTTATTTATAATTAATCTTCAAGCACACAATGTTCTAGCACCAATTCTTTCACCAGTGTCTAATTCCTTCCATTTGGCTCCCAGTTTTCCTAATATATAAACCAACCTGCCTCGTTGGCAGCCACTTCTCCCTTCCACAATTGTCTTAAATGTCTACATTCCTGACCACTTCCATCAGAGTGACAAGCAAGCCTTCTACTGAAAATCAATTCTCAAGCTCTTTGTTTCTCTTACCTCTAATCCTTTGTTATTCCCTATAGCATGTGTATTCTACATATGAGAGGGATCATTCTGTGTCTGTATCTGCCTAACTTCACTCAACAGGATTGAAATAGTAATATGGGAGAGCAGCTATCTATAGGAATTCAATTCCTAATTTTTTGGGAAAATGTCCATATTGTTTTCTTCAAAAGCTTGATCAGTTAAAATTCCCACTAGCAATGAAAAAGGGCTCCTTTATCACCACAGAATATTCAGTATTAATTAAATTGTTTGTACCCATGAATTGTGCTAGCTTGGGGAATGGTAGGAAACTGGGAACAACTGTCGAGGAAATTTTATTGTAGTGGTGGGATTGGTATTAGAGCATTAAGTACCAGAAACAATTGCACTATGAGTCAATTTGTAAACCACAGTTTTTAACTAAAATATCCAATTTTTTTAATAAAAACCAAAACTCAGCAAAAAATTTAATAATAACATCAAAAAGTATAGAAGTAGGTGAACAAATATATTCATAAAGAAGAAATATAAAGGTCAATATACAAATTAAAATATGTTTATTTTAATTTATTATTATGGAAAGTATATCAAAATAGTAATAAGATATCATTTCAGATGCCAGAAAATTGTTTAGTCAAAATGATTCAAAACTACCAGATATGGCCAGAGAGATAGCATGAAAGTAGGGCATTTGCCTTGCATGCAGAAGGATAGTGGTTCCAATCTCGTCATCCCATACGGTCCCCCGAGCCTACAGGAGCGATTTCTGAGCATAGAGTCAGAAAAAACCGCTGAGCACTGCCAGGTGTGACCCAAAAACCAAAAGAAAAACTACTAGGGAGTTGGCAGATATGTGATAAAAAGGAATCTTCATTTACATTTTGTTGTCTTGTAATGTTGTCTTGTTCAGCCTCTATTGAAAGCAATATGGAGCCTGCTCAAAAGATAGAGAATTTCTATGTAACAAAGTGGTTCTACTTCTTGTATATCCCCAAAATAAATAAATAAATATTACTCTTAAAAGACATTTAAAGACCTATATACACTGCACTTTACAGTAAAATTGCTTGGATATAAAAGCAACCAAAATGTTCAGCAACAGATGAACAGATGAAGAAGTTGTGGTATAAAAACATGATAAAATATTATGCAACTATTATAAATGATAAAATGATACTATTCACTATAACTGTATGGCATGTTTTGCAATATACATCAGAGACAGTAACAAAATATCAGATAATCTCTCACCTATTATGTATAAACAAACATAAAAAGATGTTTATCAAACAATATTAAACTGCCCTGAATTGCAACACGGAGAATGCCAAACAAATAGGAGAAAAAGTTAAAGGGAATTATGATATGGACTGTTAGTAGATCAGGAGATTATTGGTAGAGGAACTTGGGCACATTGAAGACAGTGAAGTACTCTATAGTACTAAATAGCATCCTGTACTATTTCTCCAGGCCCAGAGAAGATAATTTCTATCTACTGGAAAGTAAGTAAAGTACATGAACACAGTAAATAGTAAATTTAACTATTAAAGAGTTGAAAGTCCTAGTAAATAAACTACATGAACATAGTAAATAGTAAAATAAACATAGTAAAAAGAAATTTTAATTCAAATAATGAGTAAATACATTTTTAACGTCTCAGTTGAAAATGGTTAGAATAGTCAAGGATTATAAAAAAGATCTAATAAAAATGGTGATCAAAAATGCAAAAGAAAGTAGAGAAATTGGACATTTTTAGTTAGCAAAAGACCATAGAAGACTAGATAGAAGAAGCACTAAATTGCTAAATATAGAGAAAAACATCAATTAGTAAACCCTACAGAGAGAACATAGAAGAGGCTTCTGGGTTATATGATCAAAAGTGTATTTGATTCTTATAAGCAGAATTTTTAATTTTCTTTTGTGAAGTAAATAGTAGTATCATCAAGTGGAAATAAATATCTATGCATGAGGTTGAGAGATAAATCACAGTTTGAAGACAGAATGTAATTCTTGGAATAATCTTCGACAAAGAAAATTTTATCCTAAGAAAGGGTTAAGCTTGTGATTTCAAATAGATATCAATGGGTATGGTTAAAATAAGATGACTGAATTGATTCACTACTAGATTTTTCTGAGATAAAGGGACCAACAAACTCATACTTCTATTAGCATAATTGATCATTAGCATGAACTGATCGTGTCATCTGTCTTGAGGAGGGAAGAAAAAAATGCTAATGAGTAGGTAATTAAAAAATAAAAAAGATAAAATAACTTGAGAGTTCCAAAGGGTAGAATAGTGTCCATATATGAGTAAATTTAAAAGATTCAATATAAATGAGATATTACTTGAAAATCACTTTTCTTAAATATGGTATATATGTTTGCATATATGTGTGTGTGCAAATCACAGAAATATCTGTGATTCATATAGCTTGTCCTCATGAAATTTCAATGTGTTATAGAGGAATACTATGAACCTCAGATCAAAGTCTCAAACAATATAGGTTCATGCATAGATGATGGGTAAAATAAGTGAAAATAAAGTGAAGTCTATATAACATCTAGAATAGTCTTTACTAAAATAGAGAATTATCTGATCGAAATATATGCATGATGATTCTTTGGGTTATCCATTGCAATATATATTCCAAGAAAGCCTATGCAAAGAGGAATTTATCAACACAAATTAAATAGAAAATTTACATATAGATCAATGTATAAGCATGTGACTTCTGTACTACAAAGAATAAAATAAAAATCAAATATGTGCTTTTTTTAGTGATTTAATTTATTTGACATGTACAATATCCGTCTGGAGTCTTCTACTGGCTGGAAACAAGTATTCTGAAAGATTTTTTGTCCAGAAGAACTTGGCTTGAGAAAATTTTTGGCTGTGCTAGAAGTTGAGTAACTGGGACATGAAAGTAGGACTGTTCTAAAGAGGCCAAAGAGCCCAGCCTGCTGCCTTAGGCAATGTGTGTCCCAGTCAGCGTTCTACTCAAGAATTCATGTCATCAGACTTAAGTGGTTTGTTCTTATTGAAGAAGACATTGCTTACAAAAATTTGCCAAATAATGTCCAAAGAAATGAACCAAGGTATAAAATCTGGGCGATTCTTTGAGTTGATTTTGCACACAGGACAAAAGAAGCATTTGTGAGGTGGGAGAGAATATGTGAAGGGAATACTCTCTCCACCCCAATAGACATTTTGGCATTGGCAGAAAGATCACTCAGCAGCACTGGATTTTCATAGCCACATTTTATTTTTTAGTTTGGCCAGGAAATATTTATTCCATAGTCCAACACTGTCTGCTACTAAATTAGGGCAGACAGTTACCATAATTATATGGTATTAGTATTGAAGAAGAGGGGATAAGATTCTGAAGATATACTTTGAAGATATACTAAGCACTTAGTGTATATCCTCAAAAAATATCATACAAATGAGAAATGAGCCTGATCTTGAGATAGCCACAAAGAGCAGGAACCCAAATTCAATCACACAATGGATTCCACTTTGATTTTAAGAACTATCCTCCCCTATCCTAGATCTAAAACCATTTTTAAATTTTTAATCTTACTGATTGGGGGAATATGAGTAGGTTTGTTTGTTTATTTTTTACTGATGACAGGATAAGTTTTTATTCTTTTTATGTTATTTTATTTATTAAAAATAAAATTTTTATTTAAGCACCATAATTAAAAGCATGGTTGTAGTTGGGTTTCAGTCATAAGCACAGTTGAAGTTGGGTTCAGAATAACTAGTGCAACATTCCCATCACCAAGCTTCTTCAACAAGTGGTGTTGGCACAACTGGTTAGCCACTTGCAAAAATATGGACTAAGACTCCCATCTAACACCATGCACAAAGGTCAAATGCAAATGGATGAAAAGACCTTGATATCAGGCCTGAAACTATAATATATAGAGAACAAAACTTAGGTGAAACACTTCATTACATTGAAACAAAAGGCATTTTCAAGGAGGAAACAGCACTCTCCAAACAAGTGGAAACAGAGATAAACAGATGTGAATATATTAAACTGAGAAGCTTCTGCACCTCAAAAGGAAATAGTGCCCAGGATACAAAAGCCACCCACAGAATGGGAAACTATTCACAAATACCATCAGATAAGGGACTACTATCTAAAATATACAAGGTACTGACAGATTTAACAAGAAAAAGTATCTAACCCCAACAAAAAATGGGGAAAAGAAATGAAGACATTTCCTCAAAGAAGAAATACATAATGGCCAAAAGACACATGAAAAATGCTCCACATCACAAATCATCAGGGAGATGTAAATCAAAACAACGATGAGGTATCATCTCACACCACAGAGATTGACACATTATCACAAAGAACAAGAACAATCAGTGCCAATGGGGATGTGGGAAGGAAGGAAATCTGATTCACCGGTGGTGGGAATGTCACCTAGTCCAACCTTTATAGAAAACAATATCGAGATTCCTCAAAAAACTGGAAATTGAGTTACCATATGATCCAGCTGTAAAGCACTCCTCGGGATATACCCCAGGGACACAAAAATCCCTTCCTCACACTTATATTCATTGCAGCACTATTTACAATAGCCAGGCTCTGGAAACAACCAAGATGCCCTTTCACAGATGATTGCTAAAGAAACTGAAGTCATGAATTTTTCCTAGGCATGGATGTACATGGAATCTATTATGCTGAGTGAATTAAGTCAGAGAGAGAAAGAAACAGAAAAAAATTTAAGAAAAATTAAAGACATGATTGTATTAATGCCCAGAGACAATAAAGATGAGGACTGGAAGGACCAACTCACAACATGAAGCTCACCACAAAGAGTGGTGAGTGCAGTTAGGAAAATAACTACACTAACAACTAGCATGATAATGTTAATGAGTGAAAGATAGAATGCCTGTCTAGAATGCAGGGGCAGTTCTTAACCAAAACCAAGGATCAAAAATGATAGAGAGGAGTATCAGTTTGTATGTGTCAAGTTCCATGAACATGAATGTCAAAATGTATTTGTCAAAGCATTTATATTTTATATCACTTTATTATTTTACTATGGTAGTTTTTAATTTCATTTATTTACTTATTTATATTGCATTGGGGCCAACCCTAGTCATGGTCAATTTTATTCCTGACTTTGTGCTGAGGAATAACTCCTGGTAGTACTCAAGTGACCTCATGTAGCTTTGGGAATAGAATTGGGGTCAGCTGTTTGCAATGCAAGTGTTTTATCCCCTGTACTGTCTGGACACAAAATATTTTATTGGTAAATTCATATAGATATAAATTTAAATTTCCATTGCTTGGCTTCCTTTCACTTGATTTGTGTCATTTTACTAAACGTAAAGTTTTCATTATAATGTAGGCAAATCTATTAGTTTAATTTTATCATCTCTTCAATTATATCATCTTAAGTAAATATATTGGTGACAATATTTAGCAGACTTAAAAATCATAAACATATGTTTATCTGTCATAAGTTTTGGTTTTCTTTTCATCTTCAGAATTTTCAGATATTTGACTTATGTAATATTTATTGAAGTCAATTTTGTTATTAAATGTTTCATTTCTGAATCATCATTAGTGTCACGAGCAACCCTGTGTATGGCATCAAAACCAAAACTAAGCAGATAAAAAAATTAGTGTCAGTATACACTAGATTATATTCATCAGTAAATGTTTAATTCTACCAGAGATTTGACTCATTTTTACCCAATTTAACCTTGCCTTTCTTTATTTCTTATAACTGCTACTTCAATATAATAGTATGAGCATTTGTTCTTTTTTAAAATTTACTTTTGATGTTTTATTTTGTTTTGTTGATGTACTTACCCCCATGTGAATATAAGAACAATAAAAAATGTCTTATACCTTTGACTTACTTATAGGACTATGCTACCTTATAACAAATCTGTCTAGGGGCCCGAGAGATAGCATGGAGTTAGGGCGTTTACTTTGCATGCAGAAGGATGATGGTTTGAATCCTGGCATCCCATGTGGTCCCCTGAGCCCACCAGGAGCGATTTCTGAGCAAAGAGCCAGGAGTAACCTTTGAGCACTGTTGGGTGTGACACACAAAAACAAACAAACAAACAAGAATCCAATACCATTTATAGTCATTTTTATTTTGATTTACTTATAATTACTTCCCTCTCATCCATCAATACTTGTGTAATTATTTTTAGGCTTTCTCTTTTGACCATTTGTTTATTTGTTTACTTTGGCTCTTTTTTTTTAAACCCTCTCAATTACTCCAACAATAAACATATCTTGAAAGATGCTTTTCCTTTTATGTTTCCTCTACATATGACGATCTCTTCTTATATATTAATTTTAAAATGTTTGGTAGATTCCAGTAAACACACTTTTTCTGATATATTTTTTTAATTTGAGAAGAAATGGAGAATGAGTGAAATTTTAGCTATTGTCTATTTGTTATTAGGTCTTGCATATTCTTTCATAACATTTCTATTCAGTGTTTTAAAAGATTCAAATATATAGTTTTCAGCACCAATAATTTTTCATAGTTTTTGGACTTTTTTTTTTGGTTTTTGGTTTTTGGGTCACACCCGGCGGTGCTCAGGGGTTACTCCTGGCTGTCTACTCAGAAATAACTCCTGGCAGGCACAGGGGACCATATGGGACACCGGGATTCGAACCAACCACCTTTGGTCCTGGATCGGCTGCTTGCAAGGCAAACGCCGTTGTGCTATCTCTCCGGGCCCAGTTTTTGGACTTTTTATTACAATTAAGCTTACTCTTTTATTGCTATTGTTTCATTAGTTGGTGAATTCTTTCTATATAAGGGGGCAATTACTTTTATGGTTGGTACTTGTATCTATAAACTGCTAAATATTTTCTTATTAGTTAAAATAATTACATTTTTATAAATTTTAGAACCAATTCTTGATAAAGCAAATTTGCTATTGCTTTGTTCTTCTTGGGTGGGGTGTGTGTGGATACTTTTGGGCCACATCCAGCAATGCCCAGAGATTAGTTTGTCTCTTTGCTCAGGAATTACTCCTGAGAGTGTTTAGGGCTCAAATGTGGTGTCAGTGATCAAACCTTGGTCAGCTACATGCAAGATAACAGCCTTAACACCTTTCCTATTCCTCTGGGATTTTTGTACTTTTTTATACCTCAATAATTTAACATAAGTGTGGCTTAAATCTCTTGTGTAAAATTTGTCAAAACAATCATTGAAGGCATCATCATTTAAACACTGGGTTCCATGGTATGTTTCTGAAATTTGGTATTAAGTACAGTGTGTTGAAGAAAATATTCAGTTGTTATTATTACTTTAGTCCTAATTTAATGAATATTGTCATAAACTAATTTTAGTTTATTGAATATTTTGTGCCTATCTTCAGAATTTTCCATTTTTGGTATATATATGTCTGCTTTGACTACTTAAACATATTTTCCATCTAAAAGTAGTTGGGAAGTTTTCCTTCTATTTCCCAATCTTGAAAACATTTGTATATGGTTTGAATTATTTTTTCCTAGGTACTTTAGGTAAGGTAAGATTACATAAATTGCTAAATTTGCTTAATCTTATTATTTCTTCCTCAGGCAATTTTGCTAACATATTTGTCTGGAAGTTGTTCATTTCATCTAAACCTTTAATTATATTACCATAAATTTCTTCATTGTTTTTATTATATAAAGATTTTCCATGAAAAATAGAGTGAGATATCTTTTAATCATGTTCTTTCTCAATCATTTTAATTACCTTTCCCCTTATTTTTAACAATCATTCTCTTTTTATTAATAAAATCAGTGTACCTTATTTTTTTTACAAAAAGTCTTTATTGATTATCTTTATTATTTTCTCTTACCATCTTTAATATTTGTTTGCTTCTTTCATGTGGCCTATTTTTTTTTACTCTATTGAATTAAATCATTTTTTAGTAATTTGCTTTTGCCGTTCTTATTTTTTAAGGAAAAACAGATTTTATTTAAACGTACCGATGAATGGTAGAGAGAGGATAAGAAAGAGAGTAGAGTAAGGCATTCACGAGAGAGAGACTTCTCGGCACTGACTTCTCCAAAGGCAGAGAGAGCTCTGGTACACAACCAAGCATGAAAGTATGAAAATCTACTTTCAAGAGGGGAATTCCAAGGGACATGTACTTGGGGAGTAAGCAACATAAATCTGTATCACCGTTTTTTAATAAAGGCACTTATATTTATAAATCTTTCTTAATAATGCTATACTAGCATCTCATAGGTATTTATATGTAACAATTTTATATAATCACAAATATATTTTATTTATTTACATAGTTCTTGTTATATACAAAATTTAATATATGAAAATATTCTCTGTTAATAGAAAAACTTCATCAAATATGTTTTAGTTTTTATCAAATTATTACTTCACTGTAATCAGTAGATATAACTTAAAATGTATTATTTGTAAAAAAATTTTTCTTATTTAAAAATAAGTTTTGTGTCTATATTTTGGGGGTTTGTTTTTTGTTTGCATCTAATAGCACTGGTTACTTTGAACAAATAAAGCTTTCTGTAGTTGCTTCCTTTATCAGAAAAAGAAAAAATAAGGGGCGTGAGCCATAAGTCATCTGCCTGCACTCCCTAGCTTAGGACCACGATTCGATCCCCCTGCGTCCCATGTTTGGTCCCCTGAGCCAGGAGTGATTTCTGAGCTCATAGCCAGGAGTAACCCCTGAGCATCACCGGGTGTGGCCAAAACAACAACAGCAACAACAAATTCTGTATTATATATTTCCTGTGCCTCTTTGAATGCCATACGCAGTATTTCTGTTTTATTTTGGTTTTTATATCTGCTATCCTTGTTATATCACTATATTTCTAGCACAGTTGACTATTTCATGCTTTTCCTTTGAACATAATTTTTATTTAACTCTAAATATCCAAGTGTGAAGTTTATCACAAAGTGAGTGCTGTTAGGAAATAACTACACTAACAACTATCACGACAATGGTAATGTGTGAGAGAAGTAGAATGGCTGTCTCGCATACAGACAGGGTGGAGGGAGGACAGAAAAGGGGCATTGGTGGTGGGAAGGTTGCACTGTTGAATATGGGTGTTGTTTATTTTTAATGACTGAACCCCAACTACAAACATGTTTGTTAATCACGGTGCTTAAATAAAGATATTAATTAATTTTTAAATGACAAAAACATAAAAATAAATATTCAAGTTTGAGGCTCAGAAAGACAGTGCTGCAAATAAGACCTAGGTTTTCACTGCATATTGTCCTCTGAGAAGCTGAGGACTAATTTTGAAATAATTATAACTATTAGTAAATTTATGAGAAACCATGCAAAACATTTTGTTTTCTTATGCTCTTTCTGTTCAGTTTACTTTTCTTGATAAATAATCTCATTTAAGTAATTTTTATAGTTAAAGTTATGTATTCAAGACAGAATTTTTCTAATTCTTCAGGCAGAGTTCAATCTTTTTTCCACACTAATTTTTCTGTTTAATCTATCCTAAGATAATAGTGGAGTGCGGCTGTTAAAGTTTCCCAGTACTACATAGTTATTGTAGATGAACATACTCAGTTTTTTTTAGTAGTTGTTCTCATTATTTTGCAATTTTTTTCATTTGGCTTATTTATGTAAACAAGAGTTAAATCTTGGAGCCAGAGCATAGTACAGAGGATAGGGCATTTGCTTTGCACACAGCCAACCTAGGTTCACAGCTTGAATACCTAACACCCCAGAAAGTCCCCTAAGTCTACCAGAAATCATCCCTAAACACAGAGACAGTGGTAAGCCCTGAATACCTCAAGGTGTAACCCAAAAATAGAAACAGAAGTAAAAAGAATTAAATATTTACGCTCTATCAATTATCAATCTCTTAACTTGTATGTAATCCTAATATTTTATTACTTCTTTACTTTAAACACTATTTGTCCTAACAAAAGTATAAACATCTCTTATTTTTTTGAGGCTACCATAGATCGCTTTTCAATCTATTGCTCTTTAATTATCATGAAAATTCAAGTATATCTATTGTAAATAATAGAGGGTTGGATTTTGTTTCCTGGTGCAACCATCTACTTAGTGCTTTTTAACTAGAGAGTTCAAATTCATTAATAATTAGGAAAAAATGACATAAAGGAACCTATTGCCATTTTTCTATGAGGATTATAGAAATATTTATATTAAGACATGATTCCTTTGACTTTGTTTTCTCCAGTTGCATTTAATAATGGCCTTTCTATAATGATCCATTCCAATTTGCTTCTTTTTGCTACGTTCTTCTAAGTATTTTTGCTTTAAAGTTACTACCGTATTGGTTATAACTAAAATTCTATTTTCCCCTTTAAAAAAAGGAACATTAATTTTATAATTTGATCAGTAAATTTCATAACTCCTCTCCATTTTTCCCTTTTTATTTTTACATAGTTCTTTGTGCTTCGGAACTAGAGTTTTTTTTGTTTTTCATAATAAACCATTTACTATTTCTTGAGGTATTAAACCCCTTTATTACCTCAAACATGTGTTTATCTGTTAATGTTTTTGTCGTTTCCACATATTTGAGTAATAAACTGGCAGGATAAAAATTCTTGATTGGAGGGTCTTTTCATCCAGTACTTTAAATTGATAATGACATTCCTTTCTAGCTTATAGAGTTTCATATTTGATTCTTGCTCTTTTAATTACTATATATTGGCATTATTCTGTTTGGAAAAATTTGTTGTAGGTTTTGGGTTTTTGGTTCACATCTGGCAGTGCTCAGGGGCTACTTGTGCTTCTGCACTCAGAAATCACTCTTGGCAGACTTGGGGGACAAAATTGGATGCCAGGGATCGAACTTGGTTCAACCCATGCAAGGCAGACATTCCTCTCACTGTACTATCAATCCTGCCTCTGAGATTATTTTATTTGGGACTTTTAGGGCTTCTTTGATCTGTATATATATCCCTCAGTTTGAGGACAATGTTATCTAATATCTTTAATCGTTCTTCTTTTTCTATTTCTTCTCCTTGTTTCCCTACAAAAGTGAAGGTTTTCCCTTTTGATAAATGTGTGTGTGTGTGAGTATATGTGTGTGTGTGTGTGTGTGTGTGTGTGTGTGTGTGTATATATATATATATTTAAGTTCTTCATTCTTAAAATTCTTTTTTCTATTTCCCCTTCTTAACTGATAATGTCATGTCATCAAAGTCAATGTAATATCTGAAACTATCCAACTATAACAATCACTTGAGACTTTGACTACAGAACTGATATTACAAAATAGTGGAGTAAGAAGAGGTGAGATGGAAAAAGGCATAAAGATGTTGGAGGATGATATTTGATAATTTGTTGATTATGAAACAGAAACTTTGTACCTAAAAAGCATAGACAATCACCATGATAATTTTAACTCAACTACAATATAATAAGTAGCCTGTAATACAATTTTTATTTCATGTTTCCAAATAGATTTTTATTATTTATATTAGAAAGATAGTTTAATTAATTAGCTCTTGATTGAACTGTTGCCTCTATATTTATAATTAATAAATTGCTCAAAATTTTACTGAAAACTCTTCTTTCTTTAGAAATAAATTTAATTATTAATATTAATTTATTATAATTAATATTAATAAGTTTAATTATTAATTATTAATGAGCTTAATTATTACTCTGTGTAGATAATCTTTTCTCCAAGGTTTTTGGGCCACACCCTGTGACACTCAGGTGTTACTTCTGGCTATGCACTCAGAAATCACTTCTGGCTTGGGGGACCATATGAGATGCCAGGGGATCAAACTGCAGTCTGTCCTAGATTAGTGTGTGCAAGGCAAACACTTTAACACTTGTGCCACCATTCTTGCCCCTTCAAAGTCACTTTTAATTATTTTTACTTTATCTCTGATACTGTGAAGTTTAATTTCTGTGTGAAATAATATTTTATTACTTTTATGGCAGTAACATTACATTCTAACATTTAAAGAATTTCAGGTCAACTTCATTATGAATAAAAATTTGTGAATGCTATATTAAACTCAATATATAACTTTACAATAAATTTAATGATAAAATTTATAATAATAAAGTGTTAAAATAATTGTAATACTAAGAAGTCAAATTATGTTCTGGTATTTCAGTTTGAAGTTTTCTCATTTTTATTTTTAAATCTCCTTGAGTCTTGGTTGTGGTTTATTCATTTTGTTCTATACTTTCTTTGAGTCTTTTGAACATCTTCTATATTTCTTCTCTAAAGTCCTTAACTGTGAGAATGTATATGTGGTTGGTACTTGTCCAGTCTTCAGAACTACTATCTTCATTCTCTAAAATTGTGGAGGTCTGCATTGTTTCCCCATTGTCACCTTTACAGTGTAGTATCTTTCACATGTTGTGCTGGTGTTCTTGGCTTGGAGAAATGCATAGGCATAGAAGTTCATCTTTTTTAGCTGGTTCAGCCTCATTCCCTCTCATCTAGGAGGGCATGGCCACATTCTAAAATATCACATTTCATTTTCTACTCCTTTTATGAACTTTATTGGTTTGTTTTTCTTTAATTTAGTACATTATACTTTTGTGTACCATGAAAGTGGACTCTTTCAATGTTTGTCTTTATCTGGCTTATTTTGCTAAATATAATACCCTTTAGGTTTTTGCATATTACAACTGGCAAGATTTTATATTTTTAGTACTGAAAAATTTCCATTTGTATATAGGCACAGTATATCATATGCTGCCCAGGTATTCTAACATACTTTGACCTGATAACTCATTACTTTCTTCAGTTTGTAATATTTTCAACAAAACATTTTAATCAAAGTAACCTAATTTGAATCAAAGGTAAAGATCTAATTATAGAAACTCTAGGTTCTGTGACCTTAACCAAAACACCTAACTTTGAAAATTGAAATTCAGAGTTTTAATTTTCAATTAAAGTTTATGATAACAGACAAAATAAAAAGATAGCAGATCATAATAACAGTCAATACTAAGAATTTTAGTACCAATATGTCAGGTATTCTGATAATCTGTAACCACACAAATACTCACGATCTCATTAAACACTCAAAAACACTATATTATTGATGAAAAACTGAGATTGATGGATTAAAATATCTTATAAAGCACATGTAAATGCATAATACAAAATGAAAAGTTTTGAAGTTACTATTGTATTTTATTTTACAACACTGAAAATTACTTCAGAAAAAATCGTCTTATTTAAAGTATAGATTGTTATCAAATAAGAGAAGAAATGAATTACCTTGAATTTTAATTTTAAAAGATGAAACTACAATTTACACAAAAATTTAGCACTTTTATTGTTACATAATAAAAGCTATATTCTCATTTTAGCTTCTACATATCCATTTATATTATTTTTATTTTTAATCTTTAATTTGTAGCATATGAAAACTATTCAAAATGATAATAATTATGTAACTATAAATTATTTTACATAATTATAAAATAAAGTATTATATATAAAGAGTATATAATATACTTTCAATCATTATCAAGTTTAAATATCTAATACAATTCAAATTTTTGTCAAATTTTTATCGTGATATAAAGCACATAGCATAAAATTTGACATTTTATGCAGTTTTAAATTCACAACTCATTATTTTTGAGTTTATACATAATGTTGTATAATAGATCTTTTGAATGTTTTGTCTTGCTAAATAAAATGCTATACCCACTAACTAAACAACTTCTCATTCCTCTCTCTTTCTGTCCCAGAAAACCAGCATTTTATTTTCTTTTTGTGACTGTCTTTTTGTGGCTGTGACTTCTTCTGATGATTCATTATTATATTTTATAGTTTTTAATACTACTGAACTTTTTATACATGGTAAAAGAACTTTAGAGAAAGTATGCTTTAAAACAGATTTATGAACATTTCAGTGCCACCCAAACATACATGAGAGAAGAAGAGAAAGAATAACATTTTGTAGAAATCAGCAATGTAATTTTAAGCTAGCAATGTAATTTTTTCCTTGGATCACAATTAAAAAAAACTTTTTCTTTAGGATATAAGCTACCATCCAATAGACAATATGAGAGAATTTTTATATTTATTTGACTTAAAATTCTTTTATTGTGAAGGGTTGAAAATATAAACTTAATAAAAATATCAACTGTTGTTTCTTATTGGAGATTATTTTTAAAGACATTAGAGAGAATAAACTACAGAGTTTTCCTAAAAATTGAGAGAAGACCAAATAAAATGTGTTATTTTTTTTTTCATTGCTTCATTTATATGTTTGGTGGTCAAAATCATTTTATGTTAGTCATAAACAGATTACACTTTGCAAACCTAATTTAAGTGTTCTAACAAATCTCATACTGGATTAAGAAAATATCCAGGTATTCCAGAAGTACAATAAAATAATTTAGATTTAGAAGTCAAAATTTTCTCTTTGGGAGATTCTACATGAAATCTGGCAAAAGCACTGTTGGCCTGGCAAAAAACTTTAAAGTCTTAGGTATTCTAGAAAATTGCATACATTATTTAGAATACAGCTTTATTTTTAATATAATTTTTATTTTAATTATAGTGGCTTACATATCGTTGACAATAATATTTTAGGTACATATTAACATAAAATCAGGGGAATTCCCATCACCGAATTGTCCTCCGTCCACCTCCATTCCAGTCCTTCTTCCCATATCCTCTTCCCTTACCCCCGGGGCTGCTAGAATGAGTGGTCCCCTCTGTGCCTAACTTACTACTTAGTGGTCTTACACCTATTTGGTCTTGGTACTTCCCTTATTCCCCCGCCCCAATTGGGAGGCGAGACTAGATAGTTCAAGTAATGCGGTTTTGTTTGAAGAAGAGAAAAGTAATAATCTGGAGAAAAGAAAGAAAAAAAGAATCAGATACTCCGGAAATGGGCGGAGTCCTTCTAGGGGCTTTCATCCTTGGTTTGAGAGACGAAGGGGAAAAAGAAGGTGAAACACCACAACAGTACATAAAGAACTATCAAATAAAATATCCTGTGAGCGAAAACCGGCAAAGCTTTGCAAAAGCTGGCTCCCAATGTGTGTGACACCAGGCGGGGAAAATCCGCGAAAGTACACCGGCCCAGTGGGGCCCAACTGTGAAAAACTGTGAGTGTGACCTGTCTATGTCTGTCTACTGTCCTCTTGCATGAAACTCTTGCGAGTGGGGCAAAAAGAGGCTCCAGAAACCTCGCTCGCCCAGACGCCATTTTCAGGGAGGGACTACAGAGCATGAAAACCGGCTAAGCTTTGCAAAAGCTGGCTCCCTGTATGTGACACCAGGCAGGGAATATCCGCGAAAGTACACCAGCCCAGTAGGGTCCAACTGTGAAAAACTGTGAGTGTGACCTGTCTATGCCTGTCTACTATCCTCTTGCGTGAAACTCTTGCAAGTAGGGCAAAAAGAGGCTCCAGAAACCTCGCTCGCCCAGACGCCATTTTCAGGGAGGGACTACAGAGCATGAAAACCGGCAAAGCTTTGCAAAAGCTGGCTCCCTGTGTGTGACACCAGGCGGGGAAAATCCGCGAAAGTACACCGGCCCAGTGGGGCCCAACTGTGAAAAACTGTGAGTGTGACCTGTCTATGTCTGTCTACTGTCCTCTTGCGTGAAACTCTTGCGAGTGGGGCAAAAAGAGGCTCCAGCGGAGCAAGGCTGCTCCGCTTCGCTACGCGGCCATTCACTCTTTCTAAGGAAAGAACTCCATTGCAACAAGAAGGAAAAATCACACTAAGAACTGTGCTATATCACAGAAGCAAGCATTTCTCTCCGGACTGTCTTCTCTGTTGCATGCTCGGGCCTAAGATTTGACCCAGTGTGAGGCTTTATCCACGGAGGACTCCCCTCCCTTAGAGGCAAGTCAGCCCATCCAGAAAGGGAGGAGCCAGAGGAGTGTGCTGCCTGCATCATATAGACAATGAATACAACCACAACACGTAGAAAAACCCACAATACAAGTGTGACAATGGGGAAACAACGCAGGCCAGCATCAGACATAGAGAATGAAGATGACAATTCTGAGGACCAGATAATGACCAACCAACTAATCAACCTCTCAGATAAGGACTTTAGACTAGCAATATGGAAGATGCTCAACGGACTCCAAGAAACCATGGATCGAGTTGAACAGAACACTAATAAGAACCAAGAAAATATGAAGACAGAAATCACAAAACTCCAAACTGAAATAACATGTCAACTAACAGGACTGAAAAAGTCAGTAAACGAAGTGAATGACAAAATGGATAAGCTCTGGGACAGGGTATCAGAAGCTGAGAATAGACTTGGTGCTGTGGAAGATGAGATACATAACAATTCCATACAGCAGGAGAGATTGGACAAAAAACTTAAAGCAAATGAACAGACAATGGAAAAATTAGTCAAAGAATGGGAACAGATGAAAATAGAAGTCTATGATAAGATCAACAGAAACAACTTAAGAATCATTGGAGTCCCAGAGACCCAGGAAGAAAATTTCCAGGAAGAATCAACTGTCAAGAACATCATTAAAGAGAAACTTCCAGAGCTAAAGAATATATGTGATCAAATCCTGCATGCCCAAAGAGTATCAACCCAGAAAAACCACTCCAAGACACATCCTAGTCACAATGACAAATCCCACAGATAGACACAGAATTCTAAAAACAGCAAGATCAAAAGGGGAAATCACGTTCAAGCAAGCTTCCCTGAGATTTACAGCAGACCTGTCACCAGAAACACTCAATGCCAGAAAGCAGTGGTGGGATATTGTGACAAGACTGAATGAAATGAATGCTTCACCCAGAATACTATACCCAGCAAAACTCACTTTCCGGTTTGACGGAAGAATACATGGTTTCACAGACAAACAACAGCTCAGAAACTTCACAGACACAAAACCAGTCTTAAGAGAAAAACTGAAAGACCTAATTTAAGACAAGACTACCCAAAAGACACACCAAATTTTGAAATAAAGATGGCGTTAAATCCCAGGACAATTCTTTCTCTCAACGTCAATGGACTAAATGCACCAGTTAAGAGACACAGAGTGGCTAAATGGAACAAAAAACTCAATCCAACCTTCTGCTGCCTACAAGAAACGCACCTGAATAGTCAGAACAAACATAGACTCAAAATAAAAGGCTGGAGAAAAATTATCCAAGCAAACAACACCCATAAAAAAGCTGGAGTGGCCATACTAATATCAGATAATGCAAACTTTATACTCAGGAAGGTTGTAAGGGACAAAGATGGACATTTTATATTAATCAAGGGGTACGTAGAGCAGGAAGAATTCACTCTCCTAAACATATATGCACCGAATGAGGGGCCAGCAAAATATTTAATACAACTGTTGACAAATCTGAAAAATAATATCAACAACAACACAATAATTGTGGGGGACCTTAACACGGCTTTGTCAATACTGGATAGGTCAACTAGACTGAAACCCAACAAGAATATACTAGACCTGAGGAGAGAAATGGAAGAAAGAGGCCTAGTGGATATATATAGGACACTCCATCCCGAGAAACCTGGATACACATTCTTCTCCAATGTACATGGGACATTCTCCAGGATAGAGTACATGCTGGCACATAAAACATACCTCCATAAGATCAAGAGGATAGAAATTTTGCAGACTACCTTCGCTGACCACAAGGCTCTGAAATTTTTTGTGAACTCCAAAGGGACTCAGAAGAAACACTTTAACACCTGGAAGTTAAACAGCCTCATGCTCAATAAACAGTGGGTCCGAGATGAAATCAAGGAGGAAATCAAAAGGTTCCTGGAAACAAATGACAATAAAGACACAAATTATCAGAACTTATGGGACACAGCAAAAGCAGTACTGAGAGGAAAATTTATAGCTTTGCAAGCACACATCAGGAAGGAAGAAGGAGCTTACCTGAGTAGCTTAATGACACAGCTAATAGAACTAGAAAGTGCTCAACAAAAGGACCCAAGAATAGGAAGACAGAAGGAAATAACAAAGCTGAGAGCAGAAATCAAAGAATTGGAAACTCAAAAAACAATCCGAAAGATCAACGAAAGCAGAAGTTGGTTCTTTGAAAAAAATAAACAAGATTGATAGACCACTGGCAAACCTAACAAAGAAAGAGAGAGAGAGAAACTTGATAACTCGTATTAGGAATGAAAAAGGAGAGATCACTACTGATATGACAGAGATTCAAAGGGTAATCAGAAACTACTTTGAAAAACTCTACGCCACTAAAAATGAGAACCTGGAAGAAATGGATAAATTCTTGTACTCTTATAATCTTCCACGGTTGAAGGAAGAGGATGTAGCATATCTAAACCCCTCCATCATCATTGATGAAATTAAAACAGTAATCAAATGTCTGCCGAAAAACAAAAGCCCAGGTCCAGATGGATTCACTAATGAATTCTATCAAACTTTCCAAGAGGAACTACTGCCAATCTTGGCAAGACTCTTTCATGAAATTGAACAAACAGAAACACTCCCAAATAGCTTTTATGAAGCCAACATCACCTTGATACCTAAACCAGACAGAGACGCTACCAAAAAAGAAAATTACAGACCAATATCACTGATGAATGCAGATGCAAAGATCCTCAACAAAATCCTGGCAAATAGGATTCAATGCATCGTTAAAAAGATCATCCACTACGATCAAGTAGGTTTCATCCCAGGAATGCAAGGCTGGTTTAACATCCGTAAATCTATCAACATAATACACAACATCAATAACAAGAAAAATAAAAACCACATGATCATATCAATAGATGCAGAGAAAGCATTTGATAAGGTCCAACACCCATTCTTAATCAAAACTCTCAGCAAGATGGGAATGGAGGGAACCTTTCTCAATATAGTGAAGGCCATCTACCACAAGCCAGTGGCAAATATTATCCTCAATGGAGAAAAACTGAAAGCCTTCCCTCTAAATTCTGGCACAAGACAAGGCTGTCCTCTCTCAACACTCCTATTCAACATAGCACTGGAAGTACTTGCTATAGCGATTAGGCAAGAAAAGGATATCAAGGGAATCCAGATAGGAAAGGAAGAAGTCAAGCTCTCACTGTTTGCAGATGACATGATACTCTACTTAGAAAACCCTAAAGACTCTATCAAAAAGCTTCTGGAAACAATAGACTCATATAGCAAGGTGGCAGGCTACAAAATTAACACACCTTTCTATACACCAATAGTAATAAGGAAGAAATGGACATTAAGAAAACAACCCCATTCACAATAGTGCCACACAAACTCAAATATCTTGGAATCAACTTGACTAAATATGTGAAGGACCTATACAAAGAAAATTATAAAACTCTGCTCAGAGAAATAAGAGAGGACACACGGAAATGGAAACGCATACCCTGCTCATGGATTGGCAGGATTAACATCATCAAAATGGCAATACTCCCCAAGGCATTATACAGATTTAATGCCATCCCTCTAAAGATACCCATGGCATTCTTCAAAGAAGTGGATCAGACACTTTTGAAATTCATTTGGAACAATAAACACCCTCGAATAGCTAAAGCAATCATTGGGAAAAAGAATATGGGAGGAATTACTTTCCCCAACTTTAAACTGTACTACAAAGCAACAGTTATCAAAACAGCATGGTATTGGAATATGGATAGGTCCTCAGATCAGTGGAATAGGCTTGAATACTCAGAAAATGTTCCCCAGACATACAACCACCTAATTTTTTATAAAGGAGCAGGAAATCCTAAATGGAGCAGGGAAAGCCTCTTCAACAAGTGGTGTTGGCACAATTGGATAGCCACTTGCAAAAAATTGAACTTAGACCCCCAGCTAACATCATGTACGAAGGTAAAATCCAAATGGATTAAAGACCTCGATATCAGCCCCAAAACCATAAGATATATTGAACAGCACATAGGCAAAACACTCCAGGACATTACAGGCATCTTCAAGGAGCAAACTGCACTCTCCAAGCAAGTGAAAGCAGAGATTAACAGATGGGAATATATTAAGCTGAGAAGCTTCTGCACCTCAAAGGAAATAGTGCCCAGGATACAAGAACCACCCACTGAGTGGGAGAAACTATTCACCCAATACCCATCAGATAAGGGGCTAATCTCCAAAATATACAAGGCACTGACAGAACTTTACAAGAAAAAAACATCTAACCCCATCAAAAAATGGGGAGAAGAAATGAACAGACACTTTGACAAAGAAGAAATACACATGGCCTAAAGACACATGAAAAAATGTTCCACATCACTAATCATCAGGGAGATGCAAATCAAAACAACGATGAGAGACCACCTCACACCCCAGAGAATGGCACACATCACAAAGAATGAGAATAAACAGTGTTGGCGGGGATGTGGAGAGAAAGGAACTCTTATCCACTGCTGGTGGGAATGCCGTCTAGTTCAAGCTTTATGGAAAGCAATATGGAGATTCCTCCAAAAACTGGAAATCGAGCTCCCATATGATCCAGCTATACCACTCCTAGGAATATACCCTAGGAACACAAAAATACAATACAAAAACCCCTTCCTTACACCTATATTCATTGCAGCACTATTTACCATAGCAAGACTCTGGAAACAACCAAGATGCCCTTCAACAGATGAATGGCTAAAGAAACTGTGGTACATATACACAATGGAGTATTATGCAGCTGTCAGGAGAGATGAAGTCATGAAATTTTCCTATACATGGATGTACACGGAATCTATTATGCTGAGTGAAATAAGTCAGAGAGAGAGAGAAAAACGCAGAATGGTCTCACTCATCTATGGGTTTTAAGAAAAATGAAAGACACCCTTGTAATAATAATTTTCAGACACAAAAGAGAAAAGAGCTGGAAGTTCCAGCTCACCTCAGGAAGCTCACCACAAAGAGTGATGAGTTTAGTTAGGGAAATAACTACATTTTGAACTGTCCTAATAATGAGAATGTATGAGGAAAATGGAGAGCCTGTCTAGAGTACAGGCGGGGGTCAGTTGGGGAGGAGGGAGACTTGGGACATTGGTGGTGGGAATGTTGCACTGGTGATGGGTGGTGTTCTTTACATGACTGAAACCCAAACACAATCATGTATGTAATTAAGGTGTTTAAATAAATTAAAAAAATACCTTGCAAAAAAAATATCCTGTGAGCATTCCAAACAAACAAACAAACAAAACAAAACAAAAAACTCAAGGGTAAGCACCATATAAAAACCATGGTATTGAGATAAAAAAAAAATGTGGCAGAGCACATAAGAAAAGAAAAGAAGAAAATAAATAAATAAATATAAATGGAGACATCCACTTCAATAGCCAAACCACAACAATGAAATCAACAAAAAAATAGATAAGTAAATCATAATAAAAAATTGTTTTGTGCTTTTTTTTCCCCTCCTGCACAGCACAGTAAATATTGGGGTCATTCGAAAAGGAATTTCCTTGGCCTAAGAGAACCAGGGTTTCTCCACTCTTGTAGTATATTGTCATGGGATTAACTATAGACTCCTTTCCGGTTCATTTACTCTCTCCCCTTGGTGCTTTTGTGGTGTATGAAAGACTTCTGCTCCGTCCTGGGTGATAACATTAGACCTCTGTATCTAGAGGTCTCAGTATCTGCACGAGTCAAGGAGTTGAACTTATGATTATGTCTTTCTTTGTGGATCTAGAAGTTCTGTTCCCTCAGTATCATTTTAATCCATCTTCTATGTTTGGCGGTCCTGGTCTTTGCGCTGATCCTAGGAAGGGGCCTGGGATAGTCTTCCGTTATGTTTCCAGAGGTCCCCTTCCGTTGCAATAGTCTCAGACAGACCTCTGGAACTAGGGATCATAGTTGTTAGTTAGGTCATAGCTCACACCCTAGACTAGGGCTTTTTTATTGGTCCCAGGATACATACAGTCTGGCCGTGGTTCTGTCAGCCAGTCAGTCATCTGTAAATCGCGATCTTGGCATTTGGATAGACCAAAGGGTGACAGGTCTTCTGATTTTGTCTTATCGTTAGCTGGTGAGGTAGGATAACTTGCTGTTAGGTCAAGTTGTTCCCATTTTCCTCGTTGTCAGGGTATCATGTTAGGGCTGGCACTTGTTGGTGTCCGAGCACTATTAAGGATGTTCCGGTTGGGATTTGTTTCCTGTGGCTGTTGTGAAGAAGTGTGTCGTTTCTATGTCTGTGGTCCAGGCTTCAAGGCTGGACGGTTGGTGTCTAATCACCTGGGGTCTAAGTTGGGTCCATGTGACATATTTTCAAAGTGGAAGATACCCCTTAGAATACAGCTTTAATCATGCATATTTAAAATGTTGCGATGAAGGACCTACGTGGTCTTTTGTTCTGGGGTCATAATGAAAAACAATGCACGGTCTAATTTTATATTATTTCTGAAATTAACATGTCTCAAACGACTTTTCTTATTTATTCATCTTTTACCCTATTTATTTACTAAATGTCTACAAAGTTAGTACTTTGTTATGTTGCATTGCTGGCACTGAGAAGACACACATCTCTGCTTTCTTGGAGTTTTGGAGAACTTATTATTTAATAACCATGTAATTCTGTGCCTGAAAACATGAGATTGAATAGGGTTCCCAGAAGTCATTTAAGCCATTCCCTAAACTCAATAATAGATATAGAAAATATTTACATAACAGATGTGATTGGTCATTATATCTGGTGATTTTCAGAAGGACAATTTCTAATATCTTTCAAATAAGAATCAATGTTCTTGTATACAATATAAATAGTTAAATTTTAATTTTTAATCTAAATATGTCTGCAATGTTACTTAAATAATGTATTTACTGTTTAAGTGAAATACAAATTAAATTTGACATCCTTTTCCTTACTTTATATACTGTCTAGTGACTCATAGCAGTAGGGAATAAAAGGAAGGTCAGGAAAAATGTTTGTGGAATATTTAATGATATAACCAAAAACCATGTGATCAGCAAATGCTAATAACTTGGATTATGGCACTGTTGTCAATGTATTTGTTTTGGAACTCCCTGTGACCAATTCTTTTTATATAGGGTATTGAGATCAGCTATGTGTTACTGGGCCTGGTAGTTTAACTGTGGATTCTCATGGCTAAAATAAATTATTTGTGCTGTTTATTTTTTGAAGAACCATATGTTTTAATGAGGTTTTCTTTGAGGACTCCTGTATCCTTTTATATCTCCATTAAACTACCCCTGTGAGAATAGGTAATAACACTGTGGAATTTATGTAATATACTACTGGACTTGAAATTTTTATCATGCCACTTCAAAAGTGAGGCAAAACATGCTCAGATTTTCCTAATATCTTTATGGTTTATGTTCTATATTATAGAAGTCTACCAAAACATTATGTGGTAGATGTGTAGGAGAAAGAATGAACTAGAGAGTGCTGAATTTTTGTGGCATGACATTTCATTCATCAACATCAACCAAGTTCCCAGGACAGTTCTCTCAGTTCTGGATTTTAAACAAATTCTACGTCCCAATTTTTCTATGCCTTTCAACCCCAAAGGAAAATTACAAATTATATTATTTTCATAAGGATCATTATTTTCTGGCACATAAAATGCAAATTTTCTGGTACGTAAAACGCAAGTTTAAGATAATTCATTTTCAAAGTAAAAGAATTACTTACTGTTAACTTTTTTAATAATTATTGTTATTTCTTCCTGGAAATTGCATGCCCCAATATGTATTTGTATTATTCCTCCAGATAAAGAATTTTTAGTTATAATTTCAAATTAGTTAACAATACTACTTAAGATAACAAAAAAATTCAAATTGGACCTCTAATATTGTTAAAGATAAACTGAGAAATATTTAAATTTTTACTTAACTATTTAAAAATTGAACAAAGATTTGTATAAATCAGAATTAGGTGAGGGTCCTTCACCAATCGATTCAAGACTTTTCTAGAGAAAATGAAGAAGCAAAGAAATAAGTATCTAGCTAGATCCTTTTGACTGTCTCTAATTTTATAAACTTAAGACACTGATAAGCTTCTGCTTTGTTTGCTTATATAGGTTAACATGGCATTAAAAACAGTTCAGTCATTAGTCTAGTGTTTAATATGACAGTATCTTGCTTCTTCATTTAACAAGTAATATTTATTATGACATCTATTACATAAAAAGATAAATTTTACTATAATTAAAAATAATATAAAGTAACCTAAATATAAATTTTCTTCAGATTGTTACACAATACCGACGTTTTTAAAAAAATAAAAGAAGAAATGAGTACTTGTAGCGAATAAGTAGTTTCAGAAAATCTGGAGAGAATTAGAATGTTTAAACCTATTTGTCTTTCTTTGGATTTTTGGATTTCTCTATCAATTCTGGATGGGTGGGAGGTAGGCCACACCCAGTGACACTCAGGGGTTGTTCCTGGCTATGCGTTCAGAAATTACTCCTGGCTTGGGGGGACCATACGGGATGCCGGGGTATTGAAAGGTGATCCCTCCTATACTAACGCTCTCAAGCAGAACCCTTACCGCTTGCACCATGGCTCCGCCCCCTCTCTATCAGTTTTATCTTTGTGGTTTTATTTCTTTATTTTCTTTCTTTCTTTCTTTCTTTCTTTCTTTCTTTCTTTCTTTCTTTCTTTCTTTCTTTCTTTCTTTCTTTCTTTCTTTCTTTCTTTCTTTCTTTCTTTCTTTCTTTCTTTCTTTCTTTCTTTCTTTCTTTTTTGGTGCATTGAATACTTCAGAGTTAATATGAAAAGATGTAAATGTATTCAGAAATAAGAAACTGTCAAGGTGAAAATTCCCATATTCCCCCATTTTTAAATACATTTTAGCATTTAAATCAGTGATTGAAAATTGTTTATTTTCTTTCTAGCAATCACATAAAGGCTTTAAGGATACATGCACTTTCTTACAAGTTGAACATTATTCCTTATTTCTTTGTATTGATTTACATATTGCATAAGGACATGAGGTGAGAACAATGAAGGTTTTCAATTTGATAGTCTGTTTAGCATACCATGTGAGTTACCTCTGAAAATTCTGAAACTACAACTTTTAAACTGACTTCAGTACATAATCTCAAGCTTAAAAATATCAAAGGGAGTTACAGAAGCCTGAGGAGATGGAGTAAGTCCAGCTAGGCCATGCACAGTCACGCTCTGTACATCACATTATATATCAATTCCAGCTTTTATACTCCTTTGCCAGAATAGTAATAAACTTATTTTTTCCCACACTGCCTCCTCACCCAAATGGCCTGCCTTTTTCCAGATTCTTTCTAGATCTATCTTAGTTCTAGTTTCAAACAAATTTCTTCTCCTGATTTTTTTTAAAAAAGTTTTAGTTTATTAATGCTCTTTTTCTTTTTCTTTTTTTTCTTTTGGAGGGGGAACACATCCAGTGGGTCTCAGGGGTTACTTCTGCCACTGCATTTAGAAATCACTCCTGGTAGGAATGGAATGATAGCACAGAGGTATTGTGTTTGCTTTGCACGTGGCCGACCCAGGACAGATGGTAGTTTGAATCCTGGCATCCTATCTGGTCCCCCCAGCCTGACAGGGGTGATTTCAGAGCTCAGAGCTAGGAGTAACCCCTGAGCACCACCGAGAGTGACCAAAAAGACAAAAATAAATAAACAAACAAACAAACAAATAAAAAGAAATCACTCCTGGTGAGCTTGAGAGACCATATGGGATGCCAGGGATGAAACTTGGGTTTGCAAGGCAAATACAAGGCAAATGCCCTACCCACGGTGCTCTTGATTTGGCCACCTATAACTGCTCTTTATAGCTGACTTAAAAAAAAAAAAAGCTTCAAGTGTTTAAATTGGATTAGTACTAACTTTTGGTTGAGTAATTCTGCAAGAGAGCAAAATAGTCTGTCACACCAAATTATGCCTTTGGCAAGGGGTTAAAATCTGGATGGAAGCTACCTTTGAAAAGTGCTTGTTGGGTGAGAGAGATAGGTAGGGCATTGCCTTGCTGAAAAGAAAAGAAGAAAGGAAGAAAGGAAAGAAGGGAGAGAGGGAGGAATGAAAGGAAGGAGGGAGAAATGGAGGGAATGAGGGGAAGGAAGGAAGGAAGGAAGGAAGGAAGGAAGGAAGGAAGGAAGGAAGGAAGGAAGGAAGGAAGGAAGGAAGGAAGGAAGGAAGGAAGGAAGGAAGGAAGAAGGAAGGGAAGGAAGGAAGGAAGGGAGGGAGGGAGGAAGGAAGGAAGGAAGGAAGGAAGGGAGGGAGGGAGGGAGAGAGGGAGGCAGGGAGGGAGGGAGGCAGGGAGGGAGGGAGGCAGGGAGGGAGGGAGGGAGGGAGGAGGAAGGAAGGAAGGGAGAGAGAGAGAAAGAAAAAGAAGAAAGAAAGAAAGAAAGAAAGAAAGAAAGAAAGAAAGAAAGAAAGAAAGAAAGAAAGAAAGAAAGAAAGAAAGAAAGAAAGAAAGAAAGAAAGAAAGAAAGAAAAAGAAAGAAAGAAAGAAAGAAAGAAAGAAAGAAAGAAAGAAAGAAAGAAAGAAAGAAAGAAAGAAAGAAGAAAGAAAAAGAAAGAAAGAAAGAAAGAAAGAAAGAAAGAAAGAAAGAAAGAAAGAGAGAGAAAGAGAGAGAAAATGAGAGAGAAAGAAAGAAAGAAAATAGAAAGAAAGGAAAGATAAAGAAAGAAGGAAAGAAAAAAGAAGAAAGATGTACAAAGGAAGAGAGTTTAATCTTTGTTTCATGCTGAAGTGATCATGATTTGTAATATTTGGTTACAAAGACTACAATTTGGAAACTAATTGTTGTAAATATATTTATATATAGTTTGAATCTCACTTTATATATTTGAGTTTATATATATACTGTTTATATATATACTGTTATATATATTTTATATATATATTGTTTATATATACTGTTTATTTGGGTTCCACATCCAGTGGTGCTCAGGGTTTACTCCTGACTTTGTAATTGGGGATCATTCCTGGTAGTGCTCAGCAGATTCTAGGGAGTACAGGAAATGAAATATTCAAGGTAAGTGTCCTATCAACTGTATTATCTCTCCAGCCCATCATTGTAAAATTGGAAATTGGTACAAGGCTTTGGGCAGAAGAACCAAACAAAGAATGAACAAAACTATATTCCACATTCTATTTACAAATTTTCAAAACATCATCATCCTTAAGCTTATTATTTTCTTGTAAAATGATATTTTAATGTAGGATTATATTTAGCAATACTTTCAGCCATATATGACTAGTTTCTTAAAGTTTTTAAGTAGTTAACAGAAAGAACAAAAGGTCAATCAAATAAGCTAATTGTAACATAAAATGATTAAAATTTAATTCTAATTAAAATTTTATCTTTTAGTACAGCTATTGGGTGAAGACATCATATTTTATATCTGAATATATTTTTGAACTTTAGGAGAAAGCCTCTAATTAAAAACCTTAAGATTGCCCATTCTAGATAATAAAAAAAAACTATTTCTTCTCTTAAAATATATAGTTAATACTGGCTTGAAATTGAGCATATATCAATGCTGTCAGAAAAACACTGTTCTAGGTATTCCCTAAAATGCTGATCTTAACAGGTAGGCAAAATATTTTGAGTTGTCCACAATAAAAACTCACGCTGGCAAAGAGGTTCATTTAAGGTGAATCAACAGTAGAATTCTTCCACTTTGAGTTAAGTAGAAAATAAGGCTATTACATTGGTCTCCAAAACAGCCTCAATACCATTCTTGTACATCATTAGGCTGCACCCATCACTAAAATGCTCTTTAAAACCGCTAAACTGCAGGTCAAGCTGAAAAGTAGTGAAAACTTTTAACAAAACATTTATAAACAAGTCATTTAAGAAAAGAAAGTATATATTTTAATTAGCAAGCAAGCCCATTTAAAATACTTTTTTTGCAAATGAGTGGAGAAAAATTAACAATAAATACCTCTTTATTAAAAAATACTCATTAAGGAAGAATTTTAATATAACTCAGCATTGATTTCCTTCAATCTGATTTTAAGACATTAGTATTATCTTTTTTTTTTCTCCCTTTGCACATATCGGTGCTCAGAACTTAATTCCTGGCAGTTCTTTGAAGGATCATATCTGGTACCAGGTACCAACCAGGGTTGGTGAAATGCAAGTCAAATGCCTTAATGCTATCTTTCCAGATCTTGGTGATATCTTTTAATCATGAGAATTTTACATCTATAGAGTTAGAGTGTCCTTAATCACCTTTTATTAGATTGTGAATAGCAGACATGGATAGTGAAAAGAAAATTCATTTCACTGATCACACCAAACCTGAACTTTTGGTATGCAATGCAACACGGTGTAAATTCCAACCAATGAATGATACGTCACTGTTGAGTCACAGTGAAGAAGGCACAGCTTCTGAAATCACCACCAAATCTCTAGTGACAGTGTGTCCAATGGTTCAAAAGCACCTAGACACATTTCTCTGGATGCAAAGTGAAGATATATCTGTTTACTTGCAACTCCTTGGAAATATGTTTGAACCTTTAAAATATCAGTGATTTAAAATAGCCAAAACAGATGCCACTTTTCAATGATAGTGAAATTTTAAAGGACAACATAAATTAAATTTTATTCTTGGTCTGATTTTTGGCACAGAGAAATCACTGCACTTCATAGACAAGAGGCTCTGGCTATGTGAATCACTGTTTTTCCTAATTTGTATAGATGCCCCTTTTAGTATAAGAATAATGACAAAGGGAGAAAGAAATGGCAATATTAACTCCTTGACAATTTTGCAAGAGAAGACAAGATGTATGCTATTGTGAAAGATAGGGGGGAAAAGAAATTAAAAAAAGGAACTTTTAAATAAGAAATTTATAGTATATTTCCCAGGAATTTACCACTGGTCTTGCTCATGTACAGCATTTTAGAGTGAGGGCACTATGGTTTAGGAAGGAAATAGAAGCTTGCCCATTCTCCAATGATTTACATGAATAAATCATCCAAAATAAACTAGCAATTTAAAAAAATAGCCAAAAGCCACACTCGCAATTTGTCTGGAAATTCATGTTGGAGAATGGCCTTCTGGAATTATAACAATGAAATAAATGCTAGCATTTTTATATTTTAATCATCATTCATAAATCTCCAATATTTTAGCCAAAATAAATAAATTTGCTGCAGGTTAAAACATACCAATTTTGTTCTTTGAAATACTTGTTTTTCTTTTGAAAAAAAAAGAAAGAAAAAAACCAACAAATTCTCAACATACTGGAATTTGAACACAGAAAAAAGTGCAACCCTAAACTGGAGGTCCAAAATTATTTGCTATTTAAAATGATGGATTTTATTTTCTCCAAATGTAATGAATGTTAACATATTGCTTTATTTGCTTCCGTGTTAAGAGAATTCAAATGTGTAGCTATAACTGATGTCTCCCTTCGTGTGTCATTGCCAGATACTCCCTTCCTGAAGAAAATAGTGAGGCTATCAGATATGTGCTGAAGAGCTATGGTTATGCAAGAAAGCAGAATAATAACCACCATGCAACAATCCCATCTTATTGTTCACCCTGACTTTATGATTAAAATAAATAAAATCCACCTTTGTTAAAGGATTATTCATGACTCTGCTCAGTGATCACTCTTGGTCATGTCTGAGGGTCTACATACAGTACTAGAGATGAAAAATGACTGGTTGTGTGTATGTATGGAAGCACCTTTAACTATTGTACTATCTCTACAGTCCCTGCATTTCTGTTGTATCTTGATCACATTTTTATTTTCAAGAAAATACTTCTTTTAATGTTGTTAAATTTTGTGTTCTATTTCTGGAACAATTTTTGGAAACTATAATAGTTCAACTCTATGATGTTTTAATTATTCTATTCTTACTGAGAGCTTAAACCATTTTAAGCATTTACTATTTTCAACAGTGTTGAAACAACAGCATAAATCCCCACTCATGTGTTTTTATGTACACCCTACATATGGAACATTAGGCCACAACATATGCTAGATATATTTTCACTTGTATTAATTTCATAATTATTCCTCAAAGAGCTTGAAACACATATATCTTCAAAAATACATAAATTATCATTTATTCCTCTAAATCAAAATCATTGCCATTCCAGGCAAAACTCGACACATTTAGATTTTTTCACTTGCTTTTATCATAATTTTTCAATTTTACAGCTATTTTAATTTGCATACAAGGAAGTTAAAACTTTTACTGTTTTGCCATTTAAGTTTTCTCTTGCTTTCTATGATTTTTGAGAACTTTTAATTTTGTTGAGTTGGGTTTTGGTTATAATTTTATAATAATTTTAATGTTTTGTCAATTTATGTGTCACAAATATCTCTCAGAGCATTTTAATTAATGCATGGTATCTTTTATGACATGGCATTCTATATTTGAATTGTGATAAATTTATTGCCTTCTTATAATAACATTTTTTTCTCAGGGGATAGGCCACACTTGGCATTCCTGCCTCATTGTCTAGCAGTATTCCCAAAGGTGCTCAGAACCCTATGTGTTACCAGAATTGAATTAGGGTAGGTGGCATGCAAGGTGTATGCCTTATCCCCTATTTTCTATATTCTATTTCACTGAAATTCTTTATAATTATAGTTTTATTAAAACTATATTATATATTATGTATAATTATATATTATATATCATAAAACTAATATATCTATTCATCTTTTGTTGATCTTATCTTTAACAAGGTGTAAACTTCCAAAGTTTCTATTGTCTAAATCAAGTTATATCAATTTAGATACACTTTGAAAACAGAAATCATGTTTCATATTTCAAGAAAGGCAGCACCATATGAGTTCATTATATATGTGCTGAAGGAGTGAAAGAACAAAAGAACACTATATGTAAATATATTTTCCTTTTTTGTTAAGGATTTAAGTACCTTACTTGCAATACTATTAGTCATAACTTTATACATACATTATCCCAACGCACATATTTTAACCCACAGGATATAAGGAAGCAGCCTCCAGCCTGTCTAAGAGAGCAGAGAAGAGTTATGTCTCTTTGATTCAATTTATCAAATTCAGTTAATAAATGGCCTAATTGCTAATGCTATGCAATCTTAACACCAAAACAAGGAGAAAAACTTATCTTATTTTCCTGAATTCCAATCTGTTTCTTTTACTTCCCTACTGTAGAACCTGAAAAGAAACCAGGTAGCAAAGAAATCTTGAAACTGCAGGCTGCATTCTTCTAGTTATGGTTTTATTTAGCTATTTAATTAGGATCTTAGAAAAGCATAATGACACAGAGAGTCCATCAGTGGTGTTTATAGTAGTCATACACATAGTAGGCTATAGGCACTATATAGAACAGACAACCTGATTTATTGCACGGATAGGGGATTTATACTAATGCTTTGGCCAGAGATTAGCACAGGCATTGGAGTATTTGTTTTGCATTTGGCCAATCTAGAAACCATATTAGGAACACTATATGAGTCCTGAGTCCTGCTATGAGCGATCTCAGAGCACAAAGCCAGGAGTAAGCTCTGTTCACAACTGGTGTTGCCCAACAATCCACAGACTCCCAAAATTAATTATAATAATTAACAAGAAGATTTTATGTTATAACTATACTTACATTTTATGTATGCATGTAATAAAAGTGAACATATATGTATACATATACAAAAGAGACATGTATTTATAAAAGTGAAAGATTGGGGCTGGAGCGATAGTGCAGCTGTAGGGCATTTGCCTTGCATGCAGCAGACACAGGATGGACCTCGGTTCCATCCCCTGCATCCCATATGGTCTCCCAAGCAGGAGCAATTTCTGAGTGCAGAGCCAGGAGTAACCCCTGAGCATCAGTGTGGCCCACAAACAAACAAAAACAAACAAACAAACAAATGAAAACCCACCAAAAAATCCACAAAAAGTAAAAGATATTTTCTTGAAAATACACACCATTATTTCAAAACATCAAGGTATAGAAATAAAGTACAGCAATAAACAAGAAAGAGTCATCTTTTTAAATGAAAACTTTTAAAAACTTGGTAGAAAAAATTTATTTTAATTTAATTTGTTGGCAATTTTGTTATATGTTCTAACGTATATGAAGTCTAAGTTCACTAAGATTATGTAAGATTCTAAAATTAAAACACCATTTAGCAGAATTGAGTTCAGAATTGAGTTCATGTATTTTTATGATTATTTTCATTTTTGTTTTTAAGTAGCCATTCAGGCAAAAGTGAATCTATTTAATAGACTCAGGTCTACATATTGGTAAAAGGAAGGAGTTGATAGATTGGATCTTTCAATCTTTAACTTTTTTATACAAGATAAAAAGTAATCAAGAATAATATTTTTTTTATATTTTCAGAATTCCAGTGAGCTTATTTTAGTTCTAGTATCAGGCAATATTTCTAAAGCCTACAAATAATGCAGACTTTTTTATGGCCCCGTTAGAAGAAACTCTAAAGCAAGAAGACATAGTGGTGTGTTTCTGGCTGTTGGAAGCACCCACAAGACTGTTCTATGTGTCTAGAAGAATTATTTTGAATCTCTAAAATTTAATCTGGATCAAGTAGAATTTAGCTCTTCTTTGTATCTTGCAGTTTGTGTTGGCTTCTGTCTTAAGAGACTCTTTTAATCATCATTGCACCTTTTTTTTTATTGTACCTTTTTTTCTCTCCATAGGGGCTGACTCTGGTTTTAAGATTTGTACATTGAAGGTTATAGATTTTTTTTCTTCCTGCCTTTTTCCCTCAGACTAACCCCTAAGGGTTCCTTGAAAGAAAAACAACATGGCCATTTGGGATATGTTTGTTTTGTGTCTGCTCCACCAGCAGCCAGCACTGCCCAATCCTGCAAGGAGATTTTAGAGTCTAAGGCATAAAACACAGCCCATAAGAATTTCAAAAACTCATAAAGTTTGTAAACTAATGATCTAGGCCTTTCATTTTCTTTGGAAAAGTGGCAATCCAGTGCTACATGGAGCCAAGAGGATTTTTAAGACATCAGAACATGCCTTTAAATTTTTATTCCTTGAAATGTTAGACAACTTGTCAGTTGCCAATAAAATAATAAAAAATTAAAAATACTCCCCAGATATGGGACAAAGTGGCACCAGGGGAACAAAAATAAGACAAATTGAAATATTGTATGGGTAGAATGACATGACCAGGCAGCTATGGCAAGCAGGGGGATACAGGGAATACAGGATTTAATGGGGACAAAGACAAAAAGACAAAAATGAAGCAATCTTCTGGAGAGTGGTTAGGGATTCTTTTTTGTTAAATACAGTGGAGAAAAATAATCAATAAGCTCAGGAGAGATATTTAGATGGAAAAATCTATACAATAAATAAAGAAAAGACAACCAGTCCTCAGCTTCGGAGCATCTTTGGTGATAAGCAATGGTAAGATCCTAAATAGTTTAACTACTAAGATTTTAGTACATGAGGCCGGCGAGGTGGCGCTAGAAGTAAGGTGTCTGCCTTGCAAGCACTAGCCAAGGAAGGACTGTGGTTCGATCCCCCGACATCCCATATGGTCCCCCCCAAGCCAGGGGCAATTTCTGAGCACTTAGCCAGGAGTAACCCCTGAGCATCAAATGGGTGTGGCCCGAAAAACAAAAAAATTATTTTAGTACGGAAATGTCTATTCTGAGTCACCAGTTTTGGTGGTGACATTAGACCACAAACATTAAAATAACATTGTTAAGAGGTAAGAAAGGAAGTTTTTAATAAAAAAAATTATGTACTAATCTTTTGAATATTTAATATTTAAAAATAAAGATTCAAGTCCTAGGAAAATCTAGAAACATGTTTACTTAGTAAAACATGCTATTCTGTCCTCCCTATTTTTAGGAGAACATTCTAGACCCTTTATCTTTCTTTCATTCTAGACCCTTTTCATTTGTATAGAATAGAAACACAGATAGAATCACAAAAGTTGGTCTATAATCCCTCCACTGCTCAATTTGACTGGCTTTGAAAATAAAAACAGAAACACAGAAACATATTTTGTCTATCACACTATACCGAGTGCCTGCCACATTGCTAAAACTTGGTAAACTTTTGGGGACCAGGAAGAAAAATCCAGTGCCAATATTACGCACTGCATAATAAAGGCCTGAAATCCAATCTCAGGATTCCATGTTTCAAGCATTGCTAGGTATAATGTTGGTGGTTCCCAGTTCCTCTATTTCTGAGGGAGGGAGGGAGGGAGGGAGGGAGGGAGGGAGGGAGGGAGGAAGGAAGGAAGGGAGGAAGGAAGGAAGGGAGGGAGGAAGGGAGGGAGGGAGGGAGGAAGGGAGGAAGGAAGGAAGGAAGGAAGGAAGGAAGGAAGGAAGGAAGGAAGGAAGGAAGGAAGGAAGGAAGGAAGGAAGGAAGGAAGGGAGGGAGGGAGGGAGGGAGGGAGGGAGGGAGGGAGGGAGGGAGGGAGGGAGGGAGGGAGGGAGGGAGGAAGGGAGGAAGGGAGGGAGGAAGGAAGGAAGGGAGGGAGGGAGGGAAGGAGGAGGGAAGAAGGAGGGAGGGAGGAGGGAAGGAAGGAAGGAAGGAAAGAAAAAAGAAAAAGGAAAAGGCAATATTTGCTAAATGACTATTTAATAAATGAGTGATGGATGGATGAATGGATGAAGAAATCAATGATGGAAAAGAAAAATAATACAATATACATAGATATATATTGTAGATTTTAAAATGATAATGTTATGTAAGAATATAAACTTCAGGAAAGATGAAAAAAGAAGGGAAAAATGAGGACTTTCAATAAATGGGCACTTAAAGTCAGAACAAAACAGATTATTATTTCTAGTAATCCAGAGCCCTAGAAATATACATGCTCACTTCATCTTAATCCAAAGAAGTAAAAATAAAAGTTTTAACTATATTTCAGAACTATTCAAAAACTTTGAAATGAAGAATGAGCAGCACTGCTCATTCTTGGGCCTCTACAAAAATATCCCACGTGCTTCAGAAAAAATGTTACAGAACTGGGTGCTCTTAAATGCCTGTTTTTAATTTGAAGAAATAATAAGCATTTTGCTCAACTCCATGGTGGTCCTTATTAGGCAAGCTCAAAAAACTGGACTCTAGTGAAATCCTGTCTGTGAACTTTGGTGGTACTATTCGCTATGACTTTAAAGTTCTTATATAGAAAATAGGCAAATAGAACCCTTGAGAAATTCAAATTTTAATAATAATACCATTATTCACTTTAGTCTGCAAGTAATGACAGGAATGAAAGACTGGCCTGGGAACCCTTTTGCCTATCTTACCTCTTAAGAAGTAGTCTGCTAAAGGAGTAAATATTACTTAAATTGTCCTAATTTTTCCCAATCTTCCATAGAATTATTTGCTCTTTGAATCACTGCTTTTTATTTTCTCTTCCTCTCCGATATCCCTTTTGGTTCTGATTTGTACATTGGTAGAAATCTAGGATTACCTAAAAGCAATATGAAGACCTAACACATTATATTTTACATCTTTCTATGAATACAATTAACTTTCCAGAATCTAATCCTTATTATTGTTTCACAACTGACCTGTCACACTTCGTTTTTTTGAAATGGAGTAACCAGCCAGGAACACTACCTGGTATTTTGAGGAAGAATAATATATAAATGATAGAACAGTATCCCTGCATTTGAAGGCAAGATGAGCAAAACAAGAAGACCTAATTAACTTTGAATTTTCCTTTCTGCAAAAGTTCTCAAGTGACATCTCTAATATAAGGGACTACCTAATGACCAGGCTCTTTTTGTGTGTATTGTGATCAAACTACCCTGACTTATCTGAGGATATTATTATCATTGTGAAAAGATGAAGCATCACCAACCATGTAGTACACACTTCAAAAATAATATTGTTCTTCAAAGACAAAGTATATCTTTCTTCTTTGAAGACTCATGACTTAGTCCAGTAACATATTAATCATAAGTCATATTAATCATAACTCTTTATTAGAATGGATACTAACTATGGAAAGTAAAATAGAAATAACTGTGATTATTTTGTTTCAAATTTTGGCGCAATTTAATGAGCAAATAATTCTATAGAAGACTGAGAAAAATTAGGATAATATAAGTAATATGTACCCCTTAACAGACTCTACCTCTTAAGAGGTAAGATAGGGAAGTTAAAGTGTTCCCAGGCCAGTCTTTCATTCCTATTACTCACAGGACTGAAGAAAATAATGGTATTATTGTTAAAATTTAAATTTCTCTAGGGTTGTATTTGCCTATTTTTTATACAAATATCAGAAATTTAAACAAAACAAAATCAGAAATCACATCAAAAATTTAAACAAAAAGAATCACAGTTATTTATATTTATTCTCCATAATTAATTGGTATAGTACTTATACTATATTAATTAATGTCCCAATTGCTTATTATTTTTTGGCAGGCACATCAGTGGTGCTCAGCAGTTACTCCTGACTCTGCACTCAGAAATCGCTCCTGGCAGGCTTGAGGGACAATATGGAATGCTGAGTATTGAACCCAGACCTATCCTGGGTTGCTGTGTGCAAGGCAAATGCCCTACAGCTATGCCATCACTCCAGCCCCAGCCAATTGTTTATTCTAAGAGAATAGTAGTCTCTATTATACTCAACCTAATGCATGTTTTGAACATTGTTTATTACCCAAGTTCTGATGCACTACCATTCCTGATTTTCAGAAATACCATCCCCTGTTCTACCTCTTATTTAAATAGCTGCTCCTTTGCTGGAGGTTAAATTTCTTTACTGGGTTCTTCCCATATTCTTGTCCAGCACAGTCTTAAAATATTAATTTTTCTTCATGATAATTATTTATTTTCTATTCTATCCGAATTATATCTTTCAGTTTCACTGTTTCAGAGTCATATACCTGTAAATGTTTCTCTGAGCTTCACATTTAGAAACCACCTAACTCTTCAAAATACCATTTAAAGGTTTTTTTTGCCATCTCAAGTTATCATGTCCAAATTGGACCTTCCGATCTCCCTGAATATAAATAACATTTATATAACATTTTTCTATTTGTTAAGGGCAAAATCCCTTAATAATCTTCTAATCCTCTTTTTTCTAATTATCCGCATTTAATCTTTAAGTATATTCTATCAATGTTTTGATTCTTTCACCCAAGTTCAAGTTTCATTCTTACTTATCTGAATTCTATCAGTGGCATTCATACAAGTGCCCTTCGGTTCATTCTTGAGTTTTGACCCAGATTGTCCAGATTGTCAATAAAAAGTTTCAAAAACAAGCTAAAATCAGTGCTTGCTTCGGCAGCACATATACAAAAATTGGAACGATACAGAGAAGATTAACATGGCCCCTGCGCAAGAATGACATGCAAATTTGTGAAGCATTCCATATTTTTTTAAAAAAAAAAGGTAAAATTATATTTTTCATAATACTAATGGCTTTTAAACTCAGTGTGAAAGTTCTTGTAATGCCATATCAATTCCCAGTCATGAACATGACTATCAACATCCAAAACAATCTTACTCCCTGAAAATTGCTGTCATTCTAACCCATCTAGAGTCACACACTGCTCCTCTCTCTCCTTTGCTTTCTAGCTGACCCCTTTCTGTCTTCTCTAAATCCACTTGTTTCTGCACAACTTTTGTAACATATCATATTGGTTCTATGTTACTTTTCGTTCTTTGGGACTATATGGATTAGATATTTTTCTACCAGATATACTGATGATTCACTATCATATCCTTCATACAGCTTTTCAAATTATTAGAAAAGAAGTCCTTTTCCCCTACTTAAAAGTATTATAAACATCCCTTGTTTTATTTATTTTTTTTGTCATTATTTTAATTTTATATTGAATCTATTCTCTGGAAATAGATGTGTTGTGTATTTATAATTGGTTTAAATAGTCTTTCATGGAGTGTAGCTTTTTACCTGAAGATCTGTGTAAGACACACTACATCTTCTACCACATTTCTAGTGCCATCCTATCAAAAAAAAACATCCTCATTCTTCCCACTACTCTTCCTTTCATCTCCACTAAGCACTAGAGTTTTCACTAAGCCTAGAATTTTATTTTTTCCTGTTTGCTTAATTGTTTCATTTATTAATATTTAACATATATACTACTATTGTAGGATTGTCTTTCAATTTCTTATTTCTCTACGCATAATAATCTAAGTTTTTTCATGCTGTCAAAAAAGCAAAAAGTATGGCTTCATCATTTAAGCCATTGTTTAGTCACCTATTGGAAAGTGTTTGGTTGATAGATTAAGGCTATTGAAGTCTAATGAACATTGATGAATACCTATGTTTGCTGCATTTATGACTTCAGCACTATAGTGGGTATGAATTGGCCCCTAAATATTCTTTGACAGGTGATAATTTTTAGTGGAATTTCTACCTATATCATAATTAAGGAATGTCTATTGAAGCTTCCAGGACTGTAATGATCTCAGTGGTCTTGTTATTATAAAGTTTGCCTCTCATTATTATTTATCTTGCATTTCAGTTGCAGCAGTGTTTTGAAGAATGTAAATTTAAAATAATTTTCTAAAATCTGTGTTGCTTAACTTTTAGAGAGTTACTTGCCTCTTGTGTGACTTAAGAGAAACTGTAACTACCATTAATATTACTATTATCAATAACTTTTATTCATTGTCATTTTTATTACTTATACATTTTTTGCTTTGGGTCCATTTCTCAAACATTCAGGGCTTGCTCTTAATTTGTGACACACTCAGAGTACCTTACAAGTTCAGAAAACCATGATGAGTGTAAGGATTAGGCCCTGGTCTGCAGTGTGGAAGTCAAGCCCCCTACTCACTGTACTATCACTTTTGTCTTTCCCTTGCAAATATTAAATAAACATATTTAATTTTCAATATCCATGTTTGTATTTATAACAAATAAAAAACCTAGGCTTTAAAACATAAGTAACTTTTCAAATGTCTTAAGTTGTTAATAATAGATATATGCAAATTTGAGCCCCAGTTTGTACATGCTAAAGATGTAAAAATAATTGTACTCACACTTTGAACTTAAAATTTTATTTTTAATAAAACTATATGTATAGTTTATATATTTAATTTAAAATTTAATATATATTTATATAATGTATAATATAAATATATTAAATATAAAATTTAATACTATATCAAATATTTTTAAGTGCCAGGTATATGTCATGTTGTTTTAATAGCATTGTTGAAATGAGCATAAATTTTTTATCTTGAGTGCATGTTTTTTATTTGTTTGGTTTTGGGGTCACACTCGGCAGCACTCAGGGGCCACTCCTGGCTCTATGCTCAGAAAGTGTTCCTGGCAGGCTCAGGAGATCATATGGGATGCCGGGATTTGAACCACCAACATTCTGCATGCAAGGCAAACACTTTATCTTCGTGCTATCTCTCTGACTCCGAGTGCATGTTTTTTTATTAAAAATTTTGTCTACAGTGAGGGGAAACAGAAAATGAACAAATTATCTATAAAGTTTCCAGAATATTAAACATTTACTTATGTCAAAAGTACTTAATAAATTAGAAGTCAAAGTATATAAGGATATACTTCAAGATAATAAAGACCATATGTGATAAACTTTCAATGTCATATATGATGAACTAACATGTGAACAGTGAAAAACAGTGATAACTTTCCCCTATCTCTTTAATAAGATGAGAAATTCTATTTTTAGCTCCACTAATTTTAATTTTTTGAAATTATGGAAAACAGAAAATGATATAAAAGGAATCCAAATTAGAAAGAAGAAAGTAAACTAACTACTTGAAATTGATATAATAACTTCTTAGAGTACTCTAAGATACTCTAAAAAGACCAAAAAGTACTAAACATAATTTTAGTAAACTGGCATGTGAAAAAGTCTATATACATAAAATCACTCTGTATGTGCATATCTGATCAGCAAGATAGGCATCAATAGTGTACAATATAGATCATAATTTTTATAAATTAAAAATAAAAGTGTTAGAAAAACTAAAAATATGAAAATTAATAAAACAAAAAACAATCAAACTCCTTAAACAAAATAAAAAATGTATCACTAGTTGTATTAATCACGGTGTTTAAATAAAGATAATTAAAAATGTATCACTATGATTACCCCACTTAATACAAAATGAATTCAAGTTTTCTATAAAATATCTACAGTAATAAATTTCAAGAAGAAAATGCAGGTCACAATCTCCTCAGATATAATCTGAAAAATTTTGAAACTCGACTACACAAAGGTGAGGAAAACATAAGCAAAATATAACAAATGTGTATACATCAAATTAAAATCTTTATGTGTTGAAATAAAATACCACAAAGAAAAACCAATCTAACTATTGGGAGGTGGTAGTTTCATATATTATATACAACAGGTGTTGTTACCTAGAATTAAAAAATGCTTACACAAAAATTTATGCAACAATTTAAAATCCAGGCAAAGGATCTGATTAAATACTTCTCTTAAGAAGAAAACAATTGCCTTACTAAGACATGAAAAATTCTCATTATTACTTAATATTATGGAAATGAAAAAATCACAGTAGAATCTTTGCATTCCAGTGGAATGGCCTATAAATTTTTTTTAAGTAAGTGAGAGTGTTAAGAAAAGTTAATAATAGTGTTATGTTTAGTGGGTATATAAATTGGTGTTGTTTCTTAAAAACATAGTTTCTTTAAAAACGAATTCAAATGTCCAAAAACAGAGGAGTGAATAAGAAGTTGTCGTTGGGGCCGGAGATGTGGCGCTAGAGGTAAGGTGCCTGCTTTGCAAGCGCTAGCCAAGGAAGGACCACAGTTCGATTCCCCAGCGTCCTATATGGTCCCCCCAAGCCAGGGGCAATCTGAGCGCTTAGCCAGGAGTAACCCCTAAGCATCAAATGGGTGTGGCCCGAAAAACAAAACAAAAAAGAAGTTGTCGTTTATACACACAATGGAATACTAGTCATGATTAACAATATTGTTAATGATATTTTATGTATACAATGTTCTAATACCACAACCAACACCATAATATCAGCTTCCCTCCATCAATGTACCAAAGACCCTTTCCATTTACCCCTCTCCTCATCCATGTTGGTAAATTCAGTTCTGTAGTTTTCTTCTCAGGATCTGTTGCCTTTGCCACCAGTTATTCCATTATTATGTTTTCTTATACCACACACATGACAGAAATAATTTTGTGGTTGTTACCATACTTCTGACTGACTTGTCTTAACATTATACCCTCTAGTTCACCCATGATTCCACGTGCTAGGAAATATACCACAGAGCATCTGAAACAGAAAGGGGAAAAGTTCTTTTTTTAATATAATTTTTATTTTAATCATAGTGGCCTACATATCATTAACAATAATATTTTAGGTACATATTAACATAAAATCAGGGGAATTCCCAACACCGAATTGTCCTCCCTCCACCTCCGTTCTTGTCCTACTCCCCATATCCTTCTCCTTCACCCCCGGCTCTCCCAGAATAAGTGGTCCCCTCTGTGCCTAGCTAACTTACTTAGTGGTCCTACACCTGTTTGGTCTTGGTACCCCCCTTAATTCCCCCTCTAGTTGGGAGGTGGGACTAAATAGTTCAAGTTATGTGGTTTTGTTTGAAGAAGAGAAAAGTAATAAACTGGGGGGGAAAATCAAATACACCGAAAATGGGCGGAGTCCTTCTGAAAGCTCTCATCCTAGATTTGAGAGACAAAGAAGAAAAAGGAGGTGGAACACCACAACAGTACAAAAAGAAGTGTCAAATAAAACATCCGGTGAACACTCCAACAATAAAGATAAGCACCACATAAAGGCCATGGTCTTGAGATAAAAAACATGGCAGAGCACATAAAGGAAGAAAAGAAAAAAATAAAAAAATAAATATGAACCGAGATAACAACTTCAATAACCACAATAAAACAAATAAATCGGCAAAAACTAGATAAATAATTTAAAAAAATGTTGTGCTTTTTGCCTTTTTTTTTTCTTTTTTCTTCCCTCCTGCACAGCACAGTAAATATTGGGGTCATTTGAAAAGGAATTCCCTTGGCCTAAGAGAACCAGGGTTTCTCCACCCTTGTATATTGTCATGGGATTAACTATAGACTCCTTTCAGGTTCATTTACTCTCCCCTTGGTGCTTTTGTGGTATATGGAAGACTTCTGTTCCATCCTGGGTGATAAAATCAGACCTCTGTATCTAGAGATCTAGTTATCTGCATAGGTCAGGGAGTGGAACTTATGATGAAGTCTTTCTTTGTGGTTCTAGAAGTTCTGTTCCCTCTGTGTCATTTTAATCCTTCTTCTGTGATTGGTGGTCTTGGTCTTTGCGCTGATCCTAGGATGAGGCCTGGGATACCATCTTTCGTTGTTTCCAGAAGACCCATTCCATTGCAATTGTCTCAGACAGACCTCTGGAACTAGAGGTCATGGTTGTTGTGCAGGTCGTAGCTCAAACCCTAGACTAGGGCTTTTTTTATTGGTCCCAGGATACATACAGTCTAGTCATGGTTCTATTAGCCAGTCATCTGTAAATCGCGATCTTGGCATTTGGACAGACTAAAGAGTGACAAGTCTTCTGATATTGTCTTATCGTTAGCTGGTGAGGTAGGATAACCTGCTCTTAGGTTAAGTTGTTTCCAGTTTCTTCATTGTCAGGATATCATATTAGAGTTGGCACTTACTGATGTCCGAGCAGTACTAAGGATGTCCCGGATGGGATTTGTTTCCTGTGGCTGTTGTGAAGAACTGTGTCATTTCTATGTCTGGGATCCAGGGTTCAAGGCTGGACGGTTGGTGTCTAATCACCTGGGGTCTAAGTTGGGTCCACGTGACATATTTTCAAGGTGGGAGATGCCCCTATATTGTAAAGAAGTATGAGTTCTTATCTCTAGTAGATAAGAGCTCATTTTTATAGGAAAGATTTCCCCCTTTTTTAGTGTGCCTTTGCAGGGAGAAATGGTGTTACATTATATTGCCGGTGCATTTGAGGGTGGAAAGAGAAGAAAATAGAAATAGGTCACACACCCAAAAACATAAAAATAGAAATAAAAATATATGTGCTTATATATATACATATATATATATATAAGATTTAAAAACGAAATAAAAAGTGATTAAAGGAACAAAGTGTTGCAAGAGACTACCTTACATTTGGGGAAAAGCAGGTAAGGAGGTGGCGTAATACAGGTCTTATACCTGTATAGGTATAGGTATAGGTATACCTGTATAGGTATAGTATAGGTTTCCTCATTGTCTTTTGAGATTTTCTTGTAGTGTGTGAGTTCCCGGGCACCTTTTCATCACACAACCTGACCCTCTTGAGAATGGCAAAAGATTTGCAGCAGGGAGGTCTTGGGAAGAGTTCTTGCATTGGGGATACTTTTATAGCTAAGTCCGGTTTCAAGGAACAGTCCACGTTGGGAAGAGTTGGTAAGGAGGACCACGCAGCATGAGTCAGCAGGGGAATTGTTTGCCCTTTCTTGCAGCGGACGAGGTGTGGGCTTGACTGCTTGTCCCTTCACTTGGGTGCTGGGTACTGGTTCATTGGGGTAGGAGGTCAGTCTTGTTGCCTAATGGATTAAGAACTCAGGGTAAAGAGTTTTAATGAGGTAGGAAATCTGGGTGGGATTAAGGGGTGAAGGGATAGTCGGATTTCCAAATGGGGGAAAGGGGAAGGTATATGGAAGGGGCAGGAGAGAAGAAAAGAAAAAATCAATTAAAAGGAAAAGGAGAAGGAAAAAAAGGAAGTAGTGAGAAGAGAGAAGAAAAGGGCAAGGGATTGCTAATTTGCTTGACTGTGTTCAATGAGTAGGGCCTGTAGTATAAGTCTGTAGGTCACAGTTGCTGCTTCGGTGGTCTGGCTGGCACGTGTTTCAGGTCCTAAAAGAAGGTATAACCTAGAGATAAAGGGTTTGTCAAAGAGTTTTATCAGGACATTCTCATAGTGCAAGCTGGGTATGGTATCTCATGTGAGTGAACCCCAAGATGCATCTTAGTTTGTTCACCCTTTGTATCCTTTGTATTCTGCCTGTGGACAGAAAAGCTGAGAGGTTATTTTAAATATAGTAAGATTAAGGCATTAAAAAATTGTTATGAAATGCTTTCGTTGGAGTCAGTGATTTCCCATGGTATCCTTTACCTGTAATCCTGTATAAGATCCCTAAGGGATTATTATGGGCCTTTGTAGTAGAAGGCTGATTACATACCTGTTTTTTCTATGCTGCTGTTTCTGTTGTTGCTAATTTCTTTGTGGTATAATGTGTAGTCAATAGTTTGTGTTGTACCTCTTTCATGGGTTTTGGGCACTGCTCTCCGATATATATTGACTGTTACAGTGTTTGAAGTTTCTACCCTGTTAAGCCCTGTAATTTGATTGTTGAGTATTAGTTGTATATAAGGTGTATGTTCTATTTGCTTCAGAATAGTGCTATCATTCTGTGTTTGTCTTTCATCTTTTGGCTTACTTCGTTTAACATAATATGTTCTAGGTCCATCCATGTTGCTGCAAAGTCTGTGATTGTATCATTTCTGACTGCCATGTAGTATGCCATTGTGTATAGATACCACATCTTAATAATCCATTCATCTGTTGTTGGACATCGAGGTTGGTTCCAAGACCTGGCTATTATACTGAGTGCTGTGATAAATAGTGGGGTGCACACATACTTTGGAATGAATGTCCTTCCAACTTGGGGGTAGATACCTAGGAGAGCAATTGCTGGACAAATGGCAGCTCAATTCTGAGATCTTTGAGCACTCTTCAGACTGTTCTCCATTGGTGTTGGACTAGGGGGCATTCTCACCAGCAGTGGATGAGAGTGCCTTTCCTACCACATCCCCGCCAACAGAGATTGTTCCCATTATTTTTGAGGTGAGTCATCCTCACTGGTGTAAGGTGGTACCTTGTCTTGATTTGGATTTTCCTAATGATGAGTGAAGGTGAGCATGCTTTCATGTGTTTGTTGACCATCTTTCGGTCTTCCTCAGAGAAGTGTCTATTCACTTCATCTCCCCATTTTAGAAAGGGGAAAAGTTCTAATCTGGTTCTCAAATGCCTCTCAAGATCCTGAATTATACTCAAGTAACATAAGTTGATAAAATAAACAAAATGTATGCTATGTATGGGAAACAATGTTTCCAATAAGTATATATTAAAAGACAATTTATAAAGGCTACTGAATCCAAACTGAACAAATTGTATTACATCAAACTAAAACGTTTCTGTATGGCAAAAATAAATACAGCTAAAACTAAGAGAGCTAACTGGGTGGGATATTTATACCCAACATATTAGATAAAGGGTTGATACAAAAGATATACAAATTACTCACAAATATTAATCCCTTTATATCTAAAATCCCATCAAAATGGGGAGAGGAAAATAACTGACACTTCTCTGATGGGATTTTAGGGAAAGGTAACTATGCGATATTATCTTACAGTAGTGTGAATGACAAATATCAAAAATTCAGGAAACAATCTGTGTTGGAGGGGATGTGGGGTAAAAGGCATTATCATTCATTGCTGTGGGAATGCTGTCTGGTTCAACCCCTATGAAAAACAGATGAGAAGGATCTCATTAAATACAAATCAAGCTGCCATATGACCTAGCATTTCTACTTTTCAGTATCTATCTCTAGGACAGAAAAACATTTATTCAAAGGGATGAAAAGGATGTAGCACCCCCACTATTCATCACAGCATTCAGTACAATAGCTAAGAATTGTAATCAGGGCCCGGAGAGATAGCACAGTGGCGTTTGCTTTGCAAGCAGCTGATCCAGGACCAAAGGTGGTTGGTTCGAATCCCGGTGTCCCATATGGTCCCCCGTGCCTGCCAGGAGCTACTTCTGAGCAGATAGCCAGGAGTAACCCCTGAGCTCTGCCGGATGTGGCCCAAAAACCAAAAACCAAAAAAAAAAAAAAAAAAAAGAATTGGAATCAACCTGGATATACAACTGCAGATAGGTGGAGCATGAAGATGTGGAATATACATGCACAATGAATTAGGCATGGCTATAGACTTTAAATATGTACAAATTGCAATTGTAACAGGTCTTTCTATGAAGAAAAAAAAACAGAGAATTTCAGAAAATAGTAAAATATAAAGAATTCTTCTCTTTCCTTGACCTTTTCTATTCCCTGGAACAAAGCATCAACTTTAGTCAATAAATGCTGATCTGTTTGAAGGGGAAGTCCAGAAGAGTTCCAAGGTAACCTTATAAAACTCCAACTATTCAGAGAAATAGGGCAGAGACATAGGTGTAATTTTATTTGTTTTAGATGGGATTTAGGTGACTGGGTGTGGAATAAGTCATTGGGCAGAGCTCAGGAACCATTTCATTGAATATAAATAACTTTGGCAAAGGTCACAAGAACTCTTTGGAAGTACTTACCAATGCCGCCTTCCATTCCAAAGCCAAGTCCTTTAATTTTTTTTGAAATAAAAAAAAATACACAACTGTGATTATAAATTTATAACTTACTGAGAGGCTTTATCCAGTCATTTTTACCTTACTGAGCCAGTCATCAGAGTGCCAAAAGTATTCTGTCTCCAAGGCTATGTGTGATTGTGCTTTAGGCTCCACAGGACTACCCAGGATCACCCTTGTCCAGAAGCCAGACCAAAACTTCACCTGGCCAGAATCTCATAAGAATTAATGGTTTTTAAGAGAAGGTCACTGGCAGGACCTTAGGAAATGAGATCCCAAGACATGGAACTAATTGTCCAACAAAAAAGGTTTCACATAGAGAAAGAGGTACTTCCTTGTCTGGCTGGTAGGATACGTAGAGGGAACAGAGCCCAGGAATTCTCAGATGTCTTTAAAATCCTTTATGTGGTTTGAGTTAGGTGAAAGAGTTTTTTGTCTTCCATCACTTAGGATTAAATAAATTACTACATAAATTTCTTTTTTTTTCTTCCAAAGGGGTTTGTATGTTGACTGGAACTTTTATTTACCAAGAAAATATAAAAGAAAAATCATATGAAAAATTCACTGTAATTTTTTGGCTGGATAGGGTAACATCATTTAATGAATGGTATAATTTGTTGTGTGTGTATATTTTTTGATTATTCCATCTTATTAGATCTTAAATGACAAATGGCTTTTATCAATAAGAATATCAGAATTACTAATTTGATAACAATATTGTTGAAGGTGGGACAACCATCATCTGATTTTCATTCATTGTCTGTCACAATTCATGGACATAGTAGACACCACTATATATGTATATATGTATATATATGTATATTTAAACAAATTGCTTAGAAGGTACACTAAATTGAAGTACATTAGATTTGTTTTTTTCCTGCTATATTGTTACCCAAACTAAGAGGAAGTTTTCTGCATTTCTTTGTTGCTGTTGTTTATTTCTTCAACAGGAGTATGTATGGAGTCCACATTGCATCATATAGGATTATTTTTGAGGGAACAAGAAGGGAATAAAAGATATTTATGTCTTCCCCTTTATTATTTTCTTAATTGTCATCACTCATTCAATAATTTATATGTAAAATTAACTATCCTATGTAAATTTATTAGCATAGAATTATTATTATTTAATTTATATATCTGTAAAAATGTTATCATTGGTTTAAAATTTTGCAAAATTTCAGGAATTTAGCATTTTCATCAATGTAGGTGTAAATGTCAACATCTCCCCAATCAAAAATAAAGTTCTCTTTCATGTTGTATATAAAAATAAACATTGTAAGAGAACAACTAAAAGTCAAAGGGATAAGAACTGGAGAAGTAGGCCTACCTGGGGGGGTGGACTAGGAGGGTCTCTTGGAACTATTGTGAATGGAAATAGGTACTTTAATAATGAGTGCAGATTTCTAATTAAAAGTGTAGTTAAAGGGCTGGAGCAGTGGCACAGCAGTAGGGCATTTGCCTCGCATGCAGCTGACCTAGGATGGACTATGGTTCTATTCCCCCAGAGACCCATATGGTTCCCCCAAGCCAGGAGCGGTTTCTGAGCACATAGCCAAGAGTAACCCCTGAGTATCACTGGGTATGACCCAACCCCCTCCCAAAAGTATGATTAAGAGTATTTTAAATCCTGGTACTTCAATAAAATGACTGAAAATATATAAAGAAAACCAAAACAAAATTTTCTGGTTTTGAAGTTAGTGCTTTGTCGATATGGCAAAAAGAATGATTGAGATGGAGAAATAATATATTGTTACCATTTTTTTTAATTTTGGGCTACACCAAGTGCTTCTTACTCCTGTTAGCATTGATGAGTTACTGCCAGTAGTATTTAAGGGATAATGAAGTGCCAGGAATCAAATCTTACATGCATGCAAGACCTTTGAACTATCTTCCCAACCTTCACCAAAAATTATAAAACAACAGAAGAAATACTGATATAAATATGTTAAAAAAAATGCCATGTACTTTCTCTTCCTAGAGAAAGTGTAGAATTCTTCATAAGGCAGTCACCTTAGACAAAATTTAAGAGTTTTTAAAGTTTTTATAACATTTAGTGAAGTTTTTAGTTAATCACTTACTGTTCCCTTTAATGGTTTCTTAGTAAAAAGGCAAAATATAGTGAATAGCTTTTCAGAAACTTGTAATTATCAATTGATAGATAACCAGGTATAAAATAAGGCATTTTATTCTATTGTAAATTGTAATATATTAAACATAATAATAGCATTATAAAAATAAATTATTCGTTAACATTATCAAATAATATTTAATAAACTATCTATCATATTAAATTTAAATTTCAAAATACTGTTTCCAAATTGTGTAACATTTAAAGTACTTATTAAATTAATTATTTGGTATAAAATGTTATGCAACATAATGATAATGTTTATAGGAAAATTGTAAGATTTATCACTAATATTTATCCATATAATGCTATAAATTTTAGGCATAGTAATGAGCATAAATTAATATTCAATGCTAAGAGAATTTATTATTTCATTTACAGATTACCTAATAGTATACATTTCAAATGTTTTATAAGTAAGTATAAGGTTCCAGGCACTGAATTTATCATTATAGTAATTGCAAAATATAGAGTGCTGTTTGAAAAAAATTACTTTAAGACAAGAAACCAAATAAAAATATTATTAACATAAGCTCCAATATAAATCTAAAATTTACAAAGCCTTAAATACCATATGGTAACAAATAGAACAAGAGGTCCTGAGAGAGAGGACATGTGCCTTATATAAAGCTTACTTGTTTCAGTCCCCAAAACCCCATATGGTCTCCTGAACACTGTCAAGAGTGATCACTGAGCACAGAATAACAAAGAAGTCCTGAGATCACTGATGTGTGGTCCCACCAAAATAAAGAAAGAAGAAATAGAGTGGAATTACTGAGTAAAAGACACTGGGTTAGTGTATTTGTTTATAGAATGATTCCCACTACCCTTATCTTTGGTTTTACTTTAGATTTCCTCAATTATGCATAGACAAATAAAGTCTGAAAGTACTATATACAATTAGCTATTTAGAGAGATTAAGGAAAAATCAAGCCACATTCACACAAATTATAGTATAATTAAAAAGTAGTATTAATTTTATTAGGTATTGTTACTTCTTACTGTGCTATTTATCAACTAAGCTATCATAGGAATAAAAGTTACAAGGAATTGGGGCTGGAGAGGTGGCACTAGGTTCTGCCTTGCAAGCGCTAGCCTAGGATGGACCACAATATGGTCCCCCACCGCCCCCCAAGCCAGGGGCGATTTTTGAGCACATAGCCAGAGACAGGTGTGTCCAAAACAAAACAAAACAAAACAGCTACAAGGAATATGTGACATATAGACATGTGTTATTTTATTGCACTAAACTTTATTTAATTTTTTTACAAATGAAAGATTGTGACAACCCTATATTGAACCAATTTATGAGCCACACTTTTTCATCAACATATGCTCAGTTTATGACTTAGTGTAAGTTTTGCTAAAGCTCTACAATATTTCTGCGTTTTACATATGTATAAAATATTTTGCTTTATATAGAAAGCTTTATATACGGATAAAAGCTTCTGAGTATTATATATTTGTTGTGGTAATATATAATAAACATTATTTAAATTACTCTTGCTTACTATTATTAAACACTCTGTTGAAAGTATTAGTCATTGCAATTGACAAAAATAAACTAAATTCAAATTGATTAAAAAAAGCTAACAAAATTCTTATTTATATAACAATGTATGTATAAAACGCTAAAGACTCCATTAAAAACTTTTAGAAATAATAAAGTGCTGTAAAACAGTGAGCTATAAAATGAATGCATAAAAATCATTGCATTATTTTATGTAAATATCAAAAAGAAAAATGATATTCCTTTTGCAATCAAGTCAAAAACTTTCTTCAAGTACTTAGAAATTAATTAAATAGGATATTACAAACCTATTTAATGAAATTATATATCATTTCTGAAAAAAGATACAAGGCAATGAAAATATAATCCTTGTTCATTAATTTGAAAAATATGTTTTAAATGATTACCTTACCCAAAGTAATTTATAGGTGCAAGTGATATAATCAAAATTCTTCTGGAATTCTTCAAGGACAAATAGTTCAAAATTCTATGGAGCCATAAAACTCCCCAAGTAGCCAGAGAATTCTGTAAAAAAAAAATCAGCTAAAAGGCATAGTAATCTAAAACATTCAACTACATTACAAACTTAAACTAATCACATCTGTATGAAATTGTAAAAGTACTCTCAGGTCAATGGAATAGAACTGGAAAAACAGAGGCACACACTCCAATGTATGGACAGTTATCATAAAACAAGGAGAAATTCTTTAATAAATGGTGCTGGGAAATTGGATAGTTGCATGCCAAAACTGAAATTAGATGCTTACCTCATGCCATACATAAAGGTTAATTCAAAATAATTTCTATAAGACATTGAAGAACACATAGACAGGACTTTTGAATATCCTGACCTGTCAAAGAAACCTTCAGTCAAACCCCAGAAGAAGAAAAAAAATGTGACTCCATGAAACTAAATAAAAATTGTTATCATAAATAAGTGAAGCCAATATATTATAAATTAGAAGAAAACACTTGCACATCATATATCAGAGGTCTAATATCCAAGTTATATAAAGTATTCTCAAAGCTCAACAACAAAAAGCAACCTCATCAAGTAATGGAGATGAGATAAAAGATGCTATAGACTATAGGTGACCAGTAGACATGAAAAAAACAATTATTAGCATCTATTATCAGAGAAATGCAAAGTAAACATGAAAACAAGTCATCATTAATGAGAATAATCTATATCAAAAAGTGTGAAAACAGGGGCCCGGAGAGATAGCATGGAGGTAAGGCATTTGCCTTGCATGCAGAAGGACAGTAGTTCAAATCCCAGCATCCCATATGGTCCCCCAAGCCTGCCAGGAACGATTTCTGAGCATAGAGCCAGAAATAACCCCTGAGTGCTGCTGGGTGTGACCCAAAAAACAAAATAAATAAATAAATAAATAAATAAATAAATAAATAAATAAATAAATAAATAAATGTGTGAAAACAAATGCTGATATGTATGTGGTGGAAAAAGAATTCTCACTACTGAAGAAGATTGTTGCTTACTTCAACCTCTGGAAAAGAATTTGGAGACGTCTCAAAAATTATGACTAGAAATACCACAGGTGATTCTACTCCTGGTTATTTAGGAGTAAATAAATCCAAATAAAATACAAAAGCATTAATTTCAAAGAAATATATTCACACCTATATTCATTGAAGCATTATTTACAGTAACTAAGATCTAGAAACAATCAAAATTTTCCCAATAGCAGATGACTGAATAAATAATTTGTGATAATTGCATTTATTTCTTAGATATAGTAGCTAGAGGGCTCTTAAGGGAAAAGGCTTATATCAAGTTGTTGTCATCTGTAAAATTATAGACACCTGTAAAATCACGTTTTACTTTTTACTGTCATCTTTCCTGAGTTAACTAGTACACGTACCCTTAATTACATTAAACCATTAATCAGGGATTTATGTTAAATTTTGGATAATAAAAATAGCTCAGGGGGAGAAGTAGAAGGAGAACAGCAAGAGACCAGCAACTAGATCAAAAAGTAGAACAGAAGACAGCAAGAGAGCAACAGCAATCTGTAGATAAGCAAGCTAGAAGACAGCTAGATCCTAAGGGATGCTCAACCCCCTGGGGCTTTTAGCCCCTTCTCTTATGCTGGTCTGTTTCTTTTTCATGCAACATCCCTTGCTGCTCACCTGACCATGCCTGGGTCAGTGCAAATGACAAGGCATGTAAGGTCAATATTGTGTCTGAACTAAATCTATGTTCCATGCCCGTGAAACAGTTGTGGAAAGCATTGAAATTATTCAGTAATTTAGCAATTCTGATGTTTCTTAATGTACATGAGAATTTTAAGAAAACTTAGACAATTTAGATGACCTGTTTAATGTATCTTGGATAGAGACTGATAATATCTTGGCTCACACTGGTCATTCATTCTTTTAAATCTCTGTATTCATGGGAAGTTACAACTTACTTTAAAACAATATGTGGAATATAAATAAACTTTGTAGGTGAATATTAATTTCCCAAAGATAGTCAAGACAAAGAGTATAAGTATTAGTCTTCAGTAAGATGCTAGCTGTTGGGACAGGGTTTTGTGCTGTGAGTAAATTATGGAAGGAACACACTGAGGGAAAAAGTTTGCCTGATAAAGTCATGCTGATGTATGGGAGGGAAGCTGGGGAACTTAGTGGAGGCAGTAGACAATGACAAAGGGATTGAAGTTGGAATGTTATATGCCTGAAACTCAAACATAAATATCTTTGTAACCATAATGCACTATGTTTTAATTTTAAAAAGTTAACTTATTTTTTTAGTATTAAGAAAGTAAAAGGCATAAAACCATTAGAATATTCTTTTTTTTTAAATATTTTTATTTATTTAAACATCTTGATTACAAATAGATTGTGATTAGGTTTCAGTCATGTAAATAACACCTCCCATCTCCAGTGCAACATTCCCACCACCAATGTCCCAAATCTCCTTCCATCCCACCCCCCACCTGTACTCTAGACAGATTTTCCAGTCCCCTCATTCATTCTTTTTTTTTTTAATATATCTTTTAAGTAACATGATCATATTTGGGTTACAGTCTTAACCAGAACACCCCCCTTCACCAGTGTAACATTACCCCCTTCCCATCCCCTGCCTGTATTCGAGACAGGTATTCTACTACAATTGTTTTTAAGTTCAGTAAGTTGTATTTTCTTTTCCTTAAAGGAAAAAAGTAAAAAAAAAAAAAAGTAAAGGTGTGATAGTAGCAATCGTCGTTGTTTGCATAGGTCCAGAAAAATGGAGAAAATGGAAAAAAATCCTTTACCTGATTACTAAAAAGGCCTCATCTCAGTTTTATTGGCATAAGACAGACTCTGGGTTCCAGGCAAACCAGTCCGTCCAACTCCAGTCATTCTCAAGGTCCTAGTGAAACTTTTTTAAGATAATAGTACAACCAGTATTTGAAATAAAACTTTTTCTTTCCTTGGACAGAAAGAGATTTAAAAATATGTCTCCATCCTATTGCTATTCAAGTTGCTTCTATTACTCATAACTATACATAAGACAAGAGGGCTAATATGAGGTTTTAGATGATCGGATAAGGGCTATGATGTTTTAGGAACAGTACACTATTTGCTTTGCTCACAGTTTATTTTTCATGGGGATCTCATCACTTCTAGCACAGAAAATAAAGTGTTAAATAGTTATTTATCTGTGCTACTTAAGTTTGAGTTTGAGTTTTACTATCAACTATTTGTGCTAATTTTACACTTAACAGGATGTAATTATCTGAAACCTTCTAGCCACTAGGAAGTTCTTCCTGTGTCCACATTTGACTTTGACCTTTTACCCTCTTGAATATTTAAGAGGTATAGTTAGTTCTGTTTCCTAGAATTGTTTTTCTCACTCTTCAGATAGATTGCCAATCTGAAATTATTTTTCTCTAATAATCATATCTTTTATCATTCCTTTAGTTTTCCAAATCTCTTTTAAATTTCTGAAGGTGAAACAATAGAAGCTGTTACATATGCATTTTTAAAGATAAAATATATTTTAGATATTCCCGATGGAGGCCAAGTATTCTATCTTGTCAATAGTATTTTTCAGGCAGATTATTCAGCCAAGCCACAGGCAAGCCCTCCCCTATAGGCTTCACCTCATTAAATCTGGATTTATTCGAAGTAGAATAAATGAGGTTGAAATATCCAAAATGTTATGTGAGCCAGTGGCAACAAAAGAAAATGCATCTTAAATTAGCTCAATTATCCAAATTCAAGCATAGCCTTTGCTTTTATTTTCATAGTAGATTATGTTATTGGTCAGTATATAATGCCAAATGTATTTAGTCTTGAACTATGAAACTTTAATAAAGAATACCCCACAGTGATTAGATGCATTGTGAATACATAACTAATTTCAAGTCAGACTTCACTGCTCAAGAAATTTTATTTTTAAAATACCGCTGTATTGAATTACCTACACATAACAATTGCTCCAAGTGTTTTACATACTCTAGAGGCCCTCGCATAATCATATATTCACAGCAGCTTACCCAGGCATATACTTTATTCTAAGGCTCACAATTTAATATAAATATTCATACTGTAGCATTAATTGTAATCTCTTTACATTTCTTTGGGCAATGATTTTTGTTTAAAAATATTCAGTTTCTTTTTCTATTCACCCAGTAGGAATGTACATTCCCATTCCTTTGAAATCATGCCTGGCCAGGCTTTGACTATAGAAATATAAATGGATATCTTCCAGTTGGGAGCTTGAAGAGTCAGTGAATGATGTGAAACATTCTGTTATCCTCAGCCACAGGTCTTGTCACAGCTCCAGATAGAGGCTGCCTTAAAGTGTGAGAAATATTCTGCAGAGTTTCCATTAGATTATGAATACACAGATGAACAATGAAGTAAAAATTTGTGTGACTGTGGAAATTATTACTTTCATAAAATGCGTTGTAGTGAAATCAGGGAAAACTATGGAGTAGCTAATCTAAACATTTTAGCTACATAAAAATAATGAATAGTGACGGGAGTGATAGTACAGTGGGTAAGACACTTGATTTGCATGTGGCTGATAGGAATAACTCCTGTAATTCCTGTGTGCAGAGCCTGTGCATCGTTTTGTGTGACCCAAACTCCTCTATGAGTAATCTGTTAGGGAAAAATGAATAAACTTGAATTACAGAAGGCAGAAAAGAACCTATATTCAAGGAACTATGGCTCCTTTTTTGATCTACCTGGTGGCTTCTTCAAAAGCACATCTCAAAGGGTTCCCTTTATTAGTCTGATTCTGCTCTATCTAAAGTTGAAGTGATATGATTCAACTTTAAAAGCTTATGCACCAAACGTTACATAATAAAGTAAAAGTATATATGATAGAAAGGGAGTAAAATATTTTTTTAATTTTATACATGTATGCATATATAAGGATTGCATCCAAAAATTAGAAGTAATTCTTATACCTCACCAACAAAGATGTTTCAAAGATATTTCTTTAAAGGACATCTATTAGAAGAAATACCTATCATACTGTCTCAGAACCCTAATTCCCTGCCAAAACTTTCTATTACTTTGGTGAAACATCTCTGCTCATCACATGTGCCTGCTCCCTTTGTGAGACTTCAGAAGTTTAATATGGTTTTAGCTGGACCCCTCTCATGTTAGAATTCAGGAGCTTACTCTGTCTTCACTAATTCTCTAAGAAATCCTTTCTTACAAGGCAGTGGTGGCTTCCAAAAATCATCAAGTTATAAGAACTCATGAAATATGAATTCTAGTAGGAGCACCAGATCACTTTCCACCTGAAGTTCAGAGCACCCGTTTTAGCATCCACAAAGCACCAAGAATAAGAAAAAGAAATAAAAAGGAAGTTGACTGCTTCAAAATCGAGGTAAGTCTTCAAGTACATTAAAATTTTGAACAACCTTGTAAGCCACAGTGTTTAAATAATTTTTACAAATTCTAAATGACCTTTATTGACATCAGAGATAGATATTGGGATCAAGTTGGTGAATTGAGAAAATCATTGAATATGAATTAAATAATCTTAAGAGAATTACTAGATAACAATTATTCATTCAAACATCATTAAATACTAAAAATATAGTAGCAATTCTGGGGCCGGAGCAATAGCACAGCAGAAGGGTGTTTACCTTGCATGTGGCTGTCCTGGAATGGACCCGCTTCAATCCCTGGCATCCAAATGGTCCCCTAGTTTGCCAGGAGCAATTTCTGAGCACAGAGCCAGGAATAACACCTACCACTGCTGGGTGTGGCCCCAAAACCAATATACACAGGTATATATATAGTAGCAATTTTTGAAATAAAGATAAAGAAGCTAAAATGTCAATCAACTCCCTTTAAGACAAAGCACACACCCTTTAAGACAAAGCACACAATATAACCAGTATAGAAGAGGTAGTAATAAAGGTATTTTATTAGATAAATAAAATTTAAGATCATTAATGGACAATTTCAAGACAATCTCCAATTTTGAGAATTTCAGAAGGAGAAGGAAACAAAGGAAAAAAGTGATTATTCAAAGAGATTATAGTTGAGAATTTATCCAGCCTGAGTAGGTAGACTTGTACACTGATCCAAGAGACCCAAATAATGCCAAACTAAACTGAAACAGAATAACACAGGACACATTGTAATTAAATGCCAAAATCCATAAAGAGAAATGGATTTCTTAAAGAAAGACAAATCCTCAATTACAAGGAGTTAACAAAATTCAACTCAGATGTCAGAAAGTCTATGTACCAAAATAAATAAAAAACCTAAATAATGCACTCAAAGATTAAAAATACAGTAATGAAATAATATATTTATTGAATGAGCAAAAATTACTTTTACTAAGAATCCTAATAAACAGGGCTGGAGAGATAGCACATCGGTAGGGCGTTTGCATTGAACGCCACCAACCCAGGACTCACCTGGGTTTGATTCCCAGCATCCCATATGGTCCCCTGAGCCTGCCAGGAGCGATTTCTGAGCGCAGAGCCAGGAGTAACTCCTGAGCACTGCCGGATGTGGCCCAAAAATTGCAAAACAAACAAACAAACAAACAAACAAACAAACAAAAAAGAACCTTAATAAACCCTACAAGTTTATCACTCCATTGCAGGAAAGGATAAAGGCATTGTCAGACAAGAAATAGCTGAAGGAATTTTTTGCATCCAGCAAATATTCCTTCAAGAAATACTGAATAATCTTCTATAACAAATAAATGTAGATTTGGCAGAAAGTGACCTAGATATTCATTTTAAATAGCAATAAATTCCTCACACAAATAAACCTTCCTAAATGTCAATAGGCTAAACTCTCCTATCAACGGTCACAGTGACTGAATGGATCAGGAAATAAATTTTCTTCTGCTTACAGGAAACACATTTGAATTCAAAGAATGAACATACTAGGAGTACATGAATGAGAAACAATCATGAAAATTAAGTTTGTAGTTTAAAAAGGACAGTCATACATGTATCAAAATAAAAATATATAAGATAATGGAAGTAATATTAGAGAATTGCATCACAAAATAGTTAAGAAATCAGTAACCATGGGTGGCTTCATCAATATATATGTAAATCAAGAGGACTGAATTTATCAATATATATGTACCAAATAGAGAGGTAGCAAAGTTAATATTACAACTGCTATTAGTTCCAGAAAGGTACATAAATTACAACCTACAGTAGTGAAAGACTAATACCTTACTTTTATTTATTTATTTATTTATTTATTTATTTGTTTATTTATTTATTTTTAGAGGTTGTTGTGTCTCATCATCATGGTTTCTAGTTCCACTACACATTCAGAGGAACTTCTCTAGTCAAGAACTATAAAATTATCCCCGAAAGTATAGTCTTCCTTACTTTTAGCACTGGTCAGGCCAACAAGATACCAGATAAAGCACTAGAAGGGCAACAGGAGCCTAAAATGAAGAATTGCAATACTTGGATTAAGAGACATGCATAGGACTCTTCACTCTCACAAAAGATGAATACACATCTTTCTACTATGTACATGAACATTCTTCTGGATAGACCATGTTTGGGGGGGAAAACTTAAGCATCCATAAAATTACAAAATAGAAATAATACCAATAAATAAAATTATCATGAGAGACTTGGTAAAATTGTCACCAGGGCAAATTTTTATCAGATCATGACCCCATGAAGGTTAAAAATTAACCACAAAAAGTTTGTACATGAATGTGTGTGTTGGGGATGGAGCTTTAGGGGAACTACCAATATTTAAAACTAAACAAATTCCTGTTAAGTAAACTGAATCAAAGCAGAAATCAAACAAGAAACAAAATTATTCTGGAAAATGAAATTTAATAAAGATAAGATACACACTATCAGAATCTATAGAATGAAGCAAGAGTAATAATAATAAGAAAGTCCAGGCAATACAGTATTTACACCAGTAAAAAAAAAAATAAGTAAATAAAATAACCTAACCTCAAAGCTGGGGAAACTTTAAAAAGCACAACAAATAAAACTGATTAAGTAGAAAGAATGAAATAAAAATTAGAACAGATATAAATATTGTAGGAAGTAAAAAAAAGTTAGTAAATGCATGTGGCAAATAAAATTTAAAAAACACGAGAAAACTCAAATAAATTAGACCAGAGGTTAAAGGGGAAAAAATCATTAACAGGTGTCTCACAAATACAAACGATTATAAGAGGTTACTATAAACAACTCTGTGCCACTATGCTGAATAACCTAAAAGAAATGAGTTCATTTTTAAAATCATATCATCTTCAAAGAATGGATCAGGAGGAAGCAGAAAACTGTTAGACCTAATGTTATCAAGAAAATGAAAATAATCAAAGAACATCCACCAGGCCTCTCAAACACAGCCGCCATGTCTACAATCAGTCAGGTCCATAGACTCACTCTATTCACAAAAAAAGGTTGTAGACTGAGACGTGAAAAACAGTGATTTCAGGAGGATAGGGTGGGCCAGATCCCCACCTACTGAAGCCACACCAGCTGTACCCACCACTGTCATTTTGCTAATGCCCAATTTCATCATTCAACCTCGAAGCTTTGCAGAGAAGCCAAAGCTACCAAAACTTATATATGCCATATTTGGGCAAATATCATAAAGTCACCAAGACTTTTTTGTAGTGAGTGTAGGCACCCTCCCCCAATCTTAACTTCTTAAGTTCTGGAAGCCTTGACAGCCAAAATCACACCCTACAAAAGTCATTAGCATCAGCCATAGAGTTTGGAATTCCTGGACTGCATGGCCATATATACAGCCACACCACAAGACCAATTTTTTTCGATACTGTCATCCCAATTTAGACATCAACATAAATTTAACACCCCTAATGTTCAGGAATAAAGCAAATAATAGATAATCAACTAGCAACAAATCTCTTAGCAAATCTTCTGACAATGACTTAATGACCTCATGCAAGAAATAGTCACAAATTTATTACTGCTGTACTTAAAAAAATTGATTTCATTATCACTTACCTGTAAGCAAGCAATATAAAACATATTTTTTTCAGGCCTGCCAAGGAGGTAAGCTTAGGAATAGGTGAGAATCTAGGAATTAATGGCTGAGGAAATTTTACATTAGTGGTGAGATTGGTCTTGGAACAAATGTATTATGAGCTACTACATAATGCATGGTCTTTAAATAAAGCAATTTTAAAAAAAGAACAAATAACCAAATAACCAATTAGGACACAACACTCTCAACATTATTAAATGTAGGCAAATGCAGATCAAAGTCACAAGAGATAACTTTATATTCACTAGAAGAGTAATGATAATAATTATTTTTAATGAGGTAAAATAAATTATTTGTGGGATAAAAGAAAATTTGTATCCTTATACATTATTGACAGGAATATGAAAGAATAAGGCCATTCTAAAAAGCCTTGGTGGTTTTAAAAAAATTTAAACTAAAATAATATATGAGCCAGAAATTCCACTTAAGAATAATGTAAAAGAACTAAACATAGGTGTTCAAAATAAAAGTTATACATGAAGATTCACCACCTGTTTCATAGTAGCCAAATATATATGGAGAGAGAGAGAAAGAGAGAGAGAGAGATAGATAGATAGATAGATAGATAGATAGATAGATAGATAGATAGATAGATAGATAGATAGATTTTTATTGAGACCAGTGTGAATTACAAGTCTTTCACAGTAATATTTAAAGTACATAGTGACAGTGAGTTTGGGGAATTCCCACCACCAGTGTTGACCTCCCTCTGACCCTATTCCCAGCATGATTCCCTGTCTCCACCATTAGCTCCCTGGACTGCCAGCATAACAGGTCCCTTATGTGTACATATTGTTGTAGTTTGGGTCTCTTGATTCTACTGTCATTGACTTTGTGTATTTAGGTCTGTATTTATGATCATGATGTCTTTTTTAAGTCTATAGCAGTTTTGTTTAAGTATTTTGCTGGCCCCTCATAGAATGCATATATGTTTAGGAGTGTGATTTCTTCCTGATATATATATCCCTTGATTATTTGGAAATGACCCTCTTTGTCTCATAACTTTTTTGAGTCTATAAATATGTTATTTTCTATTAATTTTAAGGTAGATTTACAGGCCCAATACAGTAATTCAGGATATATTCACATCCTCTCATTACTTTAAAACTACTAGTCCAAAAGACAAGTAAGTACAGCCCCGAACAATTTCACTCATGAGATCTAATTTGAACACAGTTGCTGTCTTTTAAGTATTTAAATTTTTATTTTGTCACCCTAGTTTATAATACTGTTAATAATAAAAATTCCAGACATATAATATTTCAACTTTATGTCCACCATCAAGTGTCAGCATCCCACCACCAATGTCCAAAGTTTTCCTTAACAATTTTATTTTTGTAATATTTAAATATTATAGTTTGGGTTACATATTTAAAATAACATTGGTGCTTATGGTTTTATATGCATAGTTATCTCATCTCTCTATAACCACAGTATCCAAGATCTTTCACCAATGCACTTCTGTCACCTCCAGTCTCCTCACCACATTCCCATTCCTCAGTTAGTTGGCATTCTCATTTCTGTAATCCTAGAATGGAGGTTTGTCATTATTTGATACCTTCAATTCTCCAGTTTTGTTTTTCTACAAACCACAGATGAGTAAGATGACCTGTCATTTGTCCATCTCCCTCAGACTCGTTTTTCACTGTCAGAATTATTCACAACCCATTCCTTCAATTATTGAGCACCTATTCAATACAATAGGCACAAGCTCCTATTGATTTCATATTTTAGTTGAAGATGAATTTTAAGAAAATAAATGCATGCATAATTTAGCAAAATAATACGTTATAAAACTGTAACATTGGGTGAAAGAACGAAGAGGAATGAAACAGATGATGCATTCTCATGTGAATAGTTATTCTGCACACAAGTTATTTACATTGAGATAAGAAAGTTCAGCAAAAGTCAATAATGCAACTATGTAGTATTATTAAAGAAAATAAAAATTAAAATGTAAAAAATGTCTCAGAGCAGAAAAATGTTGGTTATGCTATGTCTAAATCTTATAACAGCAGCTTAGTGGGCTTTGACACTCAATGGGGCTAGAAGGGTTGTATCAGGTCTAATATGTCATAGTATAACATTAGCCTCTATGGACAAAATGAAACCACTGAACAGAGTTAAATGTGCAAAAACATTCTTTGAAATTTTCAAAACTTATAATCTTAGCTATGTGTAAATTTAGGGTAAAGAGATGAAGAGATGAAGGGAGACTAGGAAAGATTTGATAGTAACAGTCACTGATATAAATGGAAGTACTTAATTAAACTATGAGTGTGTTTTCTTATTTTCCTTTCACCTGCTTCCTCTTTCATTCATTCTTGATCTTTAACTAGACCACAGGTGGGAAATATCTGGCCCTACAGACATATATAAGGTGCATAAAATAATATGATCTAGCCCTGGTGCAGAATTAACACAAGGTTTATTATTAGCTCCTGTGACCTATTGCCTATATTGTATGACTTAAGAATGAAATGATAGGGGCTGGAGAGATAGCATGGAGGTAGGGCATTTGCCTTGCATCTCATATGGTCCCCGAACCTGCCAGGAGCGATTTCTGAGAGTAGAGCCAGGAGTAACGCCTGAGCGCTGCTGCGTGTGGCCCAAACACCAAAAAAAAAAAAAAAAGTCCATTTTATATTGCTTGTTAGAACAAAATGGTAAATTGGAATTATCAAAAAAATAGCTCAGTAAAAGAAAAGTTGTGAAAAAAGTTTATATCTCACAATGGAATTATTAAAATTATTAGGGATTTGCTGAGCTGTTTGTTGAACCTTCTATTATTTCTTTGCGGGGGGGGGGTACGTGGCCACACCCAGTGATGCTCAGGGGTTACTCTTGGCTCTGCGCTGAGAAATAGCTTTTGATTTGGGGGACCAAATGGGATGCCAGGGATCAAACCCAGGTCCGTCCTGGACAACAGCATGTAAGACAAATGTCCTACTGCTGTGCTATTGCTCCAGCCCCTTCTGTTATTTATTTTGCTTTTTGAACTTAGCTGACTTCTATTCTCCTTTCCCATCCAATTTGCTGTGCTCCTATTGGGTAGTTAATATTGTGGAATTTAGAAGTGTTATGTGGCCCTGTATGTTACTGCCTGCTTCAAGAGCTTTAGGAATCTTGTTCCTAGCTGTTTAATAAACTTGGCATCTCTTCACAGATTAGTAATGAAGTAGTACATATGGGCCATTGTATGGTGGCAATTATGGAGTGTGGTTATAGCTGCTAGGACTTCTTTAGCAGAACAGGACTAAGCCTGCCTCCATCATAAGAGTGCCTCAGAAAATTTTCCCCAGAAGACCGGGTTTCTTCGGTTGGTTTGGAATCTCTTTTGAGATTAGTCATGAAGGTATGAAGCTGAACCATTAACATAGCAGTGTTTCTGCCTTTGTTTTTGTTGTCAAATCTCAAAATCATCAACCAGACTTGTCATGGGGCTTTATGAATAGGGCTCTTTTAGAAATCATGATCTCAGGTCTTATTTTCAAGTCTTATATTTATTTTTTCAGTTAACTTTGGTGTAAGGTGTTGGAGAATGGTTCAGCATCATTCTTTTTTCATGTTTCTGTTCAGTTTTCCAATAATTACTGAAGAAATTGTTCTTTCTCTATTGTCTATCCATTTTTATATTAAACTATGGCTTTATTGAACAAGCAGAATAAGTTTAGATTTTCATCTACTCCATAAAGCAGTTGTCCTCAAACTAAAGACCAGAGGCCAGATAAGTATTTGTTCCCATTTTGTTTCTTCACTTCAAAATAAGATATATGCAGTGTGCATAGGAATTTGTTTATAAATTTTGTTTATACTATAGTCCGGCTTTCCAATGGCCTGAGGGACAGTGAACTGGCCCCCTGTTTAAAAAGTTTGAGGACCACTGCCCAAGAGTAAAGGAATAATGTACTTACTGTCATTTAATAGAAAAATTAACCTATTTAATGAATAAAAGAATATTTTTGGTTATTTTCAAAGGTCTATATTTGCTCTCTTTAAAGACAAACCAAAAATGACTTTGCATGGAAGGGTATGGTGATTAACAGTCTATAACTTTTTATATTCAGAGATAATATTTTATAATAGCATTGAAGTAACTATTATACAGCTTTAGAATATTAAACCAATGGATCCTATAATAAAAGATGGTATATGTGAGTTTATTTTAGTATTCAGATTTTTCACTTCCTTGATTAAATTTATTTATAAGTATTTTATTATTTTAAAATTAATTAATAATTTAATAATATTTTCTTAGATTCTTCTTTTTATGGTTGATTGTATATACAGAAGTGAGAACTTTGACAATCAGTGCATACTGAGTCTCTCTGTATTCTACAACTTGAGTGTACAATATCTCATTATTTTTTTAAGTATTGTGCCTAATTAAACTATTGTTTTTTATTTATTTTTATTTGGGGGTGGTTAAAAGTCATAACTCTTGATGTTCAAGGCTTGGTCCTAAATTTGCACTCAGGAGTCACTCCTTTAAAGGTTTGACATGCCTAGGCATGTCATGGGTCAGACACATGCAAGGCAAACCCACTACCTGCTGTACTATCAGATTGGCCCCTAACAATTACATTTTAATAGCAAATTTATGTGGCAATTTTTATGATTATTTGTTATTTTTATACATTAATATGTTCCTCTTCTAATATTTACTATAATTGTTATTTTAACTTTAATCCATAATTTCTTATCTTCTGCTGTGTTTTGGTGAATATTTCTAAAATTAGCGTTTTCATGTCAAGCAGTTGTTGTTTTCAGATGTCCTGTTATTTGTACCTTATAATATCATATCCTCATGCAGTAATAGGTTTTGCAATACTTGATTTATAAGCATATTAAGAAGGGAAGAAAGTCACACTCCACTGTGTTAGTTCTGTGAATTCAAGACCAGAAAGGAGAAACCTTAAGACTCTTACAATGGAGCAACTAACAACTAATTGCTTAAGTTTTTGTCATCTTATAAGCAACTTTCTAGACCAAGATTTCATTTGGGAAAGGGATGTTAATGTTGGTGGTTCTTCACAGTTCTTCTGACTGTGCTCAGGATCCTTCCTGGTAGTGCTCAGGGAAACATAAAGAATTATATGAAATAAAAATTAGGTATATATAATAACATCTTATTATTGAATATATAGTTACTATTAATTTTTATTATTCCAAGCTAACAGTCTGCTTCCAAATAAGGTAAAAAGCACTTGCTCACATTTTGCTCTATACTTTTATAGAGGAATTCTTCTAGAAACATTCATTTTCTCCTCTCCATTTTCTTAGAATAAATTGGGATCCATAAAATTAATATGGTGCATTTTACTTGGAGACTTAGTTTTGTAAAACATGTAGTTTTGTAAATTACACAAGACCTGAATTTATAGCCATTCATGGAATTATTGCTTACAATAATAAAAGTAAAAGGATTTTTAAAAATACCTTAAATTTGGAAATGTAACAACTAGTTGTACAAATATCTATTGAGAAAAGGTTTGTGTTTTCTCCAGAAGATTTCATGTGAATGGCATTATTTAAAATTAATAAAATAGTTGGAAATAAGACATTTATTATTGGGTGGTAATTTGTTCGGGATTATAAGCTAGTGACAACCAATCACTGTCATGAAATCTGAAAGCCCTTTTATATCATAAAGCTCTTTTTAATTATCTATTAGAAATTACTGCTTGTTTTCCTAAAGGGTATATTTATTAACATCTACAACCTGTTGAATTCAAACAAATTGGCAAGAACACAATCTTATATAGTATTCCACTTATAGGGTTTTCTATAACTTAGTCTTTGATACAGGTTATGTAAAGTACATATGACTAATTATTCTAGTTCATTTACCATTATTTAATTAACTATTGAAGCTTGTTTGTATTTTTAATATGTACCACTGAAATATTTTTAAGTGAAAGGAAGTAAACTAAGAATGTAGTGACTGGAATTAGTAAGACAAAGAGCAATATGAAATTGAGACTTGGAAATACCTAATTTTATCCCAATTTAAATACTAACTAAACTGAAATTTGCTAATTTCTTTAGGCATTAGCTTCTCATTTATAAATTGGAGACAGCAACATTTGCTCCCTTGAGTGATAAAAGAGTAAGTAAAATTATATTTATAAATCTTTGGCATATTCTACACACTCTACGCATGGTTGTAATTATTATTTTTTTCTCTCACCAGCTTTGCCTTTCTTTATGACTTGCCAACATGTACAAGACCTAGCCAACTTTTCTCATACACCCTCTTATTTAGATCAACCTTCATTCTCCGAGGAGAGACCAGGGTGTGTCTGTGAGAGAAATCAACAATTTGTTTGACATTTACTGGCATTTGACACCTGCAACTGTTTGTGACAACAGTCCAACAATTCAATACTAACTGCTGGACTGAGATTGAGCCACTTCCAATATGGTCAAAAAGGGAGGGAAAATGGGTTCCAAAAGAATCTGCCCTACTATTTCAACTGGCTAGTCATCAGAAATTCTTACCCGATAGCGTTATATGAGTAAAATGGTAAAAAACAAAACGAAACAAACCTTAAGATCAACAAGGCTCAATTCCAAAGAAAAACAAAAAAGTTTATTATTTATTAATTTTGTTTTGTTTTGCTTCTAAATTCTAGGAAGCAGCATGAAACAGAGCTTTGTTTATTCTTTACAAAAACAAACAAATGTACACCCAAGTTTAGCTATGTTATGTTTTGTTCGCAGAAATCCTAAGAGAAAACAGAATTCGTGTCCTACCTTACTACTCAGTACAAAACAACTAATAATTATGAAATACACTAAATTTTAGATTATTTAAAAAGCCAGGGCCCAGGAGAGATAGCACAGCGGCGTTTGCCTTGCAAGCAGCCGATCCAGGACCAAAGTTGGTTCATTCGAATCCCGGTGTCCCATATGGTCCCCCATGCCTGCCAGGAGCTATTTCTGAGTAACCCCTGAGCAACGCTGGGTGTGGCCCAAAAACCAAAAAAAAAAAAAAAAAGCCAATACGTTTAAATACTAATGCTAGTTGCCATTTATTTGGATGTATGTGAATTTGTATTGACTAATTGTTTTATATATATTTAACAAGTAAATGTAATTTTTCTGTATTTTTTCATATTTTCATATAGTCATTGCATGAAGAGTGTAATATGAAAAACTTACTGAGAGCACCTTTAAACAAAACAGAGAAGTTTTATACTGAATATATGCTTGGAATTTAATAATTCTTAAAAAAATTTTTATAGTAATTTCATTTCAGGATTTATAAAAGCTCAGCATCTACAAAGATAATATTGAAGACAAAGTTTGAGAATGTATAATCAAGTCTCTACTTTTACAAATATTGGTTCTTTTTTTTTCCCCACAAGAATGTTAGAAGTGCCTAAAAGAGCTTCTCAATGGGCTGGAGCGCACACTTTGCATGCTAGAGGCATGGGTTTGAGCCCCATTATACATGGTCCGTCTACATCCCCCATCTTGAGAAACACTGAAATAATCCCTGAGCTATGAACCAGAAGTAGTCCTTGAGTGCTACCAGTGGCCCCATAAAGTAAAATTAAAAAAAAAAAGAAAGAAAGAAAAAAGGAAGGAAGGAAGGAAGGAAGGAAGGAAGGAAGGAAGGAAGGAAGGAAGGAAGGAAGGAAGGAAGGAAGGAAGGAAGGAAGGAAGGAAGGAAGGAAGAAGAAGGAAGGCGGAAGGAAGGAAGAAGGAAGGAAGGAAGAAAGGAAGTGAAGGAAGAAAGGAAAGAAGGAAAGAAAGAAAGAAAGAAAGAAAGAAAAGAAAGAAAGAAAGAAAGAAAGAAAGAAAGAAAGAAAGAAAGAAAGAAAGAAAGAAAGAAAGGAAAGAAAGAAGGAAGAAGGAAGAAAAGAAGGAGGAAGGAAGGAGAAAGGAAGGAGGGAGGAAAGGAAGGAGGAAGGAAAAGGAAGGAAGGAAGGAAGGAAGGGAAGGAAGAAGGAAGGAAGGAAGGAAGGAAGGAAGGAAGGAAGGAGGAAGGAAGAAGAAGGAGGAAGGAAGGAAGGAAGGAAAGGAAAGGAAGGAAGGAGGAAGGAGAAGGAAGGAAGGAAGAGAGGGAGGAAGGAAGGAAGGAAGGAAGGGGAAAGGAAGGAAGGAAGGAAGGAGGAAGGAAGGAAGAGGGGAAGGAAGGAAGGAGGGAGGAAAGGAAGGAAGGAAGGGGGGGAGGAAGGAGGGGAGGAAGGAAGGAAGAGGGGAAGGAAGGAAGGGAGGGAGGAAGGAAGGGAGGAGGGAAGGAGGGAGGAAGGAAGGAAGGAAGGGGAAGGAAGGAAGGAAGGAAGGAAGGAGGAAGAAAGGAAAGAAAGAAAGAAAGAAAGAAAGAAAGAAAAGAAAAGAAAGAAAGAAAGAAAGAAAGAAAGAAAGAAAGAAAGAAAGAAAGAAAGAAAGAAAGAAAGAAAGAAAGAAAGAAAGAAAGAAAGAAAGAAAGAAAGAAAGAAAAATAGATACAACGCTGAACTAGGGCCCAGGAAAATAGTACAAAAGGTAAAGCACATGCTTTGCACACAAAAGACCTGGATTTGATAGTATATGGTCCCTCAAGCATCACCAGAAGGGGTTCCTGAGATCCCTGACCATACCTGGCTCTGTCCCCCAAATCAAAAACAAAAATTCTTAACTCTGTCCAAGATATATATATATGTATATATATATATATATATATATATATATATATATATGCCACAATCATAGACATCCAGGGGTTACCATGCATGTCACTTTATCCCATTTCAGCACCCAGCTCTTGTTAAGAGTGATCAATTCCAACTATCATTATCATAGTAGACTCTTCTCTACTCTAACTGTGCTCACTGTTCTTTGTGGCAAGCTTCCTACTATGGACAATCCTCCTGGCCATCATCTCCATATATCTGGATATTATTACAATATTTTTTCTTACATTCCACAAATGAGTAAGATTATTCTATGTCTATTTCTATTCCTCTGAATCATTTCATACAGCATAACAATCTCCACATTCATTTATATATATGAAAATTTCATGACTTCACTTTTCTTTTTCTGACTTGTCGCTCAGTGTGATATTCTCCATGTCAATCCAAGTATAGGCAAATTTTATGACTCCATTTTCCTTACAGCTATACTATATTCCATTGTATAGATATACCACAGTTTCTTAGTCATTCATCTATTCTCAAACACTTGGGTTGTCTCCAGAATTGGTCATTAATATCCAAACTATACAAGGTTCTGATAGAACTTAGTAAAAAAAAAAAAATCTGATCCCATCCAAAAATGGGGAGAAGAAATGAACAGACATTTCCTCAAAGAAGAAATGCAGATGACCAAAAGGCAAATGAAAAAATGCTCCGCATCAGTAATCATCAGGAAAATGCAAATCAAAACAACAGTGATTGCCATCTCACACCACAGAGACTGGCACACATCACAAAAAGAAAAAACAAGAACAACTAGTGCTGTTGTGAAAGTGAGGAGAATGGGACTTTTATTCACTGCTGGTGGTAATGCAGACTGGTCCAGCCTTTTTGTTTTGTTTTGTTTTTGTTTTTGTTTGGGGGGGGCCACACCTGGCAGTGCTCAGGGGTTACTCCTGGCTGTCTGCTCAGAAATAGCTCCTGGCAGGCATGGGGGACCATATGGGACACCGGGATTCGAACCAACCACCTTAGGTCCTTTATCTGCTGCTTGCAAGGCAAACACCGCTGTGCTATCTCTCGGGGCCCGTGGTCCAGCCTTTTTAAAAAAAAAACAATTTATATATTCCTTATAAAACTAGAAATCGAGCTTCCACATAATCTGGCAATACCACTCCTAGGAAAATACCTTAGGAACCTAAAAGTCATGCAAATAAACCACCTGCATTACTTTGTTTATCACTTTTTTCTAAATGGTCAAGCTAATTTGTAATTCCATATAATCTGAAATTTTACATCTGTCTTTAAGTTTGCAATCCCTATCTTTTTCGTTCTTTTTACATTCTAGTAGATTTTCTAAAGTCCATTCTCTATAGTTAATGAGAGTCATAATATTTATGACTAATTTTATATCAACTTAAATAAATCTCAGATATTTGGTCAAATAATAGTCTAGCTCAGAGAATTTTAGCCATTTTATTCCTGTAATGTAACACTCACTGACCCATAGCCTAGTAGTTAAAAATAGTGGTTTAGTTGTTGCCATGATATTATTTTTATAAAGATAAGACTAAAGTGATTAAACTATATTGCACACCATAATGTGGTAGATCTCAACAAGCTGAAAAACATAAAGATAAAAAAAACAACTAAAATTCTACCTGAATTCTAATAAAAAGAAAATTCTGTCCTCAAACTAACTTTGGACTTAAATTGAGATGTTATTTCTTTCCCACTTTGGCCTATCCTAAAATTTAATTTTTTATTCACTTCTACATTTGTTAGCCAAATCCTTAAAATTCTCTAAATAAATGTCCCCTGCATGTTCTTCCATTTCACTCATTGAAGCCTTTATTCTTTCACCTACACAATGAACTTTTTTTTAAATTTTTTTATTTTGAATTATGAGAACAAAAGATGCAAAGAAAGAGGACAAGGTAAAGTTACAGTGGAAGGACAATCACCCATAACATAATTCTCAGAAGAAGTCCCCTTGCTGATAACTTTGAACTTTCAGCCAAAGAAAGTTAAGATAAATAAAACAGAATCCATGTGCAATTACTTTGTCCCTCAAGTCCCCAGATTGTAACACATTATAATATTTCTTATCAGCACACAAGGCAATCTAAAGCCATCAAACTTACGTAACTCCTTAAACATTAGAGGCATAGTATTTTTTTACATTTCCATGTACATGCATATTAGCTTAAGTTAACCTCAAATTTTAAGTGGGTGCGTTTTAAGGATTAGAGTCAAAGGAGCACAGTAAAAACGGTGTTAGAGTGGCAATTGTTGTTTGCATAGGCCCACCAAAATATGAGAGGCATGGAAAGGAATAACCTTGGCCTAAATACAAAGAGATCCTACCCCTGAAGTTTCCTGGCATAAGACCGGCTCTAGGCTTCAGGCAAGTTATCGTCCGATCCAAGACATTGTCCGTAGTGCCAACACACTTTTCACACAGTCTCATTTGTTGGTATCATGTTTCTGTATTAAAGATTCTGGAATCTGCATGTCCTACATTGAAGTCATGATGTGGAGTGTCTTCTCGTTTCACCTCACCATGAAAGGGCAATGCAGGAAGCCCTTTCCTGTAAGCAGGTTGTTGTTGTTGTTAAGTCTTCTCAGTGTTAAGGGAAGTCTTTTGAGCAGGACGATGTCTGAGCAGTGGTAGGGTCTTCTGTGGTAGAGGATTGCTTCCAGGTGATGTTATAGACAAATCTCACAATTAAGGGGCAATACAACAAGCCCTGTCCAGTAAGCAGGTCATTGTTCTTGTTGTCTTCTCAGTGTTAAGGGGTGTTTCTTTTGAGTAGATAGATGTCAGAGCAGCTGTAGGGTCTTCCCTGGTACAGGAATGCCACCAGGTGATGTTATATACAACCTTGGATAATGGACTTTTTATTGTGGAACATGCTTTGCTGTCTTTTTCCTTTTGGTGCCCCCTTATTTAATTGCTACTTAGTTACTCATTTGTACTTTTGAAGGAAAAATGGAATATTTTAGTAAATGTTTCATTTCTATGATATTTCTATTGTAGGCCTCAAGGAAGTTAAACTCAAGAAATTGAATATGTAATATTCAATTCAATTCAGATAAAAATATGTAATATGAAAGGCAGACATGTAAATGCCACTTCCTCCTTAAACCTCTTTTTCATTTGCATTTCCCAGTATTATTCACTAAGATAATGAGAAAAAGAAGCTTCTTACTAACTATAATCATTCACCTTCCTAAAAGTGGTTCTGTCTTCCTTTTAATTGAAACTTTATCAATCAACAAAAATCAAATGCATTAAAATGAGCTGGTTGCATTGTAACTACTTCTTTAAGACAATGTTTACCTCATGCCTTAATTTGTAAACTTAAAACCATAAGACTACAAATAAACCATGGTAAGGGGAAAAGTAACAAAACCTATTGTTTTTTCAATTAAATTTTTTTCCAACTATGGCATCTACACTTCAGAATAAAGTTTTTTAGCCCATTTTTCTCTGTTTTGCTTTTTTTGGCATGCAATTCTTTCAATATTCCTTCTTACAAGATATCTACTTGAATAATAATTGTCTTTAAATTTTATTATTTGTTTTCTGTTCTGATTTGTGATAATAGTATTGCATGCCATCTGTGTGTGTTTATGCATGTATTTATATATGTATTAGGTATTGGGCCTTGAACCAAGTCTCATACAACCCAGGCAAGCACTATATCTCAAATCCATATCCCCCAATCCCTCATTTCTTAATGAAATACAAAAGCATTATTCAATGTCAAAACTCCAGGAAAACTTGGTGACCAATGTAGAGAAAAATAAGTTTTTCTTTTCTGATCCATTTTTCTAATGAGGTTTCCAGACAAAATTGTTGTAAATTTATTTTTCAGCTTCCTTTCAAACTTCTATTCCAAGTACTTCAAAGTTCCCTACATATGATTTCTGAAGATTCATCTGAAAACAGGATAGTTTTTCTTAGTTATATTGGCCATAACTAAATTCTGAAAGCCAGGTCTGTAAGTGAACTAGGTCATAACTAAGTCATAAAGTTATTAGCTATGCTTGAGAATTGTTATACTTACTTATAAAAATTAATCTTTGCATGTTCAGGCCATTGTTCTAGACATCGGGGCTCTCAAAATGAAACACAAAGCCATTTTTAAATAAATGAGTTTTTAAATAGTTAATAGTCCCTAAACTCTAAAGTATTAAGTATGTCTGCTAGTATCCTATTAAAAATTCTGTTCTTGGGGCCAGAGAGATAGCATGGAGGTAAGGCATTTGCCTTGCATGCAAAAGGCATCCCATATGGTCCCCCAAGCCTGCCAGAAGCGATTTCTGAGCATAGAGCCGGGAGTAATCCCTGAGCGCTGCCGGGTATGACCTCCCCCAAAAATTCTGATCTTGGGCCAGAGTGGTGGTGCTAGCAGTAGAGCATTGACCTTGCACGTGCTAACCTAGGAGGGACAGTGGTTCAATTCCCCCTTGTCTCAGATGGTTCTCCAAGCCAAGAGCGGCTGATTTCTGAGCACATAGCCTGGAGTGGCCCCTAAGCGTCACCAGGTGTGGCCCAAAAAGAAAAAAAAATTCTGTTCTTTCAGATTTGAAGTTTTTAAATAAACGTTGTCTTATTAAGAAACATTCATGTTTCTTAATCTTATTGGGATAATTGTTGGTAATTTGAAGAATAATCTTATGCTTTTTAATATAATGATAAAGCTTAATAAAGTGTCATATGGTAGATTTTTCTGGAAAACTCCATTGAGTCTGGAAATTGTAACTTGCTTAAAAATCACCAGCCCTTAAAAGATGCATAGTTCCTCCAAATTTTCCATTGCTTCAATATAATCTAACAGTACTTTTACCTAAATTTTCTAACTTAAAAGGAAAATCATCGCCAAATCATTTGAAACTCATGCAATTTTCAAAGTCTCACTATTAGATTCCAAAGTGTTGAAAATCTTTAAAGTCAGTGTGCACTGGGATACGATTTTGGTAGAAATTTAAAGACTAGAAGTAAGATATTTTGGCAAATACAATATATTTCTCTAAGAAAATGTCCTCTGATTTTCCTTAGTAACTTGGGTGTAGCAGAGAAATCTTAGAACTAACTGTGGAGTAGGAATGAAAAACATGGGTACAAATACTAGCCATTTATTAGCATAAATATTTTTAAACAAAATTGTTTACTGTTTATGATTTTATGTCCTTAAAAATTAATGTACCTATTCAACAGATTTTAAAATAATCATTTCTTGGGAAAAAATCAACAAATATTTGTTCTTTATTCTCTTTCAGTATGCCATTGTGACCTTTTGAACTATCCTTTGAATTTTTACCAAGAATGATAAATGCCCAGCTTTAGTGGAAGCTTGTTTAGAAACATGCCTGAAAACTTTATATGCCCTATTTCTTTTATACAGGCTCATTATATTGGGAAAATTCTGGGTAAATAAATTCATGAATTATAGGAATCCAGTCATCTTTTTTCCTGAATTTTTATGATTCTAGTCTTGATGTTCAATTTTCTTATTTTCTTTTACCTTGGAAAGTGCTTTGGCCATTTATTTGGGCACACAAAAAATTTCACTTAACTATGAATTTAGAGTTCACATTTGTGGCAGTTTGTCTCCCATAAAATTCCCATTGTCAATGAAACCTTTATATCTTACAAAGTTGCTGACAATTTAATTTTTTTAATTGAAGACTCTGACAGATTCAGAACAGAATGAAAAATAGCATGTATTATTTAAAAAAAATAAATGTGTTCTCTCTTTGGAAGTTTCCGTGTAATAAGGACAAAAGAACATAATAAAAATTTAGGAAATTCAGTGGCCAGAACAAAAGTACACTTGCAAAAAATGCGGTCAACCAGAATTTAATCTCCATATCCCATGTGGTTCCCTAAGCACCTCCACGAGTAATTCCTTGAATACAGTTTTAAGAGTAACCCCTGAGCAGTGTTGGGTGTGGCCAAACCCCAGCTAAAACAAACAAACAAACAAACAAACACAAGAACAAAAAAATTAAACCCAACACTTCTGAATTTCATTTAACTATAGAATTATCAGAAATAGGAACAGGTTAAAAAATTAGCAAAATTTGGGGCCAGAGAGATGGCACAGCGGTAGGGTGTTTGCCTTGCACACAGCCAATTCAGGACCAATGGTGGTTCGAATCCCGACATCCCATATGGTCTCCTGAGCCTGCCGGGAGTGATTTCTGAGTGCAGAGCCAGGAGTAACCCCTGAGCATCACAGTATGACCCCAAAACAAAAACAAACAGACAAAAAACTCAGCAAAATTTCTTCATCTTATTTTAATTTTGTGTGAAATAAACATACATGTTTATTGAAAGGAATCATAAAATTTCATGTCCTTATAAAGAATATCACTATCTCCAACTTCCCTTCATCAATGGAATTCTTGTTACTGAACTGTCATTTCCTATTTTATGGAAAGTTTCTCAACTTAATCTTCATGTTATGTGCTCCTTGTAAGTGCAAGTGAAGGATATATACTTTTTAGTAACACCATTGATCATTTAGTCGGCTTTTTTTTTTTAAATAAAATTTTGTGCTTTCAGGATAGTATGGGATACACTTGGGGAACATTTGTGAAGGTAGATTAACAATGGTTGCTGAATTGACCCTGATTCATTGTATATCTGAAACCCAAGTATGAAGGACTTTGTAAGTCATAATGGTTTCAATAAGCTACTTGAATCATCAAAAAAAATTTCGTGCTTTACTTCTCCATCAAAAATGTAGGGGAATTATTTGAGTAATAAAATAAGCAGATAGCATGTTGCTAAATCTCTTATTGTCCCATTATAAAAAATCATATTTATTTTAAAAGGAATACCTATAAATTGCATTAATTATTTTTACCCTCTTATACATCTTTATATAAATTATTGGCATTTTCTTAGAAATCAAAAGCTTGTAGATTTTAATTTTTAAAGATTATGATTTTGAGGAAATACTTTACTACCTAAAATATTGGTATCCATAGACCTTGTTTTCTCAATTATTACTGAGTATCTAAAATATCTTTTTCACTTTTATAAACCATATAAATTGTATAATCAATATGTCCCCTCACCATTACTAATTGATAAACACAAACTCATAGATTTAACATATAGAAGATTATAAAAGATACACAAAGTAGTACTACACCAAAGAAAGAGAAAGTAAAAAACATTTTGGATAAAAAGCTATATGGTGAATGCCAAAATATTTGATGAAGCTTATACAGATGAATTTCTTTTATACAGAAAGCATTTTAATATGAGTATTTTCCTGAAAGAAACTTTTCTTTAATAGTCTTCCAAGCCTGAAATTATAGGGATCACCTATCAAAAATAAGAAGTCTACTCCACCTTTCTTAGAAATTGGATGAAGTGAAGACTGATGAAATATCTTTGGTAAAGTCAATAAAGTAGGCAAATTTGCAAACTGAATTGAAGATGAGTCAGATTAAAAATAAATATATCATTTGTGCCAAGACACCCAGAAAAATCATCCACTTCAATGTGGAAATAAGGAAGCTAGCACAGTAAATTTTATTTTCTAATATTAATTGAACTGGAATTATATAAGGCTTCACTGACTCTGTACTCTTAGGAAAAATTTAATTGAAATCATAAAAAGTGGCAAATGAACAGAGGATATATATAGATATATAGATATATAGATATACACACACATATACATACATATATATATAGAGTTAAATGTCAGCATGCTTCTATAGTATTGTATATAGGAATATAAACGTAAACATTGGTTGCAAGGTAATATTCAAATTTAGTAATTTTAGTTTTCTAAATGATTTATCAATGTGTCAGCTATATCCAATAGAACTATACTAATTTACAATAAATTTGTGTGTATATATAATATTCTTAAATTAGATATCTTGTTTACACTTCTCATTCTATTTTACACATTCTATTTTAATTATTTCCCTTGTTATCTGCATTAAAGACGTCTACATATTTATTGGAGGTGAGACAATTTAAGGTCAAACCTGAAAATACTTATCAGAAGGTGAAAAATATCAAGCAAAAGGAGAAAACACCTAGTTAAAGAAATGAAAATGTCATATATTTTTCAAGATGAAGTAGAATTTATATCAAGGAACAGAAATTATAAAAGTAAAGAGTTTAACTAGACAAAAGGAAATTAAGATGAGAGAGTACAGTATCTGAATTTTGTTTTAGTAGTCAAGTTATGTACTTAGAAAATTTCTAATAATTGCTGAATATTATGTAACAAAAATAGTAGCAATATTAAGATAATTTGGGAGTTATTTTTATAAAATATTGTTATAATATCATATATTTTAGTTTTTCATTATTAGGATTTGATATATATATAGTAGAGGGGCCTACATTCTGCAATGCTAGGACTATTCTGGCTTTGTACCTATGTACTCTGGAATTACTCCTGAGTAATATATGTGTATTATTTAAGCACTGTAAACTGTACTCTACTGTAAACAATTATTAAACAGGTTAAAGTACCATTTTGATTATATAGTTTGACGATTAAGCAGAAGAAATAATATAACTCTTGAGTACAGTTACATTTGCTTTGTTTTTTTTTTTATGTCTGCAGTAGAAACTTGCTATATATTCAAGGAAAGTAAAAATTTAATGAGTTTAGGAGAGAGACACAGAAGTTTACCTCTACTAATATAGCATAAATTTGTGGGCATGGGATGTCAACAAAGTAAAGGATTTACAATGAGAAAAAGTAGTCTATAGTAGAGTATTCTGAAGTCCTTGACCAAAAAATTTGAAAAGTTAGGAAATGACACTGTAAAGTTTAGTAAAGTGTAGTTCCTATGGCCATGAAAGATGAATAAACACCTCATTGCAAACAGCTTTAGAAAACAAATATATTTTACTAAAACTAGAATGTGATTGTAAAACATACACTCTTGTTTATCTCTAATATAGAAAGAAAAATTGGTTTGGGGAAAGAGATACTTTAAGAACATCTACAATATAATTTTTCTTTTACATTCTATGATTCTGAGGGCCAGCGATGGGGCTCAGTAGTGATCTACATAGATGAAGCCCTAGAAAGAGTTATTGTTCAGTGACTAGTAGAGCAAAAAAGAATAAATGAACAAGATCAAATTTATTTCTATAAATAATCTGATAAAATATTTTTCATGGCACCAGAGAGGTGGCACTAGAGGTAAGGTGTCTGCCTTACAAGCGCTAGCCAAAGAAAGACTGCGGTTCGATCCCCCGGCGTCCCATATGGTCCCCCCAAGCCAGGGGCAATTTCTGATCACTTAGCTGGGAGTAACCCCTGAGCATCAAATGGGTGTGGCCAGAAAAAAAACAAAAACAAAAAAATAAAAATAAATAAAATATTTTTTATTATGGGAGCCAGAGAGATAGCCTAGAGGTAAGGCATTTGCCTTGAATGCAATAGGACAGTGGTTCAAATCCTGGCATCCCATATGGTCCCCCGAGCCTGCCAAGGGCAATTTCTGAGCTTAGAACCAGGAGTAGCCCCTGTGCGCTGCCAGGTGTGACCCAAAAGCCAAAAAATATATATTTTTTCATTATGATTAAAATAATCCACTTTTATATGATTTTTTATATGTTTAAATATTTTACTAATTTTAAAATGCAAAATTAGTTAAGAATTTCCTTGAAGAACTTTTATATAGTGACAAAAATTGGCCTCAACAGCATACTATAAGCATTTAGAAATTAATAAAATATTTAAAACAACTGCTTTCAAATGAATAACAGGATTCTGTTGACTGAGAGAACAAACAAAACATTCCATATAATTTCTCTAAGTTTTCTGACTAAAGGCGTTTACCCAACTATAGATACAGAGAAGAGGAGCACAAAATTAGCACGGTGGTCTCAATGGACATGAGATGAAGATGACAATTGAGAAAGATAGGTAATAAAATTATGTTTCATAAAAATAGACATCGATATAGAAAAAATTTTTAAAATTGTGTAGAGTAGTTACCATCTGTTTTTACTATGGGTTAGGCTGAATGTCTTTATAGTGAAAGTTCCAAAATTCAGTAAAAAAAAAAAAAACTACTAAAAACTCTAAAGTTGGTAATTCTCAGGGTCTGTTCAAGAAGTTAAACTTTAACATCAGAATGAGGAGTTCTTGGAAATAGCCTAGGTGCCTAATGAAAATCATAAATCACATACAAATCATTTTTGGAAGTAAAGCAGTGTTACCTCTGCAGGCAACTTTAGTATCCTTGAAATTTTTATTTTAAAAAAGTAAACAAATTGTCTTAATTTATCAGCAAGTAATTTGACATTAAACAAATATAATCTCTCTTAAACAAAGATCATCTCTCTTAAAGGAAGACAACAAAATCAGCACATACAGGCATAAAATATCCAGTCTGTGCAGAACCCAATAAAATATTGCGAATCATGAAGTCAAAGAAGTGACTCAATGATAGAGTACTTTCCTTACACATAAGGATCTCGGTTCTATCTCTGACATCACACACACACACACACACACACACACACACACATACACATTACTAGATTAGTATACATGGAAAGATCCAAATAATTATAATTCCTAAATTAGAAGAAAAATCAATTAACAATGAAAGAATTTACAAAAGTATGTTAAAAGTTACTTGATATTTATGTGTTTAAAATAAAATATGAGTATATTAGAAAATTATTTTTCAAAAATATCAAAGGATGAAAAAATTTAGAGAATGGTATGAACAGAGAATTCAATGCTAAATAAATAAATAAATAAAATGGATGTCAATAAAATATAATTTCAACAACTGGTGGAAAAGAATAAAACATTTACATATAGACCAATGTCAAGCTGCATTATATATAATTACATGTTAACATGAAGATAAATATTAATCAACATGCTAAAAGCCAGCAATCAAGAAGAAATATTAAGTGCAGAGAAACTAACACTTTTTACACTCAGGAACATAGATAAATTACTATAGATTTTCCCTCTAAGGAATGTGCAAGTCGAAAGATCACAGCATGTCATATTAAACGAATTATAAGGGGAAATAAAACTGTTAACCTAGAATATACGTGGTAAAATCTGTCCCTCAATAATGTCCATAAAATCAGTTAATATCATTCTATAAAAATACTGCAACAAGCTGTTGTACATTAAGTGTAGGTAAAATGATACCAGATGTAAATTTAAATGGATATAAATAAGTGAGTTATGTGTTGCTATAAATGTGTGGATAAGTATAAGTAATATTTTTCTGTTAAAACGTTTTAAACACAATTGACTTTTTCATAGGGATGATACTCAGAGAGCTGTTGAAAATTCTTAATTGATGGCACAGGTTTAACAGTTCTATGATAGCTAAGGGGATTGGGATATGTATCACTATTTCAAACGCTGGCCACCTACAAAGTATGTGCTTTACAATTTGAATTACCTCCCAACCCCTATAGTTGACTTTTTGAAGCAAAAACTCAAATTTTAATGGAGTGTGCAAATAAAATGCATTAAGAGCAACACACAGTAGCAGTGGGTAATAGGAGTGTTATCTTAAAATAAGATAACTTAAAGTAAGTTACCATATTTTCTGAGTTATAAAACAACTGGGTCTATAAGACGACCCCCTACTTTTCCTGTTAAAATATAGGGTTTGAGCACTGGAAGCCGCATACCAGCGATGACACCAGGAGGCTGTATGGGATGCAGTGCTCGGTTACTCAGCTCCTCTGTGTGCCCTGAAAGATTAATCAGAGCAAGCAGAGGACTGAGTGATGATGCCTGGCAGCTGGATGGGATGCAGCAGTAAGAGGGGGGCGGATCACTCATACCTGAAGCTGGAATAAGTTTCAGCATGCTGTATAATGGCATATAAGATGACCCTCAACTTTTAAAAGTTATTCATCTGTTAAAAAGTAGTCTTCTACTCTGGATAAAAGTAGAAAGTTTAGCAATGCCTATAGAATTTTCAATGAGCATAAAGTTGTATATACTTAAGTTTTGTTAAAATGTAAAATGGAAGGTAATTCCCCTTCCCCCAGAAGGTCATTTTTATTGAGTGAGTGGCAAGAACTTATTTTAAATATTGTGAAAAGTTATAGATGCATATTGCAAAAATTTAAAATATATATATTATTTAAAAAATTAATAAATAGTAATATAATTTTAAGGTAGATTGTAAAAGGTTGAAGTTGCATATTATAAACCTAGGTCAACTTTTTAAAAACAAAAGAAAAAGGCCAGAAGACTATTACAGGGGTTAAGGTTAGGGATAGGGTTACATGTGAACAAACCAGTTTCAACCTCTGGTACCATGCTCACCACCAGGAGTGGTCGCTGAGCACAGGGACAGGAGTAAGTCCTGAGCACCAGTGGTGTGGTAAAAACAAAACAAAAACAAAAATACTAAGAAAATAAAAAATATCAACAATATAATAAGGAATTAACAAAAGATTTTACATATACGCTTCATAAGAAAAGTATAAAAAAAATTGGGGGCGGAGCAGTGTGCAAGCGGTAGTGAATTTGCCTTATAATAGCATACTAGGACAGAAGCCAGAACTATATGTTCCCATATAGTCCCCCAAGCCAGGAGCAATTTCTGAGTACATAGCCAGGAGTAACCCCTGAGTGTCACCGGATGTGGTCCCTCCAGAAAAATTGACAGTAACACCTGAATATGAGGTCAACACTTTTCTGCTACATTGCTATAGTACCTGAATATATATTTACTATCATCTGAAAAACACAAATAAAAGAACACTAACATTTCTCACAACACTCATAAATGTATATTATTTTTAAAGAGACTAAGTGCAGCAATTGATTTTAAAGATATAGAGCAATTGCAACATTTCTACACTATTGATAGGAGAATTAAATGGCACAAGTAGTTTTAAAAGCAACTTTTCAGTTTTTCTGATTAACAACTCAGTAATATTTTAAAAAGAAAACTTGATTGATTAATTGATTGATTTGGGGGCCACATCCAATGGCGCTCAGGGGTTGCTCCTGGCTCTTTGCTCAGAGCAACCGTGGGGAACTATATGGGATGCTGGGAATCAAACCGGGTCCCTCCCAGGAAGGCGGCATGCAAGGCAAATGTCCTACTGCTGTGCTATCTCTCCAATCCCAACAACTCAGTAATTCTACTTTCAGATATCAAGTCCAAATTTAAAGTGTTATGTACATGTATATTCACATCTAAAATATATTCATAAAGCAACATTCATTGCATAATTTAATGAAAACACAAATATCTAATCATTTAAGACCTAAAGTTAAATAAACTAATAATACAATATGGATGAGTCTTCAAAACTTGAGCCAAACTAAATAAAGCTGACCCAAAAGAATTCACCCTATAGGACTATTTTTATTTGTGAAAAAAACAATCTGTGATGCCAGAAAACAGATCATTTTTCAAAGAAAAGAAAGGCAATTTTTCCTAGGAAATGGCACAATTGTTAGGGTGAGGGAAATGTTCTATACATTGAATGTAGTGTTGACTACTTATATCCATGCTTTATTTGTTTGCACTTTATTTTACTCATAGTGATTTACAATACTGTAAATGTCCACACATAGAACAGTCCAACAGCACACCCTTTACCAGCTCCTCCATTTTCCTCCCCCATAGTCTCAAAAGCCCCTTATTTAAAACCTCCATCTTCTCCCTCCCCATGATGAATTCCATTCTCTAAAGCAGTTGACAGATTCTGTACTCCCTTACTGCTTCTTTATATATCACGTATGAGGTCATTTTGTAGCATATGTAACAAGAATTCCATCTTAGTTTAATTTGGGAAAGGATAATAGGCTCTCTGACAGTCAATTTTTTACATTATTGTAGTACACAAATCATTACCTTATCATTTGTGTAATCATGTCAATAACAACTTCTCTTTAATCCAAATAGATGTCAAGAGCATATTCTCAAGAATGACTCCAATCAATACATGACGAGATTCATATGACTGGATGTGAGCCCTCTCAATAGTTAAGTGTTTATAAAAGTCATTTATAAGACTCTACTTCTAGCCCTTACTAGTTTGCTAGCCTATGTACAATCTTCATTTGATTTACTGATTTAGGTTGCATTTCTTTTGTTGCTGTCTTAAATAAGTTTCTTCCATGCAGGACATACTGGAGCTGGAAAACAGCTGGCCAATGTCCTCCAAATAGTGTCATGTTTAAAAATTCATGGTTAGTCATTTCCCAATTGTGCTTCCTCCAAACTAAATAATCCTAATTCCTTTAATCTTTAATCATGCATTCAATTGCTTAGGCCCTTTCTTAAACCCAGGCAACTAGATATGAGATAGTTCCAACCATTTGTTTAGATCACAGATTTCAATTCCCCTTTAACTTTGATTAGAACCAGTTTCTCTAGCGCACACAAATTTATTTTTCTTGTCTCATGACATAAGATAAATTCTTTTGAAGTGTACAGAAAAGTGCTGTCACGCACCCAGCTGTTTCTCTTTTTATTATCTAGATTCTAGCCAATTAGTGAATTTAAAAAAAATGACTTTGAGAATATTCTTCTTTAATACTGACAGATCAATAAACTCCAATTTAGATTTTTTTCCTATATAGGATTCCTCCTACTAAAAAGCCAGGTGGAAGAATGATTTTTGAACTGTATTAATGAAGATAAAGGTGTACTTAGGAAAAATATTTTTTCTTGATATATTTTGTTCTTAACATTATTGAAAAGACACATCTTTCATGATATAAAAGATAAAATTAGTATTGTTAGCTATGTGCTTGTTACAGAAATCACTGTGGTGGTAAAATGAAAGTATTGATTTAGATTTTGCAAAGGTGATATATAGTCCATTTTCTATAAGAAAAATAACTGGATTACCATAAATTAGGTAGATTAGACATGAGAAGCAAGAATAAGAGTAAGGTGTTCTTGAATCTGTATAACCCAGCACTAAATCTGGCCAGTAGAATTTTTAATAAGCCTCCTTTTTATCCAATAATATTTTTCTTAATGGGAAGTCTTTTATTTTCATGCTCAATACTGATTAAAATATATACAAGCATTTATTCGGTTTCAAAAATTTTGGTACCGTCATGAAATTTATTGAGTTATAGATAATCTGGTGCAAATAATAAAAGCTACTTTTTTATAATGATTGTAAATATACATATTAACATTTTATAATGTAATTTAAAGCAATAACAATGCAAGTCATAATATTTAGACAAGCACGAAGAAGTAGGTATTAAAATAGATGCATAGGTAGAAAAAAATAACCAAACATCTCAGCTAAAATAGTTATGGTTATGTCATCTCAGTGATTGATGAGACCAGTGTATATATAAACACATAAAAGCCATGTTGAGGGGCTGGAAATATAGTACAGCAATAGAGAATGTGCTTTACACACATGCAGCCCACTTGGACTTAATCCAAAGCAACTCATTTGGTACCCCAAACCCACCAAAAATGATTCCTGAGCACAGTCTAGAAGTAAGTCTTGAAGACTTCCAGGTATGGCACAGCAATTAAAACAAAAACAACCTCCACCCAGGAAAGGATTTCACCTATCTATAACTCAACTATGTGGAAACCTTAAATATTTTAGTTAAAATAAATTAAAATTAAGGGGCCGGCACGGTGGCGCTAGAGGTAAGGTGTCTGCCTTGCCAGTGCTAGCCTAGGACGGACCACGGTTCGATCCCCGGCGTCCCATATGGTCCCCCAAGCCAGGAGCGACTTTTGAGCACATAGCCAGGAGTAACCCCTGAGCGTCACTGGGTGTGACCCAAAAAATTAATTAATTAATTAATTAATTAATTAAAATTCACATTGCTATTGTTATGGGAAATGGAAAAATACTAAATGGGAAAACAGTTAACTTAAAAGTCAGTATTTTCTATTTGAAAAGATTAAATACTAGAAAAAAGTAAGACAACACTAAAAACATCACTCCACAATTCTATGTCATAATATTTGCAATGTTCACAATTCATTTCTAAGACATTATCTCAAAAAAAATTTCCCCATAATCTCCACACTTCCTTTATTTGGTTTGCAGGTCTTCTTTCCTTTCTCTCTGCTGTTAAATAATCATTATTATTTAATATGGTAGGTTTTTTTCTAACTCTTATTTTGTTTTTGTTACTTTTAATTCAGATAAATTTCAAAAATATCATTAATTCATTGTAATGGGAGTTGCTCTAAGAACTGTTATCACATCTATTAAGATATGGAGACTCTATAGTCCTAAAAGTTCCAATCCATTAGTACTATTTTACTCTTTAATTTACTTACCCCCTCAAGACACAGAGTATTCAAATATATATATTTATACATATTAATTTCAACATTTAATATAATAGCTAGGATATGGAAACAATCCAAAAGTCTAATGACAGATGGACAGAAAAAGAAGTTGTGGTATATACCTAACTGGAATACATCTATAAAAGATGAAATCTTGTAACTTGATGCAACATGAATGGAACTAGAAAAGTCATCATATTAAGCAAAATAAGGCAGAAGGACAAACCTCAGATGGGTGAGGTCATTTGTAAGTATACAGGAAGAGGAAAAGAAATAAACAATATTAAACCATTAAAAACCCTTGACCTTTAGTTAATACCAAACAATAATATTTGAAGACTAGGAATAGTAGAGGGACAATGGCAGAAGGTCTTAAGCATGTAAGTGGTGATGTGAGGAATAGTAACTCCTTGGGCATCCAGACTTTAAACTTTAACACTATTGTAACTACTCTTCTTAAATTATAATAAAATTATTTTAAAATTAGCAGTAATATACTTGTTTCTTTAAACATAATAAGAAATAAAGCACTATGAATAAATCTAAAAAATAAAAGAATAATATTGATAACTGGAATAATAGCACAGTGGGTAAAGCATTTACGTTGCACTTGGCAGACCAGGCTTTGATCCCTGGCTCCCCATTTGGTCTCAGGAGGAGTGATCCTGAGCTCAGAGTCAGGAGTGAACCCAGAGAACTTCTGGGTGTGGCAACAAACCAAAAACAAGCAAACATCCTTTTTGCATGGTGGCGCAGGAGTCTTCATCAGCAGTGCTAGTAGGACAACTATTCCTGGTAGTATCTGGATGGTATCACAGCACTGATCAGCCTAAAAAATATTGGAAGCTATGATGGCACCCTATTAGTGTTCAGTGATCACTAAGGTGTTATTAGAAGTGAAAAAAAAAAGTGCAAAACATGTACTACACCCTTTGAGTTATAGTCTCATGTGATTTTTTACATTTATTCTTAAAAATAATTTCTTTAGGCACCATGGTTACAAACAAGTGCATAATGGGTTTCAGTCATAAAATGTAAGCCCCCTCACCACTGTAACTTTCACACCACCCATGTCCTCTATTTTCCCACTTCCCACATACTCTGCTGTCTTAGAGACAGTCATTGTATTTCTCGTTCTATCATTATCATGATAGTTGTTAGCGTAGTTATTTCTCTAACTGCTCTCACCACTCTGTAGTAAGTTTCATATCATGTTCTGGTCCTTCTGGCCCTTATCTCTATTATCTTATCTCCAGGTATTATTACTATACTGTCTTTATTTTTCTTAAAATCCAAGAGTAAGTCTACTCTGTATTTATTTCTCTCCCTCTGGCTTATTTCACTCAGTGTAATAGTCTCCATATTTGTCCATGTATAGGAGAATTTTATGACTTTTTTTCCGTAAGAGCTGTGTAGTAGTGTTCCATCTTGAATTGTGTCCTCTCCAGATTTTTTTCTTTTACATTTTTTTTATTTTGGGCCACACCCAGCGGTGCTCAGGGGTTACTCCTGTCTATCTGCTCGAAATAGCTCCTGGCAGGCACGGGGGACCATATAGGACGTTGGGATTCGAACCAACCACCTTAGGTCCTGGATCGGTTGCTTGCAAGGCAAACGTCGCTATGCTATCTCTCTGGCCCCTCTTTTACATTTCTTTTGTCCATTTTTTATTGTATTGCTTTGCTCTGATAAATGGTTTTGTGAAGAGATTGGGTTCTATCTAAAAATTTTTAGGTTTTTCTAGATATTTTTTGTTTTGAGGTAATAATAAAGTTTACATCTAAAATTTTAAGTTGGCAGCCTATTGAAAGTAAATAAAACTTGAGTTTATTCTAAGTTCCATTATTACTGTGTTGTGAGGTCTTGCTACTTTAAAGTGGGTTTTCTTCTTCTTTTTTTTTTTTTTTATAAAAGTCTTTTACTATAGAGGTGCTTTGGTTTTTATTTCAATTCCAGTTTAGAAACAAACATTATCTCAGTGGTTGATTTCTGAGAAGCTCTTTGTCACACTTTCAAATCAAAATGATAACTTGTCTTTTATGAGAGTTTTAGTTTAGATATTGTATGTATCATAATATTCCCTTTATTTGAAAAATTTGCTGATAGTATGAGAATTACTTTGTGTGTGACTGACTTTCTCAAGTTGCTTTTAGGATTCTTTATGTCTTTGATTTTTCACATGTAAATAATTTAATATTTATTTTTCCTTTTCTCTGTCTTGAGATACATCTGTTGTAGTCTATCATGTTTAAAGATCTGAGGTATTTTTTAATCTGGTATTTATCTACTTCCTAAGTTTGGTAAAATTCTCAGCTATTATTTCTCAAATTAAAAGTCTGCCATATTTTGTCTTCTCTTTCTGGCCCTACTTTGATGTAAATGCTGTTCTTCAATATGTTACCATAGATTTCATCTTACCTTTAATTGTTAAACTATTTTTGAATTTTAATAGCTTTCATTAATCTTTGAGAAATTTGAGAACATTGATTTTTCCTTCAATTTCTACCATTCTGCTGCTAAACTTGTCTTAAAATTTTAAATTCATCTACCGGATCCTTTACTGTTATGATGTTTGTACTTTCTTATATTTTCTCTTAGACCTTCTCTGTCCTTGTTCAAGTTCTTAATAATTGGTTTTCTCATTTTAATAAGTATTATTAGAACTGCTAATTAAGTTATTTTCAGTGAGTTCACATAGCTCTTTTTTTTTTTTTTTTTTTTTTGGCTACACCCGGCGGTGCTCAGGGGTTACTCCTGGCAGTCTGCTCAGAAATAGCTCCTGGCAGGCACGGGGGACCATATGGGACACCAGGATTCAAACCAACAACCTTTGGTCCTGGATTGGCAGCTTTCAAGGCAAATGCCGCTGTGCTATCTCTCCGGGCCCACATAGCTCTTTTAATAAGAATAATAATCAAGCTTTTAAACATGATCCATCAATTCTTGTATGATTTCTCTGTCTTTTTTATGTAAATTCTTTTTTTCTGTTGGATTTATTTTTAAATCAGAAGTTTGCCTTTTTAAGTATATTATTCTATTTTGGGTGGGGGGGTTGGGTCACACCTGGCAGTGCTCAGGGATTACTCGTGGCTCTACACTCAGAAATAGCTCCTGGCAGGATCAGGGGACCATATGGGATGCCGGGATTTGAAACATCATCCTTCTGCATGCACGGCAAATGCCTTACCTCCGTGCTATCTCTCCGGCCCCTATTATTCTATTCTTATTGCATTTCTTATTCTTATAACAACACATTTAATGTATATTTATTCTATCACTCAGGCCTTTTCAGTTAAAGAATTTGGGCATTTTTTAAAGTCTTTGAATTCTACTTCCAATTTTTACTTATCTGATTAAGTTATATTCTTTATATTTTCTTGGTGTATATATCACTTGTTCCTTTACATGTTTATATAAATTTTATTGTACACAATATTTTTCCTGTAAATTCAGTGTCTATAATTTATTTTTATTATATATTTTCATGTTGGTATACAACCTTTATAAGTATACTCATCACATTTTTATTTTAAAATCTATATTTTACTCATATCCAATGAATATCTCTCATTCTTAGATATTCCATTTCTATAAGTGTAGCTAGCAACACTTTTCTGTTATCTATACTTTAAAGTTGAATTAACCTGACTTTTCTCTGCATTTTCTTAGCTGTCAAATTATATTATAAATTATGCTCTAAAAGTCTCTCTGCCATTTCTAAATTTATTAGAATTAGTTTTTCATTAGTTTTCTCCAGATTCTTTCCTTTAAATTTTTTAACTTTCTTTAATATTGAACCATTTCATTTGGGAACATATGATTAATGTTATTACATTTACTCATGCTTATACTTTGACACTAAAAATAATCATATTTCTCTCTTTTAAAAAATAAAATAGAATATGATCTAGATCGGTGAATTTTAAATCACCATTTAGTTTTGTTGAAGTTAATCAATGCCAATTCACCATGTTTTAGAACTTTATAGGTCAAATAAATACTAACTATTTTGTTACTTCAGATTATAAATTGATTTGTTGCTTCTACAAATATATAACACTAGAGATAAGCTTAAGGAGACTTTTTTTTAGGAATTTCTGTGTCTTCTGAATTTCTTTTAATATAGTTTTAAAATTTCCTTTAAACATGTGTTATCTATGCTTACTAAAGTATGCTCTAGTGATTTCCACAATTATTTCTCTTTTATTTGCTTGAAGACTCTCATTTACATCTTAATTGAAGGTATTAGTCAGTTTGCCTTCATTATTACCTTAAGCTCGATTTTGTAGGTGCTCAGTAATTATATAGTAAATTTAGTTGTGAATACAAACAAAAGTGCCAAAATATATATTCAGGAGAGAGTATCTGAAAAAGAGAAATATAATATTTGTCACATTTTCATCAAATGATAATACAATTCAGGCTTTTAAATAAATTCTTAGCTAAGTAAAAAACAAATAGGATATCTAGAATCTCTAGAATTCAATATGACTACAACTTTATTCCTATTTCTAGTTGACATAGACTGTGATAGCACAGTGGTAGCGTTTTTGCCTTACATGCTGCCGAGTGGAACAGACCCAGGTTGGGTCCTTGGCATCCCATATTATTCCCTGAGTCTGCCAGGACAGATTTCTGAGTGCATAGCCAAGAGTAACCCACTGAGCGCCTCTGGGTGTGCCCCCCCAAAAAAAATAGAAAGGAAGGAGGAAAAAAAGAAAGGAAGGAAGGAAGGAAGGAAGGAAGGAAGGAAGGAAGGAAGGAAGGAAGGAAGGAAGGAAGGAAGGAAGGAAGGAAGGAAGGAAGGAAGGAAGGAAGGAAGGAAGGAAGGAAGGAAGGAAGGAAGGAAGGAAGGAAAGAAAGAAAGAAAGAAAGAAAGAAAGAAAGAAAGAAAGAAAGAAAGAAAGAAAGAAAGAAAGAAAGAAAGAAAGAAAGAAAGAAAGAAAGAAAGAAAGAAAGAAAGAAAGAAAGAAAGAAAGAAAGAAAGAAAGAAAGAAAGAAAGAAAGAAAGAAAGAAAGAAAGAATGAAAGAAAGAAAGAAAGAAAGAAAGAAAGAAAGAAAGAAAGAAAGAAAGAAAGAAAGAAAGAAAGAAAGAAAGAAAGAAAGAAAGAAAGAAAGAAAGAAAGAAAGAAAAAGAATTTCTTACTCATTGAAAATTTTAATAATCATTGCAGATTACAATAATAATGCTGATGTATGCAGTTGGACTGGACATACCCTTTGAATACCCCCACTGTAATGACAGTTGAACCTAAACATGTCCCCTAGATACAACCCCTGTCATGCTAGGTGTAAAAGGGAAAACTTGGATTTGAGGGAGGCAGAATAGTGACCAGATCAGCACCAGCTGGTCCTAGGTGAGGGGCCAAGATAAAGCATTGGCAAGATGCTGCCTGCTTTGTATCTATCCGTCTTTCTTCCGCTATTGAACTCAGGCCTCCCTCAGCCACCTCTGTCCTGTGACACTCTCTCCCTTTCTCTCCTCTCACTCTCTCAGTCCCAGGTAGGCAAGTAAGCAGTTGCTACAAATTGGTGTCCCTGGGTGGCATGAGGCATCACCAGTAACTGGACCCTATTGGGCCCTGACAGCCTTGGGCTTCTGCAGTTTTGCAGCAACTGAGTAACTTATTGCAGTAACCTGCAGAAGTCTGGAAACCTTGCAGCCTACTGCAATAAATTCTACACAATATATTATGAAATCAGAGGATGTGGGGAAACAAAATAGTACCTCTGAAAACTGTTCTTATTTTTCCATTTTGACTATAGTTTTCAAATAAATCATATCAATATCTTTAAAATGCTATGACAACTAAACATAAACCATGAAGATTTCTTAGCAGTTAGAGGACTGATTGAAGTCAAAGTGACTCATGAAAGACCATGGAACAACTTTAGAGATGATCCAGAAGATGATTAAAGGATTGGAAATAAAGATTGACATTGAGAGGTTAAAGCTGGAATTATACAAGCTGATGAAGAAGAAAAAAAAAAAACAGCAATTTTATGCTAGATTTAAATATACAAAAAAGACTTTATTCTGTGAGTGGTGGCCAGCTGTTTCCAAATTCTGATGTGCATAGATAATATGTGTTTCGAGTATATTAGAAGGAATTTAATTTTTTGGAATAATTTTTATATAAGCAATGAAGTTCAGATTTGGAAAAAATCTATCTGAATTAGACAGGACTTTATCCATATTCTGAGGTTGCTGGAGGAGATAAGTTGATTGTGTAGTTCCAAGGCTTATCTTGCATTTTTTTATTATCAAACATTTATATATATGTATATATAGTAATAATAAAGAAAACTCTTCTTTTGTTAACTTCTCACTTATCCTACTCAAGAAAGTCACTATAAAGCTTTATGTTTCTGTGCTGGAGCAATTATATAGCAGGTAGGAAACATGTCTTGCATGTAGTCCACCAGCTTCAATCCCTGGCAACCTATGTGGTTTTCTGAACACACCAGGAATTAGTCCTGAGTGCAAAGCTTAGAGTAAGTCCTAAACACTGTCAGATGTTACCCACCCAAAAAAGACAAAGGTAAATTAAAATTAAGTTTTGCATTTGTGGAAACACTTTAATATCATAGTGAGCTAGACGGTTTGTTCCTGAGGTTTGTGAAATTCTAATTTCTGAATAATACAATGAAAAGTATTTTGTTGCACATAAATATATATAAACTAATTGCCAATAATTTTACTATAGAATATTTATTAAGTATTTCATATTCAGTTACTTCTTTTTATAAAAATATAAATTTCAATACAGTCACATAGTACGTCAAGCAAGGCACTTACCTTGCATGACCCAAGTTAGGTTCTTGGCTCCCCATATGATTTCTTTGGGAATCCCTGAACATAGTTTTAGAAGTTAGCATTAAGCAACAAAGGGTGTGGCCAAAAGTTAGTGTATATATAAATTGACATTAAAATTTAACTCAATTTTATATAATTTTGGATTGAGGAAAGTGCTAAATGACATACTTCTTAAAATATTTTTCTAGGATTTAAGGAAAAAATTGATGTTTTCAAACCTTTATTTTATTTATTTACACAAAAATTAGGATGCCGGGATTTCTTAACTAAATTATGTGCTATCATACACATAAAATAATAGATAATCTGGTAGCAAGGTCCTCTTTGTGACTCAGAGCACCATATTTACACTAAGGTCAGTGGACATCAATAAGATCTCTCCACATAACTCCATGCGTGCACATTTTTTCAATCAATGATCCACACCACAGTACATAATAAATACCTCAATACTGCAAAGATCACAATGGGAAAACAATGCAGAACCCCACAATGCTCAGTGAATGAAGAAGGTAATTCTAAAGACCCAAACAGTATCCAGTATCAACAGCTATATAACCTTTCTGATACTGATTGGGGGGGGAGGGGCTGAGCACACTCTCTGGTGTTCAGGGGTTACTCCTGGCTCTGCACTCAGAAATCGTCCTGGTTCAGGGGACCATATGGGATGCCAGGGATCGAACCCAGATCTATCTTGGTCAGTCATGTGAAGGCAAAAGCCCTACCGCTGTGCTACCACTCTGGCCCTGATAAGAATTTTTGAAAGGAAATGTTGAAGATGTTCAAGAACTCAAAGAAACCATGACAAGACAGCCAATAAGATGCAAGGAGATATGAAAACAGAAATGAGAAAACTTCAACAAAAATGGTAGAGTAGGAAAACTTGATAGGCAAAATGAAAAACTCACTGGGAGACCTCGCCAGCTGAACAGCTGTTTAGAATAGAATCAGTGAGCTCAAAGATGAGCTGTATAGCACCTTCAGACCACAGGCAAAGTTCAAGGAGTCTTAAAATAAATGAACAGAATAGAACTTTGAGATTAATTCAATAAGTACACTGTGAGAATCATCAGCATACCAGAGGATCAGGAAGACCAGCAAAATCAGGAGGATCAGAAAGATCGTGAAGAAGCAATAATCAAAAATATCAGTGCTAGAGTAGAAGAACTTCCTAGAATAGCTCATGTACCCATATACTAGATGTCTGAAATTTATTTTCTAAAAAAAGATTTAAATAGAAATACTCCAAGAAACACTCAATGATAATTATAAAAATTTAGATAGAGATAGAATACCTCAAGATCAAAGAAGAAAATCACATGCAAAAGGGCATTCTTAAGATTTACAGCAGATTGGGGCTAAAGAGATAGTACAGCAGTAGAGCATTTCCCTTGCACACAGCCAATTAATATAGATGGTGGTTCTAATCCCAGCATCCCATATGCCATGCCTGCCAGGAGTGATTTTGGAGCCCATAGCCAGGAGTGACTCTGAGTGTCACTGGGTGTGGCCCAAAAACAAAGAAACAAAAAATACTGAAGGGTTTATTTTAAGACAAGAAAACCCCACAAACACACCTAACTTATACACAAAGACAGTGCAGAATTCCAAGGCAATACTCTCTCTTAATATCAATGAACAAAACTGTATTGAGTAAGAAAAACAGAATGGCAAATGGATTAGAATATTGAATCCAACATTCAGCTTCCTACAAGATAAACAGTTTAACAGTCAGAGCAAACACATACTCAAAGTCAAAGGTTGAAATGCAATATTTCAAGCAAACAACTCCTTCATAAAGTCTGGAATAACCATATTAATATCAGATGAAATAGTCTTCAGACTCAAAAGAGTTATAAGATAAATAGGGTCATTTCTTAATAATCAAGGAATATGTACATCAGGAAGAAATCCCACTTCTAAACATATATGAGCACAATGAGAAGCCAGCAAAATACTTGAAACAACTGTGAATAGACTTGAAGAAACACATCAAGAGCAACACAGTAGTAATTGGAGACTTCAATACCACTCTATCACCTCTTGATAGATCAACTAGGCTAAAACTCAACAAAGATATACTGGTTTCAAAAAAAGAAATAGAACAGAAGAAGTTAGTAAATATACATAGGGCTTTTTTACCCCCAAAATACAAATTCTTCTCCACTGCATAGGAGACATTCTCCAAGATAGACCGCATAGTGGATTGTTGTTTTAATTTAAATTAATGAGTCCTAGAACTGGGGGTGGGGTATAGTGAGGCCTTTCTGGGCTTGACCCAGCTCCTGCAGTCCCTAAAACCTATCAGAAAAATGTGATATTATGAATAAAGTTGATAGTGCTGGCGGGATGTGGGGAGAAAGAAAATTTCATTCACTGCTGGTAGGAATGCCATCTAGTCCAGCCTTTTTGGAAAACACTATAGAAATTCCTCAAAAAATGGAAATTAAACTCCCATATGATCCAGCTATACTACTCCTAGGGAAATACCCTAAGAACACAAAAATACAATACAAAAATACCTTTTGCACACCTATATACATTGCAGCACTGTTTAAAATCTGGAAACAACAAAGATGTCCAACACAGATGAGTGGCAAAAGAAAAAACTGGTACATAGACACAATGAAATACTATGCAGCAGTCAAAAAATGAAGTCATAACATTTTTCTACACATGGATGGACATGAAAATTATTGTGCCTTATAAAATAAGTCAGTGGGAGATAGGCACAGAACAGTCTCACTCATCTGTGGGATTTAAGAAAAACAAAAGACGTTATTGTAATGATACCCAGAGACAATAGAGATGAGGGCTATAAGGACTGGCCCATGATATGAAGCTTACTACAAAGAATAATGAGTTTAGTTAGAAAAACAACTATCATGACAATATTAGTGAGTGAGAGAAATTGAATGCCTATCTCAAATATAGACAGAGGGTGGGGGAAAAGGGAATTGGGGTTACTGGTGGTGGGAAGGAGGCACTGGTAAAGGGGGTGTTCTTTTTTTATAACTGAAACCCAACTAAAAACATGTTTGTAATCATGTTGCTTAAATAAAGATACTAAAATAAAATAATAAAATAAAAATAAAGAAGAAAGTTTATGGGCCAGAGAAATAGCACAGTGATAGGGTATTTGCCTTGCAGGCAGCCAACCCAAGATGTACCTAGTTTTGATTTCCAGCATCCCATATGGTCTCCTGAGCCTGCCAGGAGTGATTTCTGAGTGTAGAGACAGAAGTAACCCTGAATGCCTCTGGTGTGGCACAAAGAAACAAACAAAAAGTTCATAACTGCAGAGGCATTCATGAGGAAGATAGAAAAGATCTACATAAATAATTTAACTCATCTTAGGAAATCTTATCTTAGGAAACACATTTTCAGAAATTAAAAATGACCAACAAAATGAGCCAAAAGCAGACAGGAGGGAGGAAATAATAAGACTTAGAAAACAAATATATAAACTAGAAACCAAAAAATAAAACAATACAAAAGATTGATGAAAGCAAGAGTTGCTTTTTTAAAAAAAAATAAAAATTATTAATAAATCTTGATAAAGACGAGAGAGAGAATCCTAATATACTGAATCAGAAATGGAAGGGGGGATGCCACTACAGAAATTTAAAAGATAATCAGAGATTATTTTGAGAATCTTTTTGCCAGAAAAAAATGGAGAACCAGAAGAAATGAATAAAGTAACTCCTAGAACCTCCCAAGGTTGAACCAAGATAATATGGCATATCTGAGCAGACCTATCACTATCATGGAAATTGAAGTGGTAATCAAAAGGTTTCCCAAGCGCAAGAGCTCAGGCTCTGATGGATTCATTAGTGAATTATTTTAAACTTTTATTTGTTTTTGTTTTGTTTGGGGGTCACACCCAGTGACAGACACTCAGGAGTTACTCCTGGATATGCGTTCAGAAATCGCTCCTGGCTTGGAGGACCATATGGTATGCTGGGAATCAAACTCAGGTCGCTCTGGGCCAACTGCGAGTAAGGCATACACCCTACCACTGCACTATTTTTCCTACCTCTATTTTAAACTTTTTTTTGGGGGGGTGTCACACCCGGCAGTGCTCAGGGGTTACTCCTGGCTCTAGGCTCAGAAATCGCCCCCTGGCAGGCACAGGGGACCATATGGGATGCTGGGATTCAAACCACCATCCTTCTGCATAAAAGGTAAACACCTTACCTTCGTGCTATCTCTCCGGCCCCTCTAATTTAAACATTTAAAGAGGACCTACTGTCAATATTTTTCAGACTCTTCCAGCTAACAAATCCTAATACCAAAAACATAGAGATGACACGAAATGTTATAATAATAATTACAGGTTAATATACTTGATGAACATGGATGTATAGATCCTCAACTAAATAATAGCAAATAGGATTCAATAGTTTATCAAAAAGATTACTCATTGAAGTTGGAATCCAGGCATAACTAAGGATCAATATTCTGGAATGTAACTTATGAGAATACTCCAGGAACTGAGGAGAAAATATAATTCAAATGGTAATATTCCCCAATGCATTGTAGAGTTAGTACAATCCCTCAAAGAATAACCATGATATTTGTCAAAGAAATAGATCAAACACTCCTGAAATTTATATGAACTGAGTAATTTAGCTACTCAATGAGTAGCTAAAGTAATCTTTGGGAAAAAGAAAATAGGGGCCATAGAGATAGCATGGAGGTGAGGCATTTGCTTTGCATGCAGAAGGATGGTGGTTCGAATTCCGGCACCTATATGGTCCCCTGAGCCTGCCAGGAGCAATTTCTGAGTGTAGAGCAAGGAGTAACTCCTGAGAGCTCCCGGGTGTGACCACAAACAAAAACAAAAACAAAAAAAAGAAACAAAAAATAAATAAATAAAATAAAAAATAAAATGGGAGGCATCACTTTGAAGTTGGCATCACCAACTTCAAACTGTACTAAAAGCAGTAGTCATTAAAAACAGCATAGTATTGGAATAAAGACAAACCCTCAGATCAATGGAACATCCCAAGGCAAACTCTCAGGTATATTATCAGTCAATTTATCTTTGGTAAATAAGCATAGAATACAAAATGGACCAAGAAAACTCTCTTCTGCAGGTGTTATTAAGAAGTCAGACCTCTTTTTTAACACTGTTCATAAAAGTCAAATCAAAATGAATTAAAGATCTTGATATTAGTCCTGAATCCATAAGGCTCATAGAGCAAAATTAAGGAAAACTTATCATGATATTGAAGCTAACACATCTTCATGAATGAAACACCACTGACCAAGCAAGTGGAAGCAAAGATAAATAAATGGAACAACATTAAACCAAGAAGCTTTTGCACATCAAAGGAAATGGTAAACAGAATATGAAGACTTCCCATGAATTGGGAGAAACTATTCATCCCATATTTATTAGCCTGGAGCAGTAGGAGAGGTTCAGCAAAAGGTGACAGGAGCTGGGAATCCAGTAAACTGTTTCTCAGCAGTGACCATCCAACAGGAGCAATTCAAGAGAGGTGGCAGTCATCCAGCAGAAGAAATCTGGCAGGTGCCATAATTGTCAGAGTCTTCTAACAGCAAATAGCACTTCAGCCTGGGACTTTATATACCCATACTGTGGAAGTTACAAAGGACAGCCTTCTGTTAACTGATGTCTTCACCCTTACATGGACACTGCAACTCTTATACCTGACCAGGGGCCTTAAGAGTCTTGGTTTCCTTATACATAAGTATTTAATGAGGGGTTAATATCTAAGACTTATAAGGCACTGTGGTAAAGTTTAACAAAAAAAAATCTAACCCCATCAAAAAATGGGGAGAAGAGATGAATATAAACTTTCCATCGTTATCATCTTATTATCAGCAATATGCAAATCAAAACGAGATAACATCTCACACCAGAGAGACTGACACATATCAAGAACAGGAACAAGCAGTGCTGGATAGAATGCAGAGAAAAAGGGACTCTCATTCACTTCTAGTGGGAATGTAGACTGATCCAGCTTTTGAAAAACAACTGGAAATTCTTCAAAAAACTAGAAATTAAGTTTTCCAGCAACATAATCCTGAGAATATCCCTGAGGGCCCCCAAAACACATTGCAGGAAAAATATGTGCATTCCTTTGTTCATTGCTGCACTATTATATTCTCAACAGCTAGGAAACAACCTAAGTGTCTGAGAACAGATTAATGAATAAAGAAACTATCATCGATCTATACACATTATCAAGAATAATGAAGTCATGAAATTTGCATAGATGTAGAAAGATCTAAAGTGTATTATGCTGAGTAAAATTAGTCATAGAAAGAGAGATAGACACAGCTTGATTGCACTTATTTATTAGATATGAAAAGAGATAGTGTGGGAATAATATCCAAAGACAATAAATAAAGATGAGAGCCATGAGAAGCAGTCCATGGGTGAAAGCTAACCATAAAAAGTAGAGTTGGACATGTAGAAAAAGAAGGGACCACTGTGACAATGATAGTTTGGAATGTTCCGTCTGAATAAGAGTTGGGTGCTAAAAGGAGATAAAGGGATTTTCATGATACCCCTTCAAAACAATATTGGAAACCACAATGTCTAAAAGGAAACCAGAAAGTAAGAGAGAGAAAAAGAGAAGAAAGAAAGAAGGAAAGAAAGAAAGAATGAAAAGAAAGAATGAAAGAATGGAAAGAAAGAAGGAAAGAAAGAATGAAAAGAAAGAAAGAAAGAAAGAAAGAAAGAAAGAAAGAAAGAAAGAAAGAAGAAAGAAAGAAAGAAAGAAAGAAAGAAAGAAAAAAAAAGAAAGAAAGAAAGAAGAAAGAAAGAAGAAAGAAAGAAAGAAAGAAAGAAAGAAGAAAGAAAGAAAGAAAGAAAGAAAGAAGAAGAGAGAGAGAGAGAGAAGAAAGAAAGAAAGAAAGAAAGAAAAAGAAAGAAAGAAAGAAAGAAAGAAAAGAAAGAAAGAAAGAAAGAAAGAAAGAAAGAAAGAAAGAAAGAAAGAAAGAAAGAAAGAAAGAGAAGAAAAAAGAAAGAAAGAAAGAAAGAAGAAAGAAAGAAAGAAGAGAAGAAAGAAAGAGAGAGAAAGAAAGAAAGAGAGAGAGAAAGAAAAAAGAAAGAAAAGGAAAGAAAGAAAAAGAAAGAAAAGAAAGAAAGAAAGAAAGAAAGAAAGAAAGAAAGAAAGAAAGAAAGAAAGAAAGAAAGAAAGAAAGAAAGAAAGAAGAAGAAAGAAAGAAAGAAAGAAAGAAAGAAAGAAGAAAGAAAGAAAGAAAGAAAGAAGAAAGAAAGAAAGAAAGAAAGAAAGAAAGAAAGAAAGAAAGAAAGAAAAAGAAATGTGTTTGTCATAGAGACAGGAAGCAGGAGAGAGCAGAAGGGAAACTAGAAACAGTGGTGGTGGGAATGTATACCAATAAAGAGATGGGTGTTTAACATTATATGTCTGAAACTCAATCATGAACAACGTTGCAACTGTGTATCTCTTGATGATTTAATTAAAAATTTATTTAAAATAATTAATTATTGATTATATTGGTGATGACTTTCTGGTCAGTTGTAGAGGTAAGAGGACATGTTCATTTTCCCAATGTAGAAGAAACAATAAAGGCTGAATTTAAGGAATTCTATCTTCAAAAATAATGTTGATTTGGGCTTTGTTATAAAGATTCTATCGAGGAACAAGAACATCTGGGCATAACAAGATATCAGAATACATTTTAATCGTGAATAAACAATGTTTCTCCAACCTGATCACTGTTGGCTACATCAATAAAAGGCCTGTCAATGATGAGAAAAATCATTCTCTGACACTTTGGCCACTGTTTGCCTAAACAGTATAGATTTAATCTCTTTGGAAAGCAAATCCATTCATGAGTTATAGTAAAAATGAGTCCATTTCTAACTGACTTTCCAAAAATAATAAATACAAACACAAGACATCTTTTATAATTAGTCTGCTTCTTGGCCGACCCATAAGCCTCACATAAAGGGTACTGAAGCAAGTCTTCAATCACATTTTTTTAGAATTGTCAGTGCTAATAAAAATTCCTTCAATTCAAGATATTTACCACTACTATAGAAATAGTATTTTTAATTCTATTGTAATTTTAGGCATTATGATTTCAATATTGTTAATTATAGGATTTTATGCATGCAATACTTCAATAACACACCCTCTACTAGAGTGTCCCTGCCATCGAATTCTGTTCTTAATCTGCCCATTCCTATCTGCCATCACGGCATGCTCAGTTATGTGGGTAAATTCTCAAATTAAATTGTCTTTGATCTTTTGTTATCTCTCTCATATTTTTCTTTATATTCCATATATGAACAAGCTTATTCTGTATTTAACCCTTTTCATATGACTTTTTCACTCAGCTCTCATACTCTACATATCCACCCATGTAGCATCAAATTGCATGGTTTTATCTTTTCCTCTACTTGAGTTGTATTCCACTGTGTATATGGACCAGTTTCTTTATCAATCATCCTTGGATGCTCGTACTGTTTCTAACAGCACAACTTAAGCAACTAGAAAAAAGACTAAACAGGGGTGAGAGAGATAGTACATTAAGGCACTTGCCTTGCACATGGCCAATGTGGGCTTGATCCCTGGTATCACATATGGTCCCCTGAGCACCTTCAGGAGTGCTTCCTGAGTGCAAAGCCAGAAATAATCCCTGAATACTACCAGGTGTGACCCAATATACAAACAAAACAAAAAAGAAAAGAAGACTAACAAAAGGGATCAAAAGCAAGGAAATTCAAGGAAATAAAGAACCTAGGGGGTAGTTTTTAAATGAAAGAGTTATTCAAGATCAAAATATATCTTACTCTTAATAGGGATTTTACTTATTAACTCTAGTTCTTGTTATCTTACTCTTACGCAAAGCCCAGCTGATATTTTTTAAATACAGGAAGAGGTGAATAAAGGTAAAAAGTAAGGAGTATTGCTACCACATATCACAGGCAGTCTATCATAGATGCAAAGAGATATTCTGGTACAATTATATCACCTCATGATTTCTACCCATATCAAGTCCTTTACAATATAAACTTGCTTAATAAGAACTTAAATATTTTTTATTTTCACTCAGTTACTTTGAAATTTTGATGAATTCTTCTCTATTGTCCTTATGTACTTGATTGTGAAGTAAAGAAAAAATATAAACCTGTCTTTGCTTTAAATATAATTTTAAAAATATTAAGAAATTTATATAAATAATTTATGATAGGAAATTATTCATACTGAGGAAACAGGTGTGCAAAACAGAAAATTAACTTAAAGTCACTAAGTATTAGGATCAGAGCCGGAGTGATAGCACAGCACTATGGGTTTGCCTTGCACATAGCCAAACCTGGACAGACCCCGGGTCAATTCTCAGCATACCTTATGTTCCACTGAGCCTGACAGGAGCAATTTCTGAGCACAGAGCCAATAGTAACTCCTGAGAACCACCTGGTGTGACCCAACACACCAAAAAATATTAGGATCTTTAAAACTATTCTGGGGACCAGAGAAATTGTACACAACAGGTAAGAAGCTTGCCTTGCACACTTGTAACATGGGATGGATTCTCACCAACTCATCTGGTCCCTGAACACTGCCAGGAGCTATCCCTGAGCAGAGTCAAGAAAAAATCCTGTGACCCACCCCCAAAATACACAAATTATTCTGAAATCTAGTACAGATTTTGTACTAGATTTGTTGCAGATTTCTTTTCAGTTTCTGAGACCCTGAATATTTGTCACATTTATTTGTATAGCAGATTAAATTAATAAAGTCTTTCTATGTAGTGTTTTGAATTTTAACCCACACACTTAAGTGATAGTATATAATATACACAATTAAGTAAACTGAGGCTGAAAAATTCTAGATGATTTCCCCAAAGATAGCAACTCCTTGTTTTAGTTCAATTCTATTAGAATCTAGGTTTGTAATTCCAAATCCAATGATTTACATCTTTCACTTCACAAAAAATTTCATAAAAGGATGTAGATACAAGAAATGCAATGCAATGATCAAAATGGGAGTTGTCTTGAACACCCTTGATCCCAGAGTATAATGAGGAGAAAATAAGAAACCAAGTGGAAAAGGAGAAAAATAAATAATAAAGGATTGGGTTCAAGGATCAAGTGGTCTCAGGTGCATTGATGGAGATATTAAAAAAAAGAACCAAACTAAACATTCGAGCCAAAGTCAACAACAAAGGAATAAAGAGACCCAAACTCTAACAATCTAGTGACAAGTCTGCAGTAAATCTTAGGGATGCTCCTTTAAATGTAATTTCCCTTTTTGATCTTGATACTTTAAGTGTTTCATTCCTATCTATGGGATTCCTCATTGTGACCAGGATGTGTTTTGGGGTTCTTTTCTTTGGATCTCTTTTGGCTGGTACTCTTCAGGCATGTAGGATTCAGTTGCATGCATTCTTTTGCTCTGAGAATTTCTCTGTGATGATGTCCTTGATTATTGAAACTGCATGGGGGTTTTCTTCCTGTGTTTCTGGGACTCCAATGATTCTTATGTTGTTTCTGTTGAGTTTATCAAAGATTTCTATTTTCATTTGTTACCATTCTTTGTGAACTATTCCCATTGTCTGATCAATTATTTTGAGGCTCATCTTCCAGCTCACTAAATTTGTCTTCACCACTGTTTCTCTGTTAGAGAGGCTTTCTAGTGAGGTTTTCATTTTGTCTACCAAAGTTTTCAGCCTTGTTATTTTAGTTTGAAGTTTTCTTATTTCTACTCTTAGGTCCTCTTGATTCATATTTGTGGCATGCTCCATTCATTCCATACTTTTTTGAGTTCTATGAATATCTTCCATATTTCTTCTCTAAAGTCCTTATCTGAGATGGTATTTCTTCTGTAAAGTTCTTATCTGAGAGGGTAGGTCGTTGGTAGTTTTTAGGTCATCACTACTACCATCTCCATTCTTTAAGCATAGTGGTATCCAACTCTAACAACCTAAACTTTAAATGGGTCTGTTATACTGGCAAAGGGGGGTGGTTAGGATACACTCTGGGAATATGGTGGAGGGAAGTTGACATTGGTATTGGGATTGGCCCTGATTCATTATATATCTGAAACTCAACTATGAAGGTCTTTGTAAACCACAACATGTCAACAAAATTAAATTAAATTTTAAAAAGGTATAGGATAAGTCACACCAACAAACTGGAAGACTTAGTGATAAAATGGGCTTCCAAATGAGCACATTTATGCAAAAAACTAATTTAAAAAGTTTAGTCTTTTTCAGCCAAAATGTAGTAGACATATGGTCCCTACCTTCCAAAAAAGTAGCTGTGAATGATACTATAATTATGAATAATTTGTTAGGTGTATGGGGGAAGAGAACAATCAGAGGGAGTGTGTTACCCTCACCCTCTCGGTTGAAACATCAATGATGATCAATGTGTAAGGAGTTATAAGGCCATTAGAATTCACAAAAGCCTACTGGAGCTCCAAAACAGCATGGAAACTAATGATCTGACCTCTGCCCAAGTATTCCTGGCTCGTTGTTTATTCTCACTGAAAATAATTTAAGGAAAGGACAAAAAGTGAAGAAACTTTTATTTAGATAATATGAGAATAACACAAGAGAGAAAAGTCATTCCAGAGAGAAAACAGGTTTTTCCCAAGAGAGGAGAGAGAAATGTACAGTAAAGAAATTATACACCTCAAATTAGGATGTCGAGTACTACCAGAAATGAAGCATGCCCCCTCATGTCATTGGAAATAGGAGGCCCACTAGAATAAACAGGTGTGGGCAACTTGTGAAGTAAGATGGAAAGATCATGATATTTGTCTTGCTAACACAGATTTTATAGATATATTTTCCCAAGTTGCCTCACCTTAAGGTCCCTTACAAAAGTATTGTCATAAAGGACTCCTGAATAAATCCTTGATGTGTCATTAAAGTATCTTTGAGGTGGTTTATAACTTTTTGAAATTTACCTGGTCTTCATTGTCGAGTTAATCTCTTACCTAACTGGCTGATTTAACTAATATTTCCTTTATATTAATTAGGCCCTTTTAGCATTAACTGATCACATATGTTCAGACTTGGGGTGAGGTTCATAGTTAAAATACAAGAAAAAGTAAGGAAAGTAAAAGAAATTTTAAGACTATTGGAACATAATTCTATAGTTGGAATAATATAGTTATATACAAAATAGTTAAATACAAGGAAAAGTAAGGAAAATAAAAGGTCTTTACTCTTTTTAGACTATTTAAGACTATTGGAACATAGTGGGACATAATTCTACAGTTGAAATAACATTATTACAACCTGGTGCACAAACTCTGGAAGGCATCCCTGATATATATATATTAATATAATATTTATTTTAATCATAGTGGCTTACATATCATTGACGATAATATTTTAGGTACATATTAACATAAAAACAGGGGAGTTCCCATCACCGAATTGTCCTCCTTACACCTCTGCTCCTGTCCTACCTCCCATATCTTCCTCCCTCACCCCCGGGGCTGCTAGAATAAGTGCTTAGTTTACTACTTAGAGGTCCTACACCTGTTTGGTCTTGGTACCTCCCTTATTTTCTGCTCTAATTGGGTGGTAGGACTAGATAGTTCAAGTTATGTGGTTTTGTTTGAAGAAGAGAAAGGTACTAAACTGGAGGGGGAATCAAATACGCCAAAAATGGGTGGAGTTCTTCTGGAGACTCTCATCCTAGGTTTGAGAGATGAAGAGGAAAAGGAGGATGAAACACCACAACAGTACAAAAAGAAGTGTCAAGTAAAATATCCAGTGAACACTCCAACAATAAAGATAATCACCACATAAAGGCCATGGTCTTGAGATAAAAAACATGGCAAAGCACATAAAGGATGGAAAGAAAAGAAGAAAAAATACATAAATGGAGACAACTTCAATAACCACACCAAAACAAAGAAATCGGCAAAAACTAAATAACTAAAAAAGAAGATTGTTTTGTGCTTTTTTTAAAATAATATCTTTATTTAAGCACCTTGATTAGAGACATGATTGTAGTTGAGTTTCATAAAAAACACCCCCCTTCCCCAGTGCAACATTCCCATCTCCAATGCCCCCCATCTCCCTCCTCTCACCACCACCACCCCCCACCCACCTGTATTCAAGACAGGCATTCTGCTCTGGAAGACACCTTGTCTGTGCAGGCCCCAGAAAAGCCCAAGCAGTGGCCACCCATGCCACAGCCTAAGTGCCAGGCTCTGGCTGGTCCAGGAGGGCGGCAATTGGCCTCGTCCTCGGGCGTGTCCCTGAGCCACGTGGCAGTTTTGCACGGGCCACTGCAGCCTTCTTGATGACGTGTCCCGAGGGACGTCACAATCGCCACATGCGTGCGCCTATTGCCCTGTTAGGAGCAAAGGTGAGAAACGTGGGCTTGTCAATTCGTTTCTTGCGCTGTTCTCTAATGTGTTTTCCGAGCCCTTGATCTCAAGTCATGGGCAATTCTTTCAGTCGATTTTTCCACCTGCTGAGGTGCCGCCGTCCCAGGCTGGGGCAAGCAAGGCATCTCTACCCTATTCCAATCTACAGAAAACGTGCGGAAGGCTTTGACAGGGAGCATCCTGGGGCTCCCGCATCTGTCAACCGCCCGCACGGCGTCCCCAGGCCTATCCCATTGTACTTCAACCAAACTCCATGGAGGTACTGCGGCTGGCCACAGGCTCCAAAGTCCCTCAGGTTTGGAGACCAACGCATTCTTAGGAGACCCCCTCCGGCCGGCGTGCCAGTCTCCTCCGTGTCCTGAACACCATACGTGAGATCAAGCGAATGAGACGCCCACCACCTCCTCGTTTGCAGGGAAAAAATAGTGACACGAAGAGAGCCAAGGATGCCAGTGGAGAAGGCTTCTGTCCTGAAGACAACAGAAGATGGCAACGGCATCCCCAGAGGCAATGCTATCCGGAAAAGCGGCATGGAGCCCAGTGGCGCTGGGCCCAGCTCCATCAATGTCCAGCAGCTCCTCAGGCAGGCACAGAAGTCCTCAGCACAAGAGCTGCCCAAACACCAGCAGCCCAGGTCTACTGGCCCGTTGACACACAATGTGGCCACAGAGGACTCCAAGTCTAAAGAAGGCTTTGCAGGCAGCGCTGCATCTCCGGAAATGACTGCCAGGAGAGCCAGCAAACGAAAACAACCGATTCTATTTCTGGACAAAGAACAGCTTTCGCTTATGGACCTGCCCCTGGCCTGGCATAGAGATGATGACTTGCCTCCACCTCCGAAGCTGCCAGCCTTGGATCGCACAGTGATACACAATGCGGTCACCAAGGACTCAAAGTCTAAAGAAGGCTTTGCAGGGAATGCTTCACCTCCAGCAATGACCAGCAGAATAGGCAGCAAACGCAAGCAACCCACATTTATGGACAAAGAACTGTCTTCGGTTATGGACCAGCCCCAGGTCTGGAATAGAGGTGAGCTGCCTCTACCTCCAAAGCTGCCATGCTTCGATGCCACAATCCGCATATGTTGAGGAGTACTCAGGATCAATGATCAGAAAATGCCACCCATCAAGTAGTACTCAAGTCCAGTCACTACACAATTCCAACCATCAACATCACTCATCACCATCCAAGAGGACTTCCATCGGCTTTGCGACCAATGCCTCATCATTGTTCGTTTTTTTCCACTTTCTCTGGTATCTTATCATTTCTATAATCTAACATTTTTGTTTTAATATATTCTAATAAACAATATTATTCTACATGTTATCAAAAAATTGGTACTTTGAGATTCATTTATTTTCTAAACATCTGAGAGACCCTAAATATTTTACTTAAATAATACTATCCACTTAAGTAGCTGTGTTTTCAACTATGCATTTTAAACAACTGTCTTTTCACTTGTGTTTTTTTTTAATTTTTTTATTTTTAATTATGAGAACAAGGATGCAAAGAAAGAGGACAAGGTAAAGTCACAGTGCCTTTTTTTTTTCTTTTTCTTCCCTCCTGAACAGGCACAATAAATAATGGGGTCATTTGAAAAGGAATTCTCTCGGCCTAAGAGATAGAGGGTTTCTCTGCCCTTGAAGTATTTTGTCATGGGATTAACTATAGACTCCTTTCAGGTTCATTTACTCTCCTCTTGGTCCTTTTGTGGTGTATGAAAGACTTCTGCTCTGTCCTGGGTGATAAAATCACACCTCTGTTTCCAGAGATCTCAGTGTCTGCAAAGGTCAGAGACTGGATCTTATGATGAAGTCTTTCTTTGTGGTTCTAGAAGTTCTGTTTCCTCAGTGTCATTTTAATCCTTCTTCTGTGGTTGGTGGTCTTGGTCTTTGCGCTGATCCTAGGGTGGGGCCTGGGATAGCGTCTTTCGTTATGTTTCCAGAAGACCCATTCCGTTGCAATTGTCTCAGACAGAACTCTGAAACTAGAGGTCATGATTGTTGTGCAGGTCATAGCTCAATCCCTACACTAGGCCCTTTTTATTGGTCCCAGGATACATACAGTCAGGTCATGGTTCTATCAGCCAGTCATCTGTAAATCGTGATCTTGGCATTTGGACAGACCAAAGGGTGACAAGTCTTCTGATTTTGTCTTATCGTTAGCTGGTGAGGTAGGATAACCTGCTCTTAGGTCAAGTTGTTCCCAGTTTCCTCGTTGTCAAGATATCATATTAGAGCTGGCACTTGTTGGTGTCCGAGCAGTATTAAGGATGTCCCAGATGGGATTTGTTTCTTGTGGATGTTGTGAACAACTGTGTCATTTCTATGTCTGTGATCCAGAGTTCAAGGCCAGATGGTTGGTGTCTAATCACCTGGGGTCTAAGTTGGGTACACATGAAATATTTTCAAGGTGGGAGATGCCCCTGTATTGTAAAGAAGTATGAGTTTTTATCCCTAGTAGATAAGAGCTCGTTTTTTATACTTAAGATTTCCCCCTTTTTTTTAGTGTGCCTTTGCAGGGAGACAAGGTGCTACATTATATTGTCAGTGCATTTGAGGGTGGAAAGACAAGAAAACAAAAATAGGTCACACACCCAAAAAAGATAAAAATAGAAATAAAAATATATATGCTCATGTATACATATAAAAAAAGATTTTAAAATGAGGTAAAAAAGTAATTAAAGGAGCAAAGTGATGCAAGAGACTACTTTACATTAGGGGAAAAGCAGGTAAAGAGGTAGTGTAAGGTCTTATACTTATGATGGAAGTATAGGTTTCCCCATTGTCTTTTGAGGTTTTCTTGTGGTGTGTGGGTTCCCAGGCGCCTTTTCATCACACAACCTGACCCTCTTGAGAATGGCAAAAGCTTTGCAGCAGGGAGGTCTTGGGAGGAGTTCTTGTATTGGGGATACTTTTAGCACTAAGTCCGGTTTCAAGTAACAGTCCAAGTTAGGAAGAGTTGGTAAGGAGGACCGCGCAGCATGAGTCAGCAGGGGTGTTGGTTGCCTTTTCTTGCATGGACGAGGTGTGGATTTGACTGGTTGTCCTTTCGCTTGGGTCCTGGGTATTGGTTCCTTGGGGTAGGAGGTTAGTCTTGATGCAGAGCCTCAGACCAGTGGGTTAGAACAGAATTTTCAGACATAAGCCCCCAGATATACAGTCAACTATTATTTGACAAAAGAGCCAAGAACTTAAAATGGGACAAAGAAAGTCTTTTCAACAAATGGTGTTGGTACAACTGGAAAACCACTTGTAAGAAATTAAAAATTGACCTATACCTCACCCTATATACAAAAGTCAACTCAAAATGGATTAAAGACCTTGAAATAATATCTGAATCTATAAAGTTTATTGAGAAAAAAATAGGCAGAATACTCGAAGACCTATATATCAAAAGAGTCTTTGATGATAGAATACCAATGGCAAGAACTTTAGCATCACACATAAACAAATGGGACTACACCAAACTAAAAAGCTTCTGCATGGCAAAAGAAACCCTACTTAACACAAGAAGACAATTTACTGAATGGGAAAAAAAATCTTTGCACTCAACATATCAGATAAAGGGCTGATATCCAGAATATGCAAAGCACTCAGAAAGCTGAACCCCCCAAAATCAAATAAAGCCATAGAAAAATGGGGAGATTAAATGAATAGACACTTCTCTGAGGAAGACCAAAAATGGCCAACAAACACATGAAAACATCCCACATTCACTCATCATTAGGGAAATCCAAATCAAGACAACAATGAGGTACCACCTGACACCAGTGAGGATGGCTCACGTCAAAGATAATGGGAACAATCTCTGTTGGCGGGGATGTGGTAGAAAAGGCACTCTCATCCACTGCTGGTGGGAATGCCCCCTAGTCCAACACCTATAGAGAACAGTCTGGAGAGTGCTCAAAGATCTCAGAATTGAGCTGCCATTTGACCCAGCAATTGCTCTCCTAGGTATCTACCCCCAAGATGGAAAGACATTCATCCCAAAGTATATGTGCACCCCACTATTTATCTCAGTACTCAGTATAATAGCCAGGTCTTGGAACCAACCTCGATGTCCAACAACAGATGAATGGATCATTAAGATGTGGTATCTATACACAATGGCATACTACATGGCAGTCAGAAATGATAGAATCACAGACTTTGCGGCAACCTGGATGGACCTAGAACATATTATGTTAAACGAAGTAAGTCAGAAGATGAAAGATAAACACAGAATGATAGCACTATTCTAAAGCAAATAGAACATACACCTTATATACAACTAATACTCAACAATCAACTAACAAGGTTTAACAGGGTAGATAGTCCAAACACTGTAACAGTCAACTGTTACCGGGGACTAGTGCCCAAAACACATGGAAGAGGAACAACACAAACTCTTGACTACACATTATACCACAAAGAAACCAGTAACAGCAGAAACAGCAGCATAGAGAGAACAGGGATGTAATCAGTCGTCTACTACAAAGGCCCATAATAATCCCTTAGGGATATTATACAGGACCACAGGTAAAGAATACCATGGGAAATTACTGACTTCAACGGAAGCATTCCATAACAATGCGTTTTAATACCTTAATCTTACTATATTTAAAATAACCTTTCTGTCCACAGGCGTTCTTGGATACAAAGGGTGGACAAACTAAGATGGCATCTCGGGGCTCAGACACACAAGATACCATACCCAGCCTGCACTACGAGAATGTCCCCAGAAAACTCTTTAACATACCCTTTAACTATAGGTTATACCTTCTTTTAGGACCTGAAACACGTGAACAGCCAGACCACCGAAGCAGCAACTGTGTCCTACAGACTTATAATACAGGCTCTACTCATTGAACACATTCAAGCAAACTAGCATTCCCTTGCTCTTTTCTCCTCTCTTCTCACTACTTCCTTTCTTTCCCTCTCCTTTTCTTTTTAATTTATTTTCTCTTTTCTTCTCTCCTGCCCCTTCCATTTACTTTCCCCTTTCCCCCCTTTGGAAATATGATTATCCCTTCACCCCTCAATCCCATCCAGATTTCCCACCTCATTAAAACTCTTCACCCTCAGTTCTCAACCCATTAGGCATAAAGACAGACCTCCTACCCCAACGAACCAATACCTAGCATATATATATATATGTGTGTATATATATATATATATATATATATATATATATAATGTTAAAAGCTGGGTTAAAAGATATATGCATATCTTTTAACCCAGCTTTTAACATTTTAACCCACCTTTTATCTCCTAGCATCTTTTTTATTCAACATAAATTAACTGTTTATATGTTCTATTTTCGTTATCCTTATATGGGTTTTTATTCTTTTATGATTCAAAGCTATTCTACTATTGACTTGACTCTACATGGAGGACCTATTTCAGTGAATTATTCATAAGGATGATTATGCCAGAGGTCTGACCACCTTGTAGTATGCATGTCTTAGAGTCATATTTTCTACCTAACCCCAACATTTTCCAAGATTATCAAATCTTGTGATACAAACAATATTGACCATAAACAAGGTCTCCAACTCCAGCACTTGACAAAGCAAGATGCCTTTCATGGAAACCAGAAAGGGAACCTTATGAAACTTGGCCTTTATTGTTTTATAAACCTCAATCCATTGATTATTTTTTGGACTTTATTTTATTTTTGAGAAGTCTTATTTATTGCCTAGATCAATTTTAATTGATTATATAAACAAATATTTCAATAATATTTTAATAGACTAAGAAAATTAATAATAATGAAATCAAAATTGAAACTCTATTATACAAACAAGAATGACAACTGGTTAATCAAAACTTCACTAACTGTAAGAAATATTTTTATGTTATATAAAAACATTTTTTGTTTAATTTTTATTTATTTTATAAATTACCATGAGATAGAATTAAAAAGTTGTTGATAGGACCGGAGCACTCTGCAAAGCAGTAAGGCGATTTCTGAGCATATAGCCAGGAGTAACCCCTGAACGTTACCTTGGGTGGCCCAAAAACCAAAAAAAAAAAGTTGTTGATAGCTGAATTTTGATCACACAATATTCCAACACCAAACTTGTCACCAGTGTTGATTCCTTCCACCAATTTCTCCAGTTACTTTTTCATCATCCCCACCACCACACACCATCTCTTATAGCAGAAACTTTTCTTCTTTTTCTTTCTCTCTTTTATTTCCTCATATTTCATTTTAAAAATCATGTTAATAATATCAATTCTGAAGTGGTATTAAGCACAAATAATATATAGTTTAAATATAATAACTTTATGTCTAATCCCTATATTGGAATTTGTCAAGTAGCTCATATTACATAGACTCAATTATTTCTACATTTAAAATCTGAATACTGGTTTTCTTAAAGTGAGAATTTAAACACATTTTCACACTTTTAAATATCCCCCAATTTTGGTTTCAAGTCTATCACTAATTTTAAGAACTTATTTAGAAACAAATTTGGATGCCTCAAGCAGATAACTGAATGTTGGTTTTCAGTTTATTTTGTATGGGGTTTTGTTTTAGTTTGGGAGGTTAGCCTTTGTTTTTATTTGTTTTCATTTTTTGTTTTGGCTTTTGAACTACACTGACTATGCTCATGTCTTACTTCTGGCTCTATGCTCTGGAATTCCTTCTGACATGGATCACAGGACCATATGCCAAGCCTGGGATCAAACCTGGGTCAGGAATATAGTATGTTATTGATGTACTATCTCTCAGGGCCCTGAAATAGTTTAGAGAATAGTTTATCGTTTTACTAATATTTATTGTGTAATATTTTAGTTAATAAATTTATATAGCTTTAATAGTAAATTAAATAGCAAAATAATAAAATCAATTCTTTGAAAATATATAACATCTTTGATGGGAACAGAAGTATTAATATAGCTTGGATAATATCATAGGAGTTTGCTGTGCCATGAACCTCAGTAGCTGCTTTAAAGGAGAAAGGAAAATTTATTTGTGGAATTTTCCATCACATATGCTCAACTTGATCCAGAAATTCTTTTAGAACATAATAACAGTTAAGTTTTTAAAAGACTTAAAATGGAGAGAAAAATATATCTTTGCTGAATTTTAAATAAAGGTAATTTTAGTTCGAAAATGTTTTAAAAAAACTAGTAATATAACCTATGTAGGAATCTATAAAAAATGTCCATAGTTGATCACAAAAATAAGACAAATATTAGTGTACATATGTAAATATAGGGCTTCTAACGAAGTATTTTTAAAAGATACTTTAAACTTTTAGGAATAAAGGCAATGATAGGTGAGTCATGGTGACAAATTATAGTTATTGCTAATAAATTTGATGTTCAGTATAAGAAGAAAAAAAAAAGAAAATGTGTTCTTTTCCTTGAACTAAAAAAAAATAAGATCACAGAAATGACAGACTTGCTAAAATGGTCACTTTGTTGATTAAAAAAGTAAAGAAGTGATTTTAGACAGACATAAACATTGGTTGCTTTACAATCTTGTCTTCTGGAAGCATAAAAATACCAAACAAGCTAAACAGATTAGAGTGTTCTGTAATGCTTAATAAAAACCAAAAATGTTTCCTCAAAGAATAAAAGCTGTGGCATAAATTGAATTAGTTTCATATTCATTCTAAAGGGCAGGTACATGAAAGAATGACTGATCTAGTTATAACAAATGTTCAGAAAAAGAGGTAGGATAATAAAGAAGTAGAAAAAGTCAAATAACTGAAAGCAAACTTCTCTTCATAATTTAATCCATAGGAATTCATTTTTACTGCAACTGAGTCACAATACAAGTTGCAAAAGCAGTAATATTAATAGAGTCTCTCTGAATTAAAACTATTGGAGGCAAAATTATATGTTGTAAGTCAAAATGTGACAACAAAAAAGAAGAGTAAATGGTTTGTGCTGTCATAAAACTAGCCCAGGACAGAGGCCTTTATTATATAGACTGAAAAATGGTTAAAGCCTTTGGGTCTTTGGATTGAGTCATAATGCAGAAATTCCCTAGAATTGCATAGTGTCAAATTTTGTTTATTTAAAGATAAGTCTCTTAAGCTAACCATGTCAGAATGCTTTTAAGACTATTTCCACATCAACTTTGATCTTGTCTCGTAAGCCACTGAATAATCATGACTCTAGAATCTAGAGAGATTTTTAAGACTTAAATGATAGTGCTGTGGGTAGAGTTCTGCTTTGCACACAGCTGACCTGTATTTGTTTCTCTGCATCTCATATGGTCCCCTCTGAGCACCTCCAGAATTCCTGAGTGCTGAACCAGGAGTAATGTTAAAATGAAGATCCAGTGTTAACCCCTGAGCATCACCAGCAGTGGAAAAGGGAAAGAAAAGAAAGAAAAAAGGAAAGAAAACGAGAAAGAAGGAAGGAAGGAAGGAAGGAAGGAAGGAAGGAAGGAAGGAAGGAAGGAAGGAAGGAAGGAAGGAAGGAAGGAAGGAAGGAAGGAAGGAAGGAAGGAAGGAAGGAAGGAAGGAAGGAAGGAAGGAAGGAAGGAAGGAGGGAGGGAGGGAGGGAGGGAGGAGGGAGGGAGGGAGGGAGGGAAGGGAGGGAGGGAGGGAGGGAGGAGGGAAGGAGGGAAGGAAGGAAGGAAGGGAGGGAGGGAGGGAAGGAAGGAAGGAAGGGAGGAAGGAGGGAAGGAGGGAAGGAAGGAAGGAAGGGAGGGAGAAAGGAAGGAAGGAAGGAAGGAAGGAAGGAAGGAAGGAAGGAAGGAAGGAAGGAAGGAAGGAAGGAAGGAGGGAAGGAGGGAAGGAAGGAAGGAAGGTAGGAAGGAAGGAAGGAAGAAAGGAAGGAAGGAAGGAAGGAAGGAAGGAAGGAAGGAAGGAAGGAAGGAAGGAAGGAAGGAAGGAAGGAAGGAGGGAAGGAAGGAAGGAAGGAAGGAAGGAAGGAAGGAGGGAAGGAAGGAAGGAAGGAAGGAAGGAAGGAAGGAAGGAAGGAAGGAAGGAGGAAGGAAGGAAGGAAGGAAGGAAGGAAGGAGGGAGGGAGGGAGGGAGGGAAGGAAGGAAGGAAGGAAGGAAGGAAGGAAGGAGGGAAGGAAGGAAGGAAAAAAGGAAGGAAGGAGGGAAGGAAGGAAGGAGGGAAGGAAGGAAGGAAGGAAGGAAGGAAGGAAGGAGGGAAGGAAGGAAGGAAAAAAGGAAGGAAGGAGGGAAGGAAGGAAGGAGGGAAGGAAGGAAGGAAGGAGGGAAGGAAGGAAGGAAGAAGGGAAGGAAGGAAGGAAGGAAAAAAGGAAGGAAGGAAGGAGGGAGGGAGGGAGGGAAGGAAGGAAGGAAAGAAGGAAGGAAGGAAGGAAGGAAGGAAGGAAGGAAGGAAGGAAGGAAGGAAGGACGGAAGGAAGGAAAAAAGGAAGGAAGGAAGAAGGAAGGAAGGAAGGAAGGAGGAAGGAAGGAAGGAAGGAGGAAGGAAGGAAGGAGGAAGGAAGGAAGGAAGGAAGGAAGGAAGGAAGGAAGGAAGGAAGGAAGGAAGGAAGGAAGGAAGGAAGGAAGGGAAGAAAGAGAAGACTCAAGAGAGGTTTTAGCACTCTTTTTAGTTCCTGACCAAAATGTGGTAACAGTGAATTTAAATAAACCAAAGAAAACCCACAAAACTTTCTAGATCTAGCTAATGTGGTGTGTGTCGGGGTTCAATTATAATTTTGAAGAAAAACAAGATCTGGAAAAATTTTCCCTTTTTTAATTTTTTTTTAAGTTCTATTGATTTTTTCTTTTTTAGTATGCCAACCGAGGAGTACTCATGCTGACTCCTGAATCTGTGTTCAGGGATCACTAGTTGTGTTAGGTTACCTTTTCTATCATGACTCTGGCCCAATTAATAAAAACTTTATTCTTTTCATTATTTCTCAAAAATAGTTATAGGATTTAAGAAGCTTACCTTGCTCTCAGTCAAGCCCATTTGGATTGCAGCACCATATATGATGCCTGAACACTCCAGGAAAAAACCCTGAGCACAGAACCACAAGTAGGTCCTGAGCACTTCTAAGAATGAACCAAAAACAGACAGATTATTAAGAACTACTTGGTGAAATATCTTAGAGAATCTTCTTTCTTTGTAAATCGGGAAAAGACTCCATGGCAGTTTAGAAGCTTATAGAAGACCTAGAGAAATTTTCAAATTCTTAATTTGGCTCTCTTTATATGACACAACACTGCCACTTCAGGGAAAACTCTAGCTAATGTATTTTTAAATAAATAAATAAAATGGGGAAGCAGGAATCCCTTGCTAGTGATCAAATGTTTAGCTCTTTTATTTAATGTATAGGTGTTAAGCAATGCGCAAGTCACTCTACAAGCTTGGCCAGCCCCTGACCCCTTCTTTCATTTCATTATCATAGTCCCAGCTTACAGAGGAAATAGATTCCCTTCCAATCACTTCCATTCAAGGATATTATGTTTCTGTATAAAAGCTTAGACTCACTGATAGGTACCATGAAAATATACAAATGAATATAGTAGATAAACCTGTGCCAAGCACACATTTGGCCTTGCTCTATGACTCGGCGTGTTTTCAAAGTGCTCTAAAAGCAAAATAATGCTTTTGGAGCCAGCCAGAACATATTTTTAAACTCTTGGTGCCAAGATCTCTCCAACTCAGCTACTAACTGACAATGGTTGGCAGTCCTGAATTCATTCAATCCAAGTGTACATGGGCCTCACATTCAGTATAATGGCTGGCTCAATCTTGTGGGGCAGAAGTACAAGAATTCCACAGAAGTTAATGGGTCATATTCCTCTCAGTGTGGAGCAAAACAAAAACAAACAAACAAAACAATGGAATCTACTAAACACAAACTGTTCCTAATTGACTTTTCTGGTGACTCTACACTTACTCTATGTAAACCATACTTTTGATTCAAGAGACATATTCATAAGACTTTATTAACTTTTATTCCAATATATTCTGTCATAAATTTGTATTTCAATTAAATTGTAAGGGACTAACTGATAGACTAATAAAGTGACATCAAAAGGAGAAGGGTAAACAGAATCCTACATGAATGTTTAGGCCAGAGCATTAAAAAAATTAGTAGTTCTACTATTTTTAAAATAGATTCCTCATGTAAATAAAACATAAAATTTTAGCAGTAATAAACTCCTAGATGCCAATCAAATAACATTACCTTTGATTTGGATATTAAATGTGCTGTTCTTCAAGCTTACGTCTATTTTGACTTAATTTTTATATTTATCTGTCTACTTTCAGTTTCCTCTTTGAAGATGCCTTTAGTCTCAATGTCCTGGAGTGTTTTACCTACGTGTTATTCTATATATCTTATGGTTTCGGGTCTGATATCGAGGTCTTCCATCCATTTGGATTTAACCTTCGTACATGATGTTAGCTGGGGGTCTAAGTTCAATTTTTTGCAAGTGGCTAGCCGGTTGTGCCAACACCACTTGTTGAAGAGGCTTTCTTTGATCCATTTAGGATTTCTTGCTCCTTTATCAAAAATTAAGTGATTGTATGTCTGGGGAACATTCTCTGAGTATTCAAGCCTATTCCACTGATCTAAGGGCCTGTCTTTTTTTTTTTTTTTTGTCTGAGAATTTTTTTTTAATTTTTATTGTGACCAAAGTGCATTACAAATCTTTCACTGCATCATTTATGGTACATAGTGACAATGAATGAAGGGCATTCCCACCACCAGTGCTGTCCTCCCTCCGCCCCTATTCCCAACATGCATCCCACATCTCCCTCCTCTACCCTCCAGTATGCCAGTGAAACTGGTCTCCACTTTACAGTTTGTTGTTGTAGATTGAGCATCCATTCCACTGTCATTGGAGATAAAAAGGATAAGAAAAAGGGGAGAAAAAAATTTGGTGACAACTACCAAAAAAAGAAAGGAGAAAAGAAAAAAAAATGGAAGAAAAAAAGAAAAAAATGGACCCGGCAAATAAAAATAAAAACAAATCTCTAAATAATTAACCACAAGTGTGAAAAAGAAAGAGAAAAGTGGAAGAACAAAGAGAAGGAAAATAAAGTCAAAAACTAACAAATCAAAACAAAACAAGAAAAAGTATGGGTGCTGGAGTGGTAGGGTTTGGCGTTCCCCCCACTTTTTTTTTTTTTTTTTTTTTGCATTGGCACAGTAAGCATTGGGGAAGAAAGGGAATTCCCGTGGCCTAAGAGATTCAGGGTTTCTCCATCCTTGAAGCATACCATCATGGGATCAACTCCTGGCTCCATATATATTCATTACCCCCATCCCAAAAGCTTTTTTGTGATGCCAGGAAAGTTTCCTCTCGGCCGTGTGTGAGAAAATCAAGCCACTGTAGCTAGCGATCTTGGTATTTGTGCAGGTTATATATAGATCAGGGTCTAGGATAGAGTCTCTAGGTTCTAGATTAGAGGTTCCTATCCATTGTTGTTGTGGTGTTCAGTCTTCTGTAACACTTGCTCCTGTTTTTGTTCAGTCCCTAAGCCGAAGCCTAGGATATTATGGATCCAAAGGTTCTGCTCAGTCTCTGTTGTCCAAGTTGGACCTCTGCAGTAAGATATCTTGTTGTTGTTGTTGTTGTTGTTGTTGTTTGTTATGTGTCCTGGACTACAGCCTAGAGTGGGGTTTTCCTCTGGCTTGTGGTAGATGGCCTTAACTATATTGAGAAAGTTTCCTTCCATTCCCATCTTGCTGAGAGTTTTGATCAAGAATGGATGTTGGACTGAAGCAAAAATTTTAACCATGTAAATTGGGTCTAAAGATTTTCAAAAAAAAATGATCCTTGACACTAGACACAGACAATAGACTGCTCAATAGATACTAGTGAATACTAAGAAAACAAGTAAATGAATAAGTCTAAAATACTTTTCAGATAAATTTACAGATTAACTCATTTGTTAAAGCTAATCTGTTTACAATAAATATGAAATCAAATGTAGACATTGAAATATTTCTTACTAAATACACACTCAGAGCCAGATAGTACTGCACGTGAGGTATATGCAATGCATTCAGATGACCCTATTTCCATCTTTTGTAGTGCACTGTATCCACTGAGTCTCACCAAGCATGAACTCTGAATGCAGAACACATCAACCAAAACCCAATACATATATAAATATATGTGAAAATATTGTCAGTCTTTTAGAAATAGTAGGCAGAACTTTACACATGCTGAAAAAGAGTACAATAGTGTAGGATCTTCCCATCCCATCCAATTACACTGAAAATAGAACTTGTGGAAACACAGTTCTGAAATTCCCCAGACAACAGCATGTGAAAGTTGTTCTTCAGAGGACTACAGATTTCTAAAACCCGCTATTTTAATTTCCAATATTAAAAATGTTTGAACTGAATTATCCACAACCACAATTTAAATAAGACTGTTTCTTATTTAATAAAATTGAACAGAAGCAAATAATAAACCTAGATAAAAGAGTATGTTTGAAAAATATTTTGACCTCTATTTCCAACAAATCCATAATCCCTCTCTCTTAAAATGTTTTATATTGCAATACTCAATATTCATATTTCTTTGTATTTGATTTTGTTACACCCAATTTTATTTTAACTGACATCAGTCTTGTCTAAAATTCTAGAAACCAGGTCCTGGAGAGTTTATATCTCAGTAGAATTCTCCTTTCTTAGAGGCAACTGTAGAAGAGGAGAAATGGAATCTGTCATTCTAGTCTCAGGCTAGAGTAAATTGGCCAGGAATTTTCAAAGATTCATTTGCTCAGCTTACTACAATTCTAGAATCAAAATAGCATTCCCTGGACTTGGTTGTGAAAGTGGTATTTGTTAGTTCTCACATTTGGGGTAAAATAGTTACCCCCAAGTAAGAAATAGGAATGTCTGTCCAAGAGGTGTGGAAGCGTCTGCCACAATTTCCTTTCCAGAGCTTGCTGGGTTGGTGCATCTGGAATTTCTTAATTTCCTTATGAAAATGTTGATGTTTTTTCAGTCTTTTTGAATTTTGATTGTGATAGTCAGATGTCTGTGGCCACCTAGGTGCCTGGATGCGAAGCTGACAGTCTTCAGGCCCACTTATTCTGCTGTTTGTCAAACATGACCAGAGATTTAAAAGCAGATTGGGTAAAGTTAATCCACATAGACAACATGTAAATGTTTAGTCTGAAATATTTTTATCTGCATTTTTGTCATTTAAAGCCCCTATCCTAGAATTGTTGATCCTTCTTTTCCCCCAACAAAATGAAGTGTGGCCTATATTTCATATATTGTACAGAAAAAAAATCTTCTTTTGGATATGAATGTCCAAGAAAAGTGTAAGAAACCTAGGTTAACTGAAATTGAGAAAGAGCAACACTAGACTCCCATCACACATTAGAAATTATGTAATTATTAAATTAGTAAATATGTATCACCTTTACACATCTTATTCTATTACCTTGTTGTCCTCAAATTTTTTCTGTATGGTAAAGAGTAATTATGAGAAAAATACAGAAATTGACCTGATGGTATTGATTAGTTTGCCATCAGGTCAACTGATCATTTCACTATACCTGAATATGTTTCTTTTTAAGTTGCTATAGATTTATGAGTTTCTTAGACAGATTAAGGCCAAACAGCAGCTAAGTTTTCAAGGCAGTGAAAAGATGGTTCCCCCAAAAGGAAACCTTTGACATGAAGTTGGTTTTATTATTAAGGAATATCTGGGTAGCCAAAGATGTAAATGGAGTACTTGAACTTACCCCACCCATGAAGTCTTAGAGTTAAAGATGAGGCATATAATCTGTTCACTGAAAGTTAGACTTTTCTAATTTATTAAGTATCAGCACATCAAGGAGAAAAATGACTGGAACCTCTTATAGTTGCTTACATTGGACAGCAGCCAAAACAAAACATTCATTATTACTGGGTAAACGTTTGTGTGTATATAAGCAGACTGATTTTCAGATAGAATGCATGTATAGACTCAGCATCTGGAAAACTTCTAATAATCTTCAAAATCTTGTTTCAATTTTTAACGGTGGACTAACCACAACTATTGAAATGCTTGGACTGCATTTTCACAAAGGCTATGTTTTGGGTGAAGTAAGGCTAGCATCATTGGATGCTAGACCTGACAGTGTTTCTTCTAACAGGTGGTGAGACGAGCAACAGAGTTAAGGAACTAATAAATGAAGTTGCCTTTGTCCCACTATTCTCACTGGTGTGTTTGTCATATACATATATTCATGTTTCATTTTCTACTATGTTTACAATTGTTCCTGCATTTTCAAAATGGTTATCAATATAATTTATTTGATTATTCTGTGAAGGAAAAAATTCTTATAGAGCTGGAATTTTTAATTAACAGCTTTTCCTATCTTATATTTTATATAGGCATTCATGATTGTATTATACATTTTTAATTTTAAAATGTGTACCATTTTTAATTTCCAAACTTCCAAGGAATCTTCCAAATCATAAAACTGTAAATTGGCATAAAGCTTTAAATAGCGGGCCTGAGAGATAGCATGAAGGTAGGGCATTTGCCTTACATGCAGAAAGATGGTGATTCAAGTCCCGACATCCCATATGGTCTCCCGAGCCTGCCAGGAGGATTTCTGAGCATAGAGCCAGGAGTAACTCCTGAGTGCTTCCGGGTGTGACGTGTGACCCAAAAACCAAAAATAATTTTTAAATAGCACTAGTAAACATTATTTTAAAAAATGATACTCATAATTAACAAATAGTTCTCAACAAATAAGATTGGTAGAAGGCTATTTTGTTTGATATATGTAGTGTATAACAACTACTGCAAAACAACAATGCATATTTTTGCTTTCTGTTTGTCATAAAAGTAAAATTCCTCCTTTGATATTTTAAGTTGCCATTCATGACTGTAGATGCATACAAGTGTAAAATATTCAAAGGAAGTTTAACAAGAATGTTCTCCTTTTTATACTTTGTTCTTTCTCCACTCCACATATTCATTCCATTTGTTTAGTTTCTGCAACTGTCCAAACTTGGCAAATTAATAACTAATAAGGTACAAAACCCTTCCATGTGTAACTTTATTTCCACAATCTGTCCCGAGCTTGAGTCGCTACAAATAACTATTATCTTATTTTCTTGAAGCTACCTCAATTTTGATATAGTCAAGTAAGTTTACCATCTTTAGCCATCACATGTACCATCCATAACATTACTCAGCCCTAACCCATAGCCCAAATCTGAGAGATATTTTTGTATATATTAAACTAATCCTCCCTTAAAATTTTATTTAAAAGACAATACATCTGATAAGGGCCAGAAACATAACACAGCTGGGAAGACTCTTGCCTTGCATACTCCCAAACTGAGTTCAATACCTGGTACCTCCTAAGGTCCTGAACACTGCAAAAAATTATTCCTGAACACAGAATAACGAATAATCCCTGAGCACTGCTGACTGTACCCACTACCACCACCTGCAAAACAAAAAAAAAAAAAGAATACATTTGGGATTGGGAGATATTATAAAGCACTTGTTTTGCCCAAGCACCATTAACAGACAAAGAGTGCTCCTGAGCTCAAAGTCAGGAATAAGTCCTGGAGAGATGGGTTTCATAAATAAAAATGATAAGTAATTGTATTGCTTAAAATATCTGCTAAAGTATGGTAGTATTCATTATCCTTTTGCTTAAGTAATTGTGAATTAATATTGATTAATTCATCAGATAGTAATTCACCATCTATCTTCCCAATTACTAAGTAGCCATGGCAAAGTAATCCTTGAACATGTTTGAAAGACACATGACATATTACTTTACATTTATTATTCAACAACCATAGAAATTATTACCATACTCATATTTACATATATAATGAATAAATTGTTTTAGAGAGATTTTGAAAGTTATGCAAATTATAGATCTAGTAAGAGGCTGGAAAATAATTTTATTTAATTTGTATCTCAATATTCATGTTAGGTCTTAGATATAACAGTATACACCCCCCATTCTTTGAATGGAATTTGGCATACACTTAAAAATACAGATTTGGAAAACAACAAAATTGGTAAGAATTACTTCACAACTGCTTATGCTAATTACAAAGTCTTAGTTCCAAGTTTGTAAAATGCAGTGGTGGAAAGCTTAAAGAGGAAAAGGAACTTTGCAAAGTAAACAAGAAAAACAGATAACGAGTGGAAAGCTTACTTATCTAGTAAATATTTGTTGTTCAATAAAGTATTAGGCTAAATGAAGCCATATAGATTAGATATATTCTGCATAAGTTCTCACTTGTTTGTTTGTTTGTTGTTTTTGGGCCACACCCAGCAGCATTCAGGGGTTACTCCTGGTTCTGAACTCAGAAATCATAACTGGCAGGTTTGGAGGACCATATGATATGGAATGCCTGGGATGGATCCCGGGTCTATCACATGCCATAGGGGGATGCCTGGAATCAAACACAATTGGGTCCCAGGTGGGCAGCATGAAAGGCAAAAGCCCTATCACTGTGTCCCTAGGCAAAATTTCTTAACTCTTGCTAGATACAAAAAAGAATATTTAACATCTAAAATAAAGCTTCAACTGGTATACTTGCAATGTAATAACCTAAAATCTTTGAACAATATGATTACACAGTAGGGACTGATAAATAATATTTCCTTTTCTTTTTTCTCTCTCACTCTCTCTCTCTCTCTCTCTCTCACACACACACACACACACACACAGTCAAGCCTTGTACCATAATGGAATCCATATATTCATATTAATTAGAGTGAAAGTTATATTTTGTTTAACCACAGCACTACTACAAGATTAATTTAATTAATTAATTAAATTGTTAAGAAATACCATGATACTTTTCTCAGTCTAACTCTAACCTATCCCAAATTTAATGAAAAAGCAGGAATTTCTCCTCATGTTAGTTGAACATGAGAAGCACTTATTTAATTCAAATTCTAGGAGAAAAACAGCATTTCAAGGGTCTCTGGATTAGTTGCTACCATTTTGAAACTCAGATCTAAAAAATTCAACAGGACAATTTTTGTTCTGTTTTGTTTTGTTTTTGGGGGAGGGTTTTTTGGCCACACCCTGTGACTCTCAGGGGTTACTCCTGGTTATGCACTCAGAAATTCCTTCTGGCTTGGGGGACACCAGGGGATTGAACTGCTGTCCTTCCTAGGTCAGCCACATGCAAGGTAAATGCCCTACCATTGCACCTTACCACAGCCCCTCAACAGGACTATTCTTTTTTTTTTTTTTAATTTTTTTTTATTTAAACACCTTGATTACATACATGATTGTGTTTGGGTTTCAGTCATAAAAGGAACACCACCCATCACCAGTGCAACATTCCCATCACCCAAGTCCCAAATCTCCCTCCTCCCCCCCCAACCCCCGCCTGTACCCTAAACAGGCTCTACATTTCCCTCCTACATTCTCAATATTAGGACAGTTCAAAATGTAGTTATTTCTCTAACTAAACTCATCACTCTTTGTGGTGAGCTTCCTGAGGTGAGCTGGAACTTCCAGCTCTTTCTCTTTTGTGTCTGAAAATTATTATTACAAGGGTGTCTTTCATTTTTTCTTAAAACCCATAGATGAGTGAGACCATTCTGCGTTTTTCTCTCTCTCTCTGACTTATTTCACTCAGCATAATAGATTCCATGTACATCCATGTATAGGAAAATTTCATGACTTCATCTCTCCTGACAGCTGCATAATATTCCATTGTGTATATGTACCACAGTTTCTTTAGCCATTCGTCTGTTGAAGGGCATCTTGGTTGTTTCCAGAGTCTTGCTATGGTAAATAGAGCTGCAATGAATATAGGTGTAAGGAAGGGGTTTTTGTATTGTATTTTTGTGTTCCTAGGGTATATTCCTAGGAGTGGTATAGCTGGATCGTATGGGAGCTCGATTTCCAGTTTTTTGGAGGAATCTCCATATCGCTTTCCATAAAGGTGAACTAGACAGCATTCCCACCAGCAGTGGATAAGAGTTCCTTTCTCTCCACATCCCCGCCAACACTGTTTATTCTCATTCTTTGTGATGTGTGCCATTCTCTGGGGTGTGAGGTGGTATCTCATCGTTGTTTTGATTTGCATCTCCCTGATGATTAGTGATGTGGAACATTTTTTCATGTGTCTTTTGGCCATGCGTATTTCTTCTTTGTCAAAGTGTCTGTTCATTTCTTCTCCCCATTTTTTGATGGGGTTAGATGTTTTTTTCTTGTAAAGTTCTGTCAGTGCCTTGTATATTTTGGAGATTAGCCCCTTATCTGATGGGTATTGGGTGAATAGTTTCTCCCACTCAGTGGGTGGCTCTTGTATCCTGGGCACTATTTCCTTTGAGGTGCAGAAGCTTCTCAGCTTAATATATTCCCATCTGTTAATCTCTGCTTTCACTTGCTTGGAGAGTGCAGTTTCCTCCTTGAAGATGCCTGTAATGTCCTGTAGTGTTTTGCCTATGTGCTGTTCTATATATCTTATGGTTTTGGGGCTGATATCGAGGTCTTTAATCCATTTGGATTTTACCTTCGTACATGATGTTAGCTGGGGGTCTAAGTTCAATTTTTTGCAAGTGGCTATCCAATTGTGCCAACACCACTTGTTGAAGAGGCTTTCCCTGCTCCATTTAGGATTTCCTGCTCCTTTATCAAAAATTAGATGGTTGTATCTCTGGGGAACATTTTCTGAGTATTCAAGCCTATTCCACTGATCTGAGGACCTATCCTTATTCCAATACCATGCTGTTTGATAATTGTTGCTTTGTAGTACAGTTTAAAGTTGGGAAAAGTAATTCCTCCCATATTCTTTTTCCCATGATTGCTTTAGCTATTCGAGGGTGTTTATTGTTCCAAATGAATTTCAAAAGTGTCTGATCCACTTCTTTGAAGAATGTCATGGGTATCTTTAGAGGGATGGCATTAAATCTGTATAATGCCTTGGGGAGTATTGACATTTTGATGATGTTAATCCTGCCAATCCATGAGCAGGGTATGTGTTTCCATTTCCGTGTGTCCTCTCTTATTTCTTGGAGCAGAGTTTTATAGTTTTCTTTGTATAGGTCCTTCACATATTTAGTCAAGTTGATTCCAAGATATTTGAGTTTGTGTGGTACTATTGTGAATGGGGTTGTTTTCTTGATGTCCATTTCATCCTTATTACTATTGGTATATAGAAAGGCCATTGATTTTTGTGTGTTAATTTTGTAGCCTGCCACCTTGCTATATGAGTCTAACAAGAAAAATAAAAACCACATGATCATATCAATAGATGCAGAGAAAGCATTTGATAAGGTCCAACACCCATTCTTGATCAAAACTCTCAGCAAGATGGGAATGGAGGGAACCTTCCTCAATATAGTGAAGGCCATCTACCACAAGCCAGTGGCAAATATTATCCTCAATGGAGAAAAACTGAAAGCCTTTCCTCTAAATTCTGGCACAAGACAAGGCTGTCCTCTCTCACCACTCCTTTTCAACATAGCACTGGAAGTACTTGCTATAGCGATTAGGCAAGAAAAGGATATCAAGGGAATCCAGATAGGAAAGGAAGAAGTCAAGCTCTCACTGTTTGCAGATGACATGATACTCTATTTAGAAAACCCTAAAGACTCTATCAAAAAGCTTCTAGGACTATTCTGAAATGCTTAGAGCTGCCCTCTTTCTTCCAGGTTTAGCAGATTTATTCACCAATATTACAGGTGGAACCTCCCTTCCCACCTATGGCCCTTCCTTAATTCTATTTCTCCCACCCCAGAATGAGAATATTTTTTAAAGGATAAGTTGTTGCTGATATTGTTGGTTTTGGTCAAACCCAACAGAGTTCATGGCTTCTGCTGGGTTTTGTTCAGCAATCACTCCTGACTTAATGAAGATTAGCATAAGTGGTAAGATGAAACCCAGGATGGCTGTATGCAAGGCAAGTGCCTTATGTTCTGTGCTACTTCACTGGCCTGAGAGAATAAAAAATATTTTTAATCATTAACTTTTACAATTATTTTACAATTTATTTTATATAGTATCAAATTTATTTTAAGGCATAAAAGTTACAAACCTAAACCTTTCTTTGAGCAACACCCTCAACTCAATTTCTTGCAAAGAGACACTATTCATTTGTCATATAGTTAACTTAAAATAGTTTACATGTATATATATTTCATTAACAAAAATATACATTTCTTTTGTACTTCATCCTAATATACATGGAATTGTTTCCTCATCTGTATCTTGACATTTTTATTTCAATATTGTTTTAGATAACTGCTCATAGTACAAAAAAATGATTCTAGTTCATTGCATTTAACTGTTGTATAAAGAGAATGAGAACTTTTTTTCTTTTATTACTTTGAGATTAGGGTACCTTAGCTCAATTTTTTTTTCTTTCAGTCTCCGTAGAGACTGTCAAAAATTGCCAATGCCGACTATATTTCAAGTCGTCACGGCGGGGTATTGGGAAAAGTTTTCAATTAGCAATAATCACGCCTCGGATAAACCTCATTGGCTATGATACTGCCACTGTGCAAAGCTTCCTTAGCTCAATTTTAATTATCAAATTATTTCATTTTTTAATGAGTTTAATGTTCATAATGTATATTTTGGTCTTGTGATTATGTTGTATATCAACCTACAATCTATATTTTATTTCAAACTTGTATCTTGAAATCTCTCCTATTGATATCAGACAGTACAAGAGGCAGTGCATTGTCTGGTATACAGCTTATTTTACCTACTTGATTCCCAGTACTATAATGTTATAAACTTTAATTTAAAAATTATGCACAGGTTATTTACAGAAAAAGGCAAAAATTATTAATAAAAATAAACAATTATAACAATATACCAATTATTCTCAAAGCATATTATTGCATAATCTCTTATCTACAAATTTAATTCATATACAGATTATACTAACTATATTTCCACATATAATTTTTCTTCTCTTTGCCAATACAGCTTTTATATCATTGATGAGCATCATCTAATATATCTAAATAATAGACTATTTGGGGTTTTCTTTTAATATCCTAACAATACTCATGATTGAAATACTATACAACAAACACACAAGCTAACATCACACTTTATGGTAAAATAATAGAAAATCTTTTCTCAGATCAAAATAAAAATGTGCATGTTCAAGAACAAACAGATATATGATCACTAGTAGTAAGCTAGACACAGAGGGGACCACTTACTCTAGAGCCCTGGGGGTGATGGTGGGGGATATGGCTTGCAGGAAGGGAACGGGGGTGGAGAGAGGACAAATTTGGTGATGGGTATTCCCCTGATTCAGTGTTAATATGTACCTAAAACACTACTGTGAAAGATATGTAAGCCAATATGGTCAAAATAAAAATTAAAAAAATATATAAAGAAACCAGCAATGGCAGAAACAGCAGCGTAGAGAGAACAGGTATGTAATTATTGTTTTACTACAAAGGCCCATAATAATTTACTAGGGATCTTATACAGAAATACAGGTAAAGATTATGATGGGAAATTATTGACTCCAATGGAAACATTTCAAAACATTATGGTTGAATGCCTTAACCTTACCACATGTAAAATAACCTCTCAGTTTTTCTGCCCATAGGTGTTCCTGGATACAAAGTATGAACATCCTACAGTGGTACCTCGGTGCTGAGTCACACGAGGCACCATACTCAGCTTGCATCATGAAAATGTCCAGATATAACACTTTTACATACACTTTATCTCTAGTTTATGCCTTCTTTTAGGATCTGAAGGCATGACCAGCCAGACCACTGAAGCAACAACCGTGACCTACAGATTTTTACTACAGGGCCTAAGCATCGAACACGTTCAAGCAAACTAACATGCCCTTGCTCTTTTACCCTCTCTTCTCATTACTTCATATTTTTGTTGTTGTTGTTTAATTGTTATTTTGTTTTGTTCTGTTTTGTTTTCCCTTTTCTCTCTTCTTGTCTCCGTCTTCTTCCACCTTCTTCTCCTCATTACCATCAATTCAATCCAGGTCAAATAAAAACCACACGGTTACCTCCTCTATAGGAAAGGAAAAAAAGCTGATATAAAGGGTGCTGCGAACAATACTGCAAAGGGTAAACACCTATATAGATAGACCTCACTAACACAATGGTTAGTATTCGAGACACGAAACCTATACATATCCAAAAGTTGATCTATTAGTTTCCTTTCTTTACAAGTACTATACCTACCTATCTTTCTGTACTCAGCGTATCTCTTGCCCTCCCCACCTCTCTACATTAATATATGATTGTTTTTTTTTGACGTCTTTATTTTGGTATAGATATTGAAGTTGATGTCTCCTTTTTATTTTATATTATTTTATCTTTTTCTTTCTTTTTGCATTCTGGCATGATTTGAATTCAGAACCGAGACTATTGTGTGGTGCTTCTCTTTATTGCTGTAGGGCTCAATGGATATTTAATTTGACATTTATTTTTGTATTGTTATGGTGTTTCAATTACCTTTTCCATGTCCTCTCTCAAACTGAGGCTGATAGCCACTAGAAGGCGGAGGCCCATTTTCAGCATATTTTTATTTATTTATTTATTTATTTATTTATTTATTTATTTATTCTTTTCTTTTTTTTTTTTTGCTTAATCTTTACCCCATTCTATTGCCTTTCTTTCCCTCAAACAAAACCACATAACTCGATTTATCTAGGTTAGCCTCTCAAATAGAGGGAGAAACAAGGGAGGCACCAGGACGAAACAGAGTTTGTGAAGCAGCAAATGAAATTCTCCTAAACAAATGCTATTGGGAAAAATTGGATCACCACATGGAAATATTGAAACCAATCATTTATCACACCAGACCAAAAGGTTAATTCAAAAAGAAAATTGGCAGAGGGTCTTCTTTAAAGCTTTGAAAGAATTCACTAATCAATCATCTGGCCTGAGCTTTTGTTCTAGGGAAGACTTTTAATTATCATTTTGATTTCTTCAAGAGCGATAGATCTGTTCATTTTCATATTTTTTTTGTTCAGCCTAGAGAAGTTGTAGGATCCTGATAGGTTCTCTTTTTTCATGGCATAAAGATTCTCATACTAATCTCTGATAATCATTTTAATTTCTGTGGTATGTTGTGACCCCCTGTTAAATTTCTTATTTAGTATATTCATCTTTATGAGTCTTACTAATGGCCATTAATCATTTGTTGTTTAAAAAAAATACTAGTTCTTGGTTTCATTGATCTTTAGATTTTTTTTATTCTTTTAGATTCCAGTTCATTAATTTCTCCTTTAAATTTTATTGTTTCTTTCTTCCTGCCAGCTTTGGATTCCTTTTGTTAGTCATTTCGAGTTTCTTAAGTTTTATAGTCAAGTTGATTATATAGGCTCTTTCTTCATTCCTGATGAATGCTTGCTTGCATAACTATAAACATTCCCCAATAATACTTTTGCTGTGTCCACAAAAATCGTTGGGCCACATCCTCGTTATCTTATTTTTTTCAGATATCTTTTCATTTCTTTTCTGATTTTCTCTTTGGCCAACTGGTTTTTCAATAATGAACAAATTAATTTATAGTTACTTGAATTGCTACTACTTTTCTATTTGTGAGTAGCTCTATTTTCCAGAGCATCATGATTTGAGAAAATAGTGGTATGATATCTATCCTTTTGTCTTTGTGGAAGAAAGTTTTGTATTTCAGTATGTGGTTTATCTTTGAGAACCATGCATTGGTAAACTAAAATTTTATTCTATTATTAAATATTAATTAATACAATATAAAAATCAGAAAATTTTACTTCTTTCTAATTTGAAATTCTCTTGTTCTTCAACTTCACTAATTATTCTGACAAAAAAACATTCTGTACTATATGAAATAAAAATGATTTAATAGGAACCCTTTACTTTTATTTAGTATAATTTTTAATTTATCTCCAGTTAGTATAAAGTTTGCTGTGGGTTTGTGATATGGAGACTTTATTATGTGGAGCAACATACCTCCTATATGTAATGATATGTTGAGGACTTTATAATGAAATAATATTTTATTTATCAAGTATGTATGCTGATTATTTTATATTATATTAATTGACACATCATACTGCTTTTGAATATTAAATCTTTTTGCATTTCAGCAATAAATTATACATACATAAATAAATATACAATATATCATAGTTATCTAATATATAATATTGCCTATTGTATTATATACTATTGTATAATTATTGTATAAATGAATATCTTTTATATGATATTATATAGTTATTGTATAAATAAATATCTTTTTATTCAATCATTTATCTAGTTGCTTCTATAAATTATCTATTAGAAACAGTGGTGCAATACATATAGGGAGGACATAATTTTATATAAATTGTCCCATATTTTCAAATTAATTACTTTGGTTATAATAACCACCATAAATAATTTTTGTCACCAACGTGGTGCCAAACTTCTGAAACTACATAAATTATTCTTCAATCTCAGAACAAAGGTCAAATTTGCTTTCAAATTAGAACCTACTTGATTCTGACTATGAAAAATACATTATTGTAAATGACTACACTCTGGGAGTGCTGTTTATACTCATTTCTGCTCTTCATCATACTCCATTTTTATTACACACATGCTGTCCTCTAGTTTTAGAAGGAAACATACATTAAAATTTTCTAGGATACTAATCTGGTGTTTATTTCCTAGAATAGAATGAAGCAGAATGAAGGCATATCAGAAATTGGATGGTGATTAGTCACTCAATAAAATCAAATCATAGCAAAAGCACAAAAATATTATCCTCTCTCTGACCTTGACAAGAGGGCATGTTTTATGATGGTTTTTTTTTTGAAATATCAAAGGGCAGAATGAAAATACAATGACTTAAAGTTCTTTCCTTTCTTCAAATATGAATTACAAAAAGGAAATCTTTCTCCATAAGCTTAATACTTACCATTTTTGTATTAATGGTTTATTTTAGGGCCTGGAGAGATAGCACAGCGGTGTTTGCCTTACAAGCAGACGATCCAGGACCCAAGTTGGTTGGTTCGAAACTCGGTGTCCCATATGGTCCCCTGTGCCTGCCAGGAGCTATTTCTGAGCAGACAGCCAGGAGTAACCCCTGAGCACCACCAGGTGTGGCCCAAAAACCAAAAATAATAATAATAATAATAATAATGGTTTCTTTTATCCAAAAACTCCTTATTATTTAATTCACATCAATTATACACATACATATGAACTCACTCAAATTCAAGCCATTCAAAAAACAAGTGGAAGATTCCAAAGAAAATCCAACTTCTTACCAAGAAAACAAATGTGCTTTGATTTCGAATATTGACTTTTTCTGGAAATCAATTGTTTATATTGTCTACGCACCAAACTGGATTCTTGACTGAAATACTCAATATCGGAGACTCATTTACTATTTCAAAGTTTCATTTACATTTTTATGGAATGTTGCAATAAATCAGCTTACTGATTCACTATATAAACTAATATGCCAAGATAAACTTCCCCTCTATTATAAACCATCAGAAAATATTTTCAATGATGTTTTAAGAGTTAAATATGTTTGCATTATTGCTCATTATTGCTTTGTTTACTTATTCACGAACTTAAAAAACATATATTCAGTATCTACAGACACTATATTGGGAAATATGTGTCAGATCAGATATTGAGAAGAATGAGAGGATTATTATGGATAACATTATAAATATTTATATTAATAAACACCAATAATTCTTCAAACACAAAGGTTCTCATTGGGAAATATAACATGACACATATTTTTTCAAGATTTTTTAGTTGGCAAAGCCACTTTCAAAATCACTTTTATTATTTAAAAATCTTCATAAAAACTTGATTAACTAGACAAGGTGGGTTATTTTAGCCCTGTCTTAAACTATGTCATCTGTAGAAAAATTCTACTGCACATTTTATGACCATGAGTTTCAATTGAATCACCTATAAATGATCACTAAGAAATTAAAAAAGTAATTTTTCATCTTCAATAGAGTAACATTTTGTGAGTTTTGTTGTCATCCTTGAACTAAACATTATTTTTTAATTCCTGAACTAACTAAAGTTAAAAATCATTGTTCTTGTATTACTGAACTGCTGTTTGTTCTTCTTGATTGCCATTTCTAATATATGTGTCTTTGTTCCCTTACCCCTACAATTAACTACTTTTATTAAAATGCCACAGACAGCTCAAATTGTATTATTTTATAGCTTAATTCTAGGTTTCTAGTACAATACCTCATGAACACTGAGCTAAGTGTTCCTTCAATTAGTTGCAACTTAATCACAAAATACAGTTTGTGTTATCATTTCTACCTCACTATGATCTCATCTTGTTCTCTCTTACCTAGAGATAATATATTTTTGTTTAAATTATAATTGATTTTTTTAACTTTACTTTCAAGAAACTTCATTGCATTAAACAGTAAACCAGTCTAGGGTTCTTACAAGCATCATTTTAAAACACTTTCTTATTTTTTTTCAATTTAGTTAAGCACCATGATTTACAAACACAATTACAACTGTTATTATTTTTACTAGGGTTTAATGCTATTAAATTTTAATGTTAATATTTTAGTGCTATTAAATTTTAATTTTATATTTTAATGCTTCAACACCACACCCTGAACTAGAGTATTTCATCTCCAACCTTCTCCCTACCCCTACTAGTTTTAAGTACAGTTCTTAGAATTGATTTACAGAAATAAAATATTTTAACTAGTTATTTTTTCCCACTAATTCATTTTTCACTGTTCTAATAATAAGTCAAGTTTCCTAGGGCAAAGCAGGACAGATTAAGTGGTATTGTGCTTGTTTATTTATTTGTCTGTGTATTTGGGAGGAGGGAACCAAAGTCACAGTGCTCAGGATTTAGTTCTGGCTCTGTGTTCAAGGACTATTCCTAGTGCGATTCAGAGGCCCATATGCAATGCTGCAAATTTAACCTAGATTGACTGCATACAGGAAAGTACCTTACCCACTGTACTATCTCTTTAGTCTTATATTAAGTGATATTTTGATATCTTTAGCTTTACCAGGAGTGACCCCTGAGTGCAAAGACAGGAGTAAGCCCTGAATACAACAGGATGTGGCTAAACAAAAATAACAAAACAAAACACATAAAAATATGATGTGGTCTACCAGCTCTTAATGCTGTATCAGTTGAACAAGGCCAAACTTAATAACAAAGGGAAAACTGATCCATGCAAATAAATTGGGATGTGGGAGTTTAAGGTAGGGCACCTGGGGACTTAGAGGGGTGGGTACAATGGTTATGGTTGTGGTGTTGGATTTGTGTGCATGTATAATTAATAATATCACAAATAGATGTCCTCAATCAATAAGAATATACTTAAGCATCAGTTGATTTAAGCATCAAAATACATAGCTAATTTAGATCATAACTCAAGAGTCTACAGTCTCCACCCAATAATCAGAAATGTGCCTTCATGATAATAGATCACTACAGAATTTTTTCTAACAACATGAATGTTGTTTCTAAAAATGATAATACCAAGTACTTTTAGTCTATAAATAATTCTCTATTACTAAAGTTAATTTAAAATATTAGTAGAATAAAGCTGTGAGATTTTATAATGTTGAAAAAGTTTATTTTTTTTGCTGAACAGAACTGTTTTTACCAAAGTTTGGATAATTTTATGTAGAAAGATATCTCAATACAGGTGCGTAAATGTTTCTATTCATATATTTTTATATATTTGCACTAGATCTATATAGTTGATAAGAAACACAAACTTGCTTCTTTGAAGCAAAGAATAGATTATTTTTCCTTATAAATTATCCTAAGCCAGTCCTACACAGGACATCAGGATAATGATTAATTATTCACCTGGGTATGTAATGGGATTTGTTTCATAAAAGAACTCTGATTTATGACTCAGTTTATAAAGGTCAGCTGACACATCTACTTTTACCTCTTCTTCCCTGAAAAGAGAGAATTTCACTCTGGTATGTAATCAGATTTTCTCTGAGGAATGTGAGAATAGGCCCTATTCTGGAATGTAAGCAAATAATTCTGGGAAGATAAATCTCCAAATCTTTATGGAACAATGCACAATCTTTCTCTCCCAGCATGTTTGCTATTCAGCAAGTGAAGTCTGAAATTTTTAAAATAAAATAATATTTATAGAGATTTGTCTTCCAGGAAAAATAATCATAGATATTTTCTATATGTAGTTTTGAAAAAACAACATTATAATGTTTTCTATGAAGCCAGTGTTCCATGAATTTCCACAAATCTGGAAGCAAGAAGGAGCCACATAGTCAGTCAGTAGTGCCAGGTATCTTAGCATAATCTGCAGCAAAACCCAATACCCCACCCATGATTTCCTGGAACTAAATATAAGAACAACCTATTCTTTTCTGCCAGATTATTAATCACTTAGATTAATTTGATATAAAAGCAAATTGATTTCCTATTCTGCAAACATTTTCACCACATCAAGCTCTGTTGTGATTCTTGAACTCTCAGTTTCTATAGTTGCTTTGAATTCTCTAATCCTTTTCCATTCTCAAAAAGTCCAGCTTATTTAATCATTATAGACTTTACTGTATGGTTCCTTAAACCAACTTAAGTATAGTTTTGGTCTAAATACTACCAAGTAAGCAAAGGTCAGTCTTCTGAGTTTCTCTCTCTCCTTTGGCCTGGTGGAAACTAGGATAAAAATGGAAAAGGCATAAGCAAATATTTAGTAGTTTTGCTTGTGAAAGGTTTTTGATAACTCTCTAGTGGGCAAATAAGTGAATTCTATATTGGACCCTTGTGGGAATTGTGCTTAGGATATTTGTCCCAACCTTGATCTTATTACCTCTATCAGTTCTTTTCCATAGTAATGCACCATATATATTTTCATCCTCTGCTTCTATGTTCCCTTCCCTGAACACACTTAATCTAAAAGTATCTTATTAATATTGTCAAAAGAGAGTGGGGTGTATACCTATTCCACTCCTGTCTCCTACTTTAGTTCTGCGCCCTTCTCTCTGTGTCTCTAATCCCCTACTCTCTGTTCAATTTGGCACAGAGAACATTTAACAACTTCAATATCCTGCTACACATCCCACCAGAAAAGTATATGCCAGAGCCCCTTTATGGCTGAAAGATTACATTTTAGAAATAATTCCTTTGATTTGGGATCCACAAAGAATTAGTACTCTACCTTTCATAGGGAAAAAATGGTAGTGTTCTAACTCTGTCTTCTTAGATGTCAATCATCCTCAAATTTTCCTAATCAATTCATATAAGCAGGTGAAAAGGGTATATAGAGGGTTAGAGTTAAAAATAAAATTTAGTTACCTTTTAGTAGAACCCGAAGAGAGCTGGCCCTAATGGGATTCAATACATAAACTTGTGAAACTAATAACCTATTTTTTCATTTTAATCACCTGATTTCTCTAAATATTGGAGTTTCTAGTCTTATACTGTGTTCCTGATCCACATAAATGTTTTATTTATATGTCACTGAGTATTCTGTCATTTAAATATATTCAAAATGACATTTTCTTAAATTATTAATTAATTACTTGTTATTATTGATTATTCATTAATTTAGTCTAATACCAAATGAAATTAGCATTAGAAAATATAAAAGCTAAAAAAGACCATCATAAATTCAATTCTGTAATTCTCTGTAGTAAATTATAATAAAGGTATATATAGAAGTCAGAGGCATAGTTCAGGAGCTAACTTGATTGTTATGTATGCAGATAATACCTATTTAATCCCTGACATCACGTATGGTCTTTGGAACAAAAAAAACAGGATTAGCTTCTGAGTAGTGCCAGGTTTTTCCTCAACAGCAACAATAACAAAGTGCATTTCAAGGGTGGAACAGCTTAAATTAACTCTATAACCCTAATTTTCCACAAAGATATATGCAGAATTCTGTCATCCTGGCATTTAAAAGCTGCCCTTCAGACCTTATGATGTTTCTTATGACTAAATAAAGGTGAATTAACAACAAAATTCATATGATTAGAAAACATCCAGTTAATTACTTACATAGTAATTAGCATGATCTGAAAAAGGCATGAAAAGATTATGACATACATAGTATGTCAAATAATCACTATCTATATTTGATCATCTTTCATTAGACTGAACCATAATTTCTGCAAAGTTAGAAAAGTACCCAAGGTTGGAAATTTCGGAGTTTATTTGGGAGGTACTTGAAAAGAATACTCTTGCAAAAATGTATATCTTTAGAAGATATAGAAAGTTTGGCTTTCAACCATAGACATCAAGTTTCTAAGTAATGTGTCATGTTTTGCAGCTGTTTCCTGCCTCTATAGCAAAGAAACTCCTTACTCTTAACCAGATTGGACTAGAGGAGTTGGGCTGTAACCTACGAGTATTCCCCTTATGGGTCCTCTGGGAAACTGGAGAATTTTAGTACAAGCAATTACTAAAACATCTATAATAGCTATTATAGTATATTCTAATATTAGCATGTAAAAACAACAAACTCAAATAATTTCTTGTACGATTTTTAGAAGTTGAACTTTCCCAAAATACTAGAGGTAAATCTACTTTTCTTAGGAAAATCAAGATGTTCCTATTTTCTTTTTCTTTCTTCTTTCTTTCTTTCTCTTTCTTTCTTTCTTTCTTTCTTTCGTTCTTTCTTTCTCTTTCTTCCTCTTTCTTTCTTTCTCCTTTCTTCCTTTCTTTCTTCCTGCTTTCTTTCTTTTTTCTTTTCTTTTCTTTCTCTCTTCCTTTCTCTTTCTTTTTCTCCTTCCTTCCCACCCTTCCTTCACACTTTTCCCTTCCTTCTTCCTTCCTTCTTCCTTCCTTCCTTCCTTCCTTCCTTCCTTCCTTCCTTCCTTCCTTCCTTCCTTCCTTCCTTCCTTCCTTCCTTCCTTTCTTCCTTCCTTCATCACATCCAGCAGCACTCAAGGGTTACACCTGGCTCTGCACTCAGATATCGCACCAGGGAGGCTCGGGGGACTATATGGGATGCCAGGAGTTGAACCACCATCAATCCTGGGTCTGCCACGTAAAAGGCAAATGCCCTATCGCTTTGCTATCTCTCCGGCCCCAAGATGTTCTTGTCTTTCGGGAATGTCTTTGGAAATATTTATGATAGATTAAACCTACCACCAGGGATGAAACTCCCAGCCCAAGAAAATTCATTTAATTCTATAAAGTGGACATTCCAAAGCCCTGAGCTAGGAAACAGATGGTGAGGGGGTGTAAGTATGAACTGGGAGATTCACAGTGGTTATATATTTAGTAATACTACCCCTCGGGGCCGGGTAGGTGGCGCTGGAGGTAAGGTGTCTGCCTTGCAAGCGCTAGCCAAGGAAGGACCGCGGTTCGATCCCCCGGCGTCCCATATGGTCCCCCCAAGCCAGGGGCGATTTCTGAGCACATAGCCAGGAGTAACCCCTGAGCATCAAATGGGTGTGGCCCAAAAACCAAAACAAAAACAAAAAAAAAATACTACCCCTCAAGCTAGCTTCCCTATTTGCTGTCTGAATTCATTCATATTAATTTTTTATCCTTACTGAGCCTTTAATTTATGCCAATCGTGTGAAAAAAGAATATTATACAAGACATGTTTTCTGTCATTTAAAAATATATTGTCTCTGAAAAATGGGTGAGTACACCAATGGTAAAATTGCTTGAGTTTTGGTCTATATATCTATTGCTCCTTGAATATTTTTATATCTCTTCTACTAGAGATTATACTCTCAGGGAATAATAGGAGTGACTTATTTATATTTGAGACTACTCTAATAAGAAAAATATTTTATAAATAAAAAGGATTCTTTTACTATGGAGCTTTAAAACCTGAATAAATCTTAAGATCATAAAGTCAGTTGCTAAGATCTGTCAACTCTGAGTTGAGTAGAGCCTATATAGTTACCCCATTTGTAGTCAATGAAGATGAGTTTTGGAGAATTCAAAAGCAGGTAAAAGTCTGGCCTGTCTTACCATGCTGTATTCTCCCTATAGGAAAATAACATTACCTTGTGATGCTTACTTGGTTATTTTATATAGGCTGTGTAAGTGTGACATATATTTAGAAAATAGAAACATCTCATGACTACTCAAAAGGAATTCATAGAAAAGAGGGTATTGAGATTTTTATTTTGGGACTTCTCTATTATTCTCTATTATTCACTATAATTCAGCTAATATTATGTTACTTTATTTCTTTTCTTGATTTTTGTTATCTTATTTACTATCATTCCATTTAAGATAATATTTTAAGTTGAAAACATCTAAAAACAGGGTTATATATTTTGTAGAATATTAAAATACCTGTTGTTATTAAGCATTATGTTTCATAAGTTATGTTCCTTATAATATTTTTTCCTTCCTCCAAAACACCACGTTTCATTCTATTCTTGACTCCTCTCTCTCTCTCAGTCCACACTCACTCTGTGATTTAGGTCTCTATTTAACTATAACTTCTTAGAAGTACCTTCCCTGACCTTTGATTTACTATAGTTATATTTATGTCCCATTAAGTCTAGATTTATAATACTCTGCAGACAAATAAGAAGTTATCCTTATGTATCAATTGCCTGAAAATATATTTTTCTGTCTGCCTACTTAACTAGTCTACTGTGTTTGATTATTTCTGTACCTTGTTTTATTTTAAAATAATAAGCAACATTGAACTAAGCATATCTTTTATTTCTCCCAGTAAGCTGATATGTTATAGCAGAATTAGCATGAGCACTAGTACTAGTTTCAGTAATTACTTTGACAAGTTCTCAGGAGAATTGTGATTATGCTATTGCTTAATCATCATGGACAGAGAGTGTCATGAAGAGACTATTCACACCTCTGACTTTTCTAGAGATGGCTTAGCTCACACGTGTTTAGTACACACTTTTATTATTCCTCTTTAGTGTCCCAGATCTGAGACTCATGAGCCTATTGGCTATTGGTATGTGTTGCTAGTATGTGATGTTATGTGATATATATGTCTATATATTCATGCCTATGCTTAAAAATCTCACAAGTACTGAAGCTTACATATCATATAATATAATATAATATAATTAATATAATATAATATAATTAATATAATTAATATAATATAATATAATATAATATAATTGATTTGAATTAATTAAAATCTTGATTTGGAAATATAAATTAAGGGTTTTTCAGTTTCTTTATCTTCTTTCTCAATTACCCACAAATAATAAAAAAGTATAATCGCAATTTTATACTGTTATATATCATAGATTATGTCAAATGTATGATTAAAAGAGAAAGATCATATGTGAGGTTAAGGAGATATTGACATTTCTTGCAAAGTAAGAAGGAATAGAGAAAGAATTTTCATTATGGGCTTTATAATGAATGATAGCCAGAAAGAATCCATCTTAGTTATGTATTCCTTTACTTCTGGAAATGGCTAACTTTTCCCTTCTGCTATAAGATATAATCATCATAAAATAAAACTGATCAAGAAAAATTTAGAGAAATATGAGAAAACTCATAAAGCTTATTCATAACACCCCAGGAATCAGATTTTATTTATAAGTGGGAAAATCATTGGGTTCACTTCAAAAGTTGTATTGGTTATATTCTATAGTATAGAACTACTAAATCGGGCTCCCTGTGTGTGACACCAGGCGGGGAAAATCTGCGAAAGTACACTGGCCCAGTGGGGCTCAGCTGTGAAAGACTGTGAGTGTGACCTGTCTATGTCTGTCTACTGTCCTCTTGCGTGAAACTCTTGCGAGTGGGGCAAAAAGAGCCTCCAGAAACCTCGCTCGCCCAGACGCCATTTTCAGGGAGGGACTTCAGAGCATAAAAACCGGCTATCCTTTGCAAAAGCTGGCTCCCTGTGTGTGACACCAGGCGGGGAAAATCCGCGAAAGTACACCGGCCCAGTGGGGCTCAGCTGTGAAAGACTGTGAGTGTGACCTGTCTATGTCTGTCTACTGTCCTCTTGCGTGAAACTCTTGCGAGTGGGGCAAAAAGAGCCTCCAGAAACCTCGCTCGCCCAGACGCCATTTTCAGGGAGGGACTTCAGAGCATAAAAGCCGGCTATCCTTTGCAAAAGCTGGCTCCCTGTGTGTGACACCAGGCGGGGAAAATCTGCGAAAGTACACTGGCCCAGTGGGGCTCAGCTGTGAAAGACTGTGAGTGTGACCTGTCTATGTCTGTCTACTGTCCTCTTGCGTGAAACTCTTGCGAGTGGGGCAAAAAGAGCCTCCAGAAACCTCGCTCGCCCAGACGCCATTTTCAGGGAGGGACTTCAGAGCATAAAAACCGGCTATCCTTTGCAAAAGCTGGCTCCCTGTGTGTGACACCAGGCGGGGAAAATCCGCGAAAGTACACCGGCCCAGTGGGGCTCAGCTGTGAAAGACTGTGAGTGTGACCTGTCTATGTCTGTCTACTGTCCTCTTGCGTGAAACTCTTGCGAGTGGGGCAAAAAGAGCCTCCAGAAACCTCGCTCGCCCAGACGCCATTTTCAGGGAGGGACTTCAGAGCATAAAAGCCGGCTATCCTTTGCAAAAGCTGGCTCCCTGTGTGTGACACCAGGCGGGGAAAATCTGCGAAAGTACACTGGCCCAGTGGGGCTCAGCTGTGAAAGACTGTGAGTGTGACCTGTCTATGTCTGTCTACTGTCCTCTTGCGTGAAACTCTTGCGAGTGGGGCAAAAAGAGCCTCCAGAAACCTCGCTCGCCCAGACGCCATTTTCAGGGAGGGACTTCAGAGCATAAAAACCGGCTATCCTTTGCAAAAGCTGGCTCCCTGTGTGTGACACCAGGCGGGGAAAATCCGCGAAAGTACACCGGCCCAGTGGGGCTCAGCTGTGAAAGACTGTGAGTGTGACCTGTCTATGTCTGTCTACTGTCCTCTTGCGTGAAACTCTTGCGAGTGGGGCAAAAAGAGCCTCCAGAAACCTCGCTCGCCCAGACGCCATTTTCAGGGAGGGACTTCAGAGCATAAAAGCCGGCTATCCTTTGCAAAAGCTGGCTCCCTGTGTGTGACACCAGGCGGGGAAAATCTGCGAAAGTACACTGGCCCAGTGGGGCTCAGCTGTGAAAGACTGTGAGTGTGACCTGTCTATGTCTGTCTACTGTCCTCTTGCGTGAAACTCTTGCGAGTGGGGCAAAAAGAGCCTCCAGAAACCTCGCTCGCCCAGACGCCATTTTCAGGGAGGGACTTCAGAGCATAAAAACCGGCTATCCTTTGCAAAAGCTGGCTCCCTGTGTGTGACACCAGGCGGGGAAAATCCGCGAAAGTACACCGGCCCAGTGGGGCTCAGCTGTGAAAGACTGTGAGTGTGACCTGTCTATGTCTGTCTACTGTCCTCTTGCGTGAAACTCTTGCGAGTGGGGCAAAAAGAGCCTCCAGAAACCTCGCTCGCCCAGACGCCATTTTCAGGGAGGGACTTCAGAGCATAAAAGCCGGCTATCCTTTGCAAAAGCTGGCTCCCTGTGTGTGACACCAGGCGGGGAAAATCTGCGAAAGTACACTGGCCCAGTGGGGCTCAGCTGTGAAAGACTGTGAGTGTGACCTGTCTATGTCTGTCTACTGTCCTCTTGCGTGAAACTCTTGCGAGTGGGGCAAAAAGAGCCTCCAGAAACCTCGCTCGCCCAGACGCCATTTTCAGGGAGGGACTTCAGAGCATAAAAGCCGGCTATCCTTTGCAAAAGCTGGCTCCCTGTGTGTGACACCAGGCGGGGAAAATCCGCGAAAGTACACCGGCCCAGTGGGGCTCAGCTGTGAAAGACTGTGAGTGTGACCTGTCTATGTCTGTCTACTGTCCTCTTGCGTGAAACTCTTGCGAGTGGGGCAAAAAGAGCCTCCAGAAACCTCGCTCGCCCAGACGCCATTTTCAGGGAGGGACTTCAGAGCATAAAAGCCGGCTATCCTTTGCAAAAGCTGGCTCCCTGTGTGTGACACCAGGCGGGGAAAATCCGCGAAAGTACACCGGCCCAGTGGGGCTCAGCTGTGAAAGACTGTGAGTGTGACCTGTCTATGTCTGTCTACTGTCCTCTTGCGTGAAACTCTTGCGAGTGGGGCAAAAAGAGCCTCCAGAAACCTCGCTCGCCCAGACGCCATTTTCAGGGAGGGACTTCAGAGCATAAAAGCCGGCTATCCTTTGCAAAAGCTGGCTCCCTGTGTGTGACACCAGGCGGGGAAAATCCGCGAAAGTACACCGGCCCAGTGGGGCTCAGCTGTGAAAGACTGTGAGTGTGACCTGTCTATGTCTGTCTACTGTCCTCTTGCGTGAAACTCTTGCGAGTGGGGCAAAAAGAGCCTCCAGAAACCTCGCTCGCCCAGACGCCATTTTCAGGGAGGGACTTCAGAGCATAAAAGCCGGCTATCCTTTGCAAAAGCTGGCTCCCTGTGTGTGACACCAGGCGGGGAAAATCCGCGAAAGTACACCGGCCCAGTGGGGCTCAGCTGTGAAAGACTGTGAGTGTGACCTGTCTATGTCTGTCTACTGTCCTCTTGCGTGAAACTCTTGCGAGTGGGGCAAAAAGAGGCTCAGAGGAGCACGGCCGCTCCGCTTCGCTACGCGGCCGTGCACTCTTTCTAAGGAAAGAACTCCATTGCAACAAGAAGGAAAAATCACACTAAGAACGGCGCTATATCACAGAAGCAAACATTTCTCTCTGGACTGTCTTCTCTGTTACATGCTCGGGCCTAAGATTTGACCCAGTGTGAGGCTTCATCCACGGAGGACTCCCCTCCCTTAGAGGCAAGTCAGCCCATCCAGAAAGGGAGGAGCCAGAGGAGTGTGCTGCCTACATCATATAGACAATGAATACCACTACAACACGTAGAAAAACCCACAATACAAATGTGACAATGGGGAAACAGCGCAGGCCAGCATCAGACATAGAGAATGAAGATGACAATTCTGAGGACCAGATAATGACTGAACAACTAATCAACCTCTCAGATAAGGACTTTAGACTAGCAATATGGAAGGTGCTCAACAGACTCCAAGAAACCATGGATCGAGTTGAACAGAACACTAATAAGAACCAAGAAAATATGAAGGCAGAAATGACAAAACTCCAAACTGAAATAACATGTCAACTAACAGGCCTGAAAAACTCAGTAAACGAAGTGAATGACAAAATGGATAAGCTCTGGGACAGGGTATCAGAAGCTGAGAATAGACTTGGTGCTGTGGAAGATGAGATACATAACAATTCCATACAGCAGGAGAGATTGGACAAAAAACTTAAAGCAAATGAGCAGACAATGGAAAAATTAGTCAAAGAATGGGAACAGACGAAAATAGAAGTCTATGATAAGATCAACAGAAACAACTTAAGAATCATTGGAGTCCCAGAGACCCAGGAAGAAAATTTCCAGGAAGAATCAATGGTCAAGAACATCATTAAAGAGAAACTCCCAGAGCTAAAGAATATATGTGATCAAATCCTGCATGCCCGAAGAGTACCAACCAAAAGAGACCCCAGAAAAACCACCCCAAGACACATCCTAGTCACAATGACAAATCCCACAGATAGAGACAGAATTCTGAAAACAGCAAGATCAAAAGGGGAAATCATGTTCAAGCAAGCTTCCCTGAGATTTACAGCAGACCTGTCACCAGAAACGCTCAATGCCAGAAAGCAGTGGTGGGATATTGTGACAAGACTGAATGAAATGAATGCTTCACCCAGAATACTATACCCAGCAAAACTCACTTTCCGGTTTGATGGAAGAATACATGGTTTCACAGACAAAAAACAGCTCAGAAACTTCACAGACACAAAACCAGTCTTAAGAGAAAAACTGAAAGACCTAATCTAAGACAAGACTACCCAAAAGACACACCAAATTTTGAAATAAAGATGGCGTTAAATCCCAGGACAATTCTTTCTCTCAACGTCAATGGACTAAATGCACCAGTTAAGAGACACAGAGTGGCTAAATGGATCAAAAAACTCAATCCAACCTTCTGCTGCCTACAAGAAACGCACCTGAATAGTCAGAACAAACATAGACTCAAAATAAAAGGCTGGAGAAAAGTTATCCAAGCAAACAACACCCATAAAAAAGCTGGAGTGGCCATACTAATATCAGATAATGCAAACTTTATACTCAGGAAGGTTGTAAAGGACAAAGACGGACATTTTATATTAATCAAGGGGTACGTAGAGCAGGAAGAATTCACTCTCCTAAACATATATGCACCGAATGAGGGGCCAGCAAAATATTTAATACAACTGCTGACAAATCTGAAAAATAATATCAACAACAACACAATAATTGTGGGGGACCTAAACACGGCTTTGTCAACACTGGACAGGTCAACCAGACTGAAACCCAACAAGAATATACTAGACCTGAGGAGAGAAATGGAAGAAAGAGGCCTAGTGGATATATATAGGACACTCCATCCCCAGAAACCTGGATACACATTCTTCTCCAATGTACATGGGACATTCTCCAGGATAGACTACATGCTGGCACATAAAACATACCTCCATAAGATCAAGAGGATAGAAATTTTGCAGACTACCTTCGCTGACCACAAGGCTCTGAAATTATTTGTGAACTCCAAAGGGACTCAGAAGAAACACTTTAACACCTGGAAGTTAAACAGCCTCATGCTCAATAACCAGTGGGTCCGAGATGAAATCAAGGAGGAAATCAAAAGGTTCCTGGAAACAAATGACAATAAAGACACAAACTCTCAGAACTTATGGGACACAGCAAAAGCAGTACTGAGAGGAAAATTTATAGCTTTGCAAGCACACATCAGGAAGGAAGAAGGAGCTTACCTGAGTAGCTTAATGACACAGCTAATAGAACTAGAAAATGCTCAACAAAAGGACCCAAGAACAGGAAGACAGAAGGAAATAACAAAGCTGAGAGCAGAAATCAACGAAGTGGAAACTCAAAAAACAATCCGAAAGATCAACGAAAGCAGAAGTTGGTTCTTTGAAAAAATAAACAAGATTGATAGACCACTGGCAAACCTAACAAAGAAAGAGAGAGAGAGAAACTTGATAACTCGTATCAGGAATGAAAAAGGAGAGATCACTACTGATATGACAGAGATTCAAAGGGTAATCAGAAACTACTTTGAAAAACTCTACGCCACTAAAAATGAGAACCTGGAAGAAATGGATAAATTCTTGGACTCTTATAATCTTCCACGGTTGAAGGAAGAGGATGTAGCATATCTAAACACCCCCATCACCATTGATGAAATTAAAACAGTAATCAAATGTCTGCCGAAAAACAAAAGCCCAGGTCCAGATGGATTCACTAATGAATTCTATCAAACTTTCCAAGAGGAACTACTGCCAATCTTGGCAAGACTCTTTCATGAAATTGAACAAACAGAAACACTTCCAAATAGCTTTTATGAAGCCAACATCACCTTGATACCTAAACCAGACAGAGACGCTACCAAAAAAGAAAATTACAGACCAATATCACTGATGAATGCAGATGCAAAGATCCTCAACAAAATCCTGGCAAATAGGATTCAATGCCTCATTAAGAAGATCATCCACTACGATCAAGTAGGTTTCATCCCAGGAATGCAAGGCTGGTTTAACATCCGTAAATCTATCAACATAATACACAACATCAATAACAAGAAAAATAAAAACCACATGATCATATCAATAGATGCAGAGAAAGCATTTGATAAGGTCCAACACCCATTCTTGATCAAAACTCTCAGCAAGATGGGAATGGAGGGAACCTTTCTCAATATAGTGAAGGCCATCTACCACAAGCCAGTGGCAAATATTATCCTCAATGGAGAAAAACTGAAAGCCTTCCCTCTAAATTCTGGCACAAGACAAGGCTGTCCTCTCTCACCACTCCTATTCAACATAGCACTGGAAGTACTTGCTATAGCGATTAGGCAAGAAAAGGATATCAAGGGAATCCAGATAGGAAAGGAAGAAGTCAAGCTCTCACTGTTTGCAGATGACATGATACTCTACTTAGAAAACCCTAAAGACTCTATCAAAAAGCTTCTAGAAACAATAGACTCATATAGCAAGGTGGCAGGCTACAAAATTAACACACAAAAATCAATGGCCTTTCTATACACCAACAGTAATAAAGAAGAAATGGACATTAAGAAAACAACCCCATTCACAATAGTACCACACAAACTCAAATATCTTGGAATCAACTTGACTAAATATGTGAAGGACCTATACAAAGAAAACTATAAAACTCTGCTCCAAGAAATAAGAGAGGACACACGGAAATGGAAACACATACCCTGCTCATGGATTGGCAGGATTAACATCATCAAAATGTCAATACTCCCCAAGGCATTATACAGATTTAATGCCATCCCTCTAAAGATACCCATGACATTCTTCAAAGAAGTGGATCAGACACTTTTGAAATTCATTTGGAACAATAAACACCCTCGAATAGCTAAAGCAATCATTGGGAAAAAGAATATGGGAGGAATTACTTTTCCCAACTTTAAACTGTACTACAAAGCAACAGTTATCAAAACAGCATGGTATTGGAATAAGGATAGGTCCTCAGATCAGTGGAATAGGCTTGAATACTCAGAAAATGTTCCCCAGAGATACAACCATCTAATTTTTGATAAAGGAGCAGGAAATCCTAAATGGAGCAGGGAAAGCCTCTTCAACAAGTGGTGTTGGCACAATTGGATAGCCACTTGCAAAAAATTAAACTTAGACCCCCAGCTAACATCATGTACAAAGGTAAAATCCAAATGGATTAAAGACCTCGATATCAGCCCCAAAACCATAAGATATATAGAACAGCACATAGGCAAAACACTACAGGACATTACAGGCATCTTCAAGGAGGAAACTGCACTCTCCAAGCAAGTGAAAGCAGAGATTAACAGATGGGAATATATTAAGCTGAGAAGCTTCTGCACCTCAAAGGAAATAGTGCCCAGGATACAAGAACCACCCACTGAGTGGGAGAAACTATTCACCCAATACCCATCAGATAAGGGGCTAATCTCCAAAATATACAAGGCACTGACAGAACTTTACAAGAAAAAAACATCTAACCCCATCAAAAAATGGGGAGAAGAAATGAACAGACACTTTGACAAAGAAGAAATACGCATGGCCAAAAGACACATGAAAAAATGTTCCACATCACTAATCATCAGGGAGATGCAAATCAAAACAACGATGAGATACCACCTCACACCCCAGAGAATGGCACACATCACAAAGAATGAGAATAAACAGTGTTGGCGGGGATGTGGAGAGAAAGGAACTCTTATCCACTGCTGGTGGGAATGCTGTCTAGTTCAACCTTTATGGAAAGCGATATGGAGATTCCTCCAAAAACTGGAAATCGAGCTCCCATACGATCCAGCTATACCACTCCTAGGAATATACCCTAGGAACACAAAAATACAATACAAAAACCCCTTCCTTACACCTATATTCATTGCAGCTCTATTTACCATAGCAAGACTCTGGAAACAACCAAGATGCCCTTCAACAGATGAATGGCTAAAGAAACTGTGGTACATATACACAATGGAATATTATGCAGCTGTCAGGAGAGATGAAGTCATGAAATTTTCCTATACATGGATGTACATGGAATCTATTATGCTGAGTGAAATAAGTCAGAGAGAGAGAGAAAAACGCAGAATGGTCTCACTCATCTATGGGTTTTAAGAAAAATGAAAGACACCCTTGTAATAATAATTTTCAGACACAAAAGAGAAAAGAGCTGGAAGTTCCAGCTCACCTCAGGAAGCTCACCACAAAGAGTGATGAGTTTAGTTAGAGAAATAACTACATTTTGAACTGTCCTAATATTGAGAATGTATGAGGGAAATGTAGAGCCTGTTTAGGGTACAGGCGGGGGTTGGGTGGGGAGGAGGGTGATTTGGGACTTGGGTGATGGGAATGTTGCACTGGTGATGGGTGGTGTTCCTTTTATGACTGAAACCCAAACACAATCATGTATGTAATCAAGGTGTTTAAATAAAAAAAAAATTAATAAAAAAAAAAAAAAAAAAAAAAAAGAACTACTAAATCTTGATATATAATTTTATCTTTTCTTATCACTGAGTAATAGTCCATTGGGTATATACACCATAGTTTATCTAGTCATCTGTTTTTGAACACTTGAGCTGTCTTCAAATTTTGGCTATTGTGAATAGTGGTGCAAAGATTAGGGGTGCAAGTCTCTTTTCTCCATTGTGTTTTTGGGCCAATCAGATATATTCTGAGAAGTGAAATGGACAAATAAAATGGGAGCTCAAGTCCTAGTTTTGTTTTGTTTGGGGATCACAACCTAAATTATTCAGTACTTATGGTTCTGCACTCCATAATCATTCCTGCAGGCTCAATAGTCCATATGAGGTTCTGGTGATCCAAGACTATATGGGGTGCTGGGGATACAAAAGTTATACTTATGTAAGGCACTATCCTAGTCACCATGCTATCATTCTAGCCGTAGTTTCTAGCTTTTGAAGAATTGTCCAGTTTTTTGTTTTTTGTTTTTTGTTTGTTTATTTCAGAAATGCTGAACCAGTTAACATTATTATCAACATTGCATGAGGGTCTCTATGCCCAGCATCCATGTGAATACTGGCTGTTCCTGTTCTTTCAGATGTGTATAGTCATAAATGTATGCTTATATGTGCATAATCATATATAAAGATCAATAGATATATTGATATATACATATGACTTATACATCTTTGTTTTGTACATCTGTAACAACTATATAAGAACATGGGCTGTTTCCATCATTTTTGCTCTTGTAATTAATGCTGCAGTGATCATAGTATAATGCATTTTTAATTAGACTTAACATATTCTATAGAGAAATACCCACAAGGTGGATCATAAGGCAGTTTAATTTTTTCCAGACCACACAAACTTTTTCTGGATAGCTGTACACTCTGACAGTACAGAAGAGATTTCTTTATCCACATCCTTGAGACACTTGCTCCTTGTCTTTTTTACTGTAATATTCTAACAAGCATTATGTTTCCCTAATATTAACATTAACATCTTTTCATGTGCCTTTTGGCTATATGTACATCTTTTTTGAAGAGAAGAACTTTTAGATCATTTTACTATAGTTATTTGACTTTTATCTATTTTGGTTTTCTTTCTTTTTTTTTTAAATCACCATGAGATAGAATGATATCATTGTTGATAGTTGGGATTCAGTTGTACGACGTTTCAATACCCATCTCTTCTCTGTTTATTTTCACCAGTTTCTTCAGTTTCCTTCCATCTCCACCCTCACTCCCAGTCCTCCCAGGCAGGTTTTTCTTCTCTCTCTCTCTCTCTCTCTCTCTCTCTCTCTCTCTCTCTCTCTCTCTCTCTCTCTCTCTCTCTCTCTCTCTCTCTCTCTCTCTCCCTCTCTCTCTCCCTCTCTCTCTCCCTCTCTCTCACTCTCTGTCGCTCTCTCTGTCTCTCTCCTCTCCGCTCTCTCTCTCTCACCCTATTTCTCCCTCTGCGCTTGTATGTATCTTTCTCTTTCTCTTTTTTCTCTTTATTTACCATAGTTTGCAATACTGTTACTGAAGGGAAATCAGCATCACTTTACTTCCTTTCAGGCCCCAGTTCTTGTCCAGAATGATCATTTCCAACTATGTGACTCCATCTTTGTCCAACTCCAATTCATATCTCATGATTTATATTTTGGGGTTTTATTATGGCTGTTTATATCCTAAAGATACTGCAATCATTTTATATCTGTCCCTCTCTTTCTGACTCATGTCATTCAATATGACACACTCCATGTCAATCCATGTATAGGCAAATTTCATGACATCTGTACAATATTCCATTGTGTAGATGTACCATAGATTCTTTACCCATTCGTCTATTCTTGGGCACTCGAGTTGTTTCCAGATTCTGTTTATTGTGAACAATCCCACAATGAATGTAGAAATGTAGATGCCTTTATTTCCCATTGTGTTTCATCCCACCCCACAGGATAATCCCAAGAGGTATATTGCTGGGATGTGGAAATTCTAGTTTTCTAGTTTTGGAGCAATGTTCATATTGTTTTCCTAAAAAGCTAAACCTGTCCATATTCCCAAAAGAAGTGAATAACAATCCCTTTCTATCTGCATCTGCACCAGAGCTGGTTGTTTTTGTTCTTTTTGACGTATGCTCATTTTAGTGGTGTGAGAACATATCTCATTGTTGTTTAGATTCATATCTCCCTGAAAAATAATAATATGAAACATTTTAAAAGTGCATTTTAGCCATCTGTATTGCTTCTCTGAGGAAATTTTGGTTCATATCTTGTCCCCATTTTTTGATAGGATGTATACTATTTTCTTGTTAAGGCATATATATATATATATATATATATATATATATATATATATATATATATATATATATATATATATAAACCCTCCCTCAGGTAGATATTGGACAAATAATTTCTCCCATTCCATTGGTGCTTTTTGTATCCTGGTCATCATTTCCTTTGAGGTATAGAAGTCTCTTAATTTAATGCAGGCCCATTTATTTAACTTTACTTCCACTTTCTTGGTCAGTGGTTCATTCTTGAAGAAACTATGATACTGACTGTTTTTGTATATGGTTATTAATGTTCTGAAGTCAGTTTCTTATATTTCTCTTTTGGAATCCAACTTAATGGATATTTCATATTGTCAAACACTTTCTCTTCTCTTTTTATTAATTAATTAATATAAAAATACAATTTTTCTTTGGTTTATTTGGAGTATCATATTTATTGACCATCTTTTCATTCCTGTATTTTTTGTGCATGAGTGCCTGATTATTATTTAGGCTATCTTAGGCTTATACTAAGTATCCCTATACTCACATTGTACTAACATAAAGAAATAATGGAGGTATTCAGCTGCATCTCTGGCTGGTGACAAAAAAAAAAAACTCAGGATGGGGCCGGAGGGTTGGCACAAGCTGTAAGGCCTTGCGTGTGCCAGCCTAGGACGGACCATGATTCAATCTCCCTGCATCCCATATGGTCCCCCAAGCCAGAAGCAATTTCTGAGCGCATAGCCAGAAGTAACCCCTGAGTGTCACCAGGTGTGGCCCAAAACCCAAAAAAAATAAAATAAATCTCAGGGAGGTTTTCAAACACATCTACACTCTTCAAACTGTTCAAGAAATACTTTAAGGACCGGAGCAGTGGTGCAAGCAGTAAGGGCCCTGCCTTGCTGCCGCTAGCCTAGGATCCTGTGGCATCCCCTAGAGTCCCCCAAGTCAGGAGCAATTTTTGAGGGCATAGCCAGGAGTAATCCCTGAGCATCCCTGGGTGTGGCTGGAAAAAATACTTAAACACAATAACTACTAATTTCCAATGAAATGAAAAAAATGAAAGAAAAAGATCAATAATCTGGCTTATGTTTATGACTTGAGTTTGTGGTAGCTTGGAGAGCCACTGGGGATCTGTTTTCACAAATGTCCTGGAGGGGCAGCAGTCTAGACTGCCTAGACTCTGACCCAGATTTTACAGTTACTAGTATTTGGCAACTGATAAGGAGCTTAAGTTTAGCCTGTCTGGGCAGCAACCAAGTATTGTGTGCATGTGTACCTAATAACAGCTGTCCAGTCAACTAATCCTTGAAGCTAATAAGGGATTTGCATTTGCAGCACCAACAAAAATTATAGAGCCAAAGTTTAGCAAACTTGAGTAGCAACCAATGATGTGATGCTATAATTTTTTTGTATAATCCAATGACACCCACTAGTTTAGCTTGGTTTTTTTGCTGCTGGCAGATGAAATAATTCATGTGTGTCTTCATACACTGGCAACTACATCAATCAAATCTGAAATGTTGGGGCTGAAGCGGTGGCGCAACAGTAGGGTGTTTGTCTTGCATATGGCTTACCTAGGATGGACCGCGGTTTGATTCCCCTGGTGTCCCATATGGTCCCCCAAACCAGGAGCGATTTCTAAGCACATAGCCAGGAGTAAACCCTGAGCATCACTGGGTGTAGCCCGAAAACAAAAATCTGAAAGGTAGACAAGGGACATAGTACCTGCTACCCTGTGAGCGGTCTCTACAAAGCATGATAATTTTATTAACTTGTCTAACAATTTCTTAAACTATAGGGTGCCTTTTCACCAATTCCAAAGACACAAGTAGCAGCAGCAGCAGTGCCCAGAGAATTGAAGCTTGAGTGAAACCAGGAATAGGCTGAAGCCAGATCAATTCAACTAAATAAGCCTAAGTGTCAGATCAGAAAAGAGAAAATATTTCCCCCCACCAATGTCCAAACATCCATATTCGTGGGTACTTTTGATAGATAGGGGGTTTCTTTCACTAGCTCTTAGCATAATGGTATCTTCCAAGTTGATGGGTTTGAATGCTGGCCCCTTGCTAACTGTCAATGCTTCAGATTTTTTATCTTGCTACTCAACCATTGTGGACTGGGTGGGGCTGGCTAAGTATTCTTTACTAAAAAAATTTCAATCTGCAGAGTCTTTCTCTACTGCTAATCTGTTGGGTGGGGTTTCTTTCAAGGATGAAGTCATTCAGTTGCAATCAAGGGCAACAAAAATATTGTCAATGCTGGTTTCTACCAGCTTCTATTCTTTTCTCTACTGTAATTTGGGTTCCAATAAAAGATGTACGCTCTACACACACCAGCACTGCCATCTTCTGAGTACCAGAAAGTCTTCAACTGAGGTCTTCTCTTAAGTCACGAAAAGTCCAAGACCAGTGGCACTGCTTCAAGTCGTAAGACCCTTGGTTTCACTGTATCATCTTCCCTGTTGCTTTTACTGCCACCACAGAATTACTCTCCCTGGTAGATTCCCAGACTCAGTTGTGGTTTTTGGTTGTTTGCTTTTTTTTTTGTTTTGTGTGTGTTTTAATGCTGAAATTCAGGGCAGATTCTACACTTAATTTAGTCTTCATTTTAGACTGTGACAAAGTAACGTATGGAGAGGTCAAATATTCTTCATTCAACCATCTTGGCCTAGGTCTCACTGTGTTATATTTATAAAATTTCATAACTGAAACTTTTAAAAATTAAATATATGCGAATTTATTCCTTCTAATTTGTTTTAGACTGGAGAATAGAGGATATACATGCTCTGACTTGGAGGCCTGTAATTTCCAACACTACAGATCTTGCCTAGTGAATCAGTTATATGGATCTGGTTGTGTTATATGTGGCATCCAGAACTACTACTTGTGATAAAGCCAAAACATCAATTTCAGTACTACTCCTATTTTTTGACATTTTATGTTTTCTACTGGTGGAATCTAGAAACATTTTCTCAAAAACTATACACCCTTCATAGCAGTAAAGAATTCTAAGGCCAACTTTGTTCTTTACTAAATAGTGTCTCCTCTTAAGTACATATGCAGAGTAAAACTTTATCTTCTTTTAAATGTACTTACCTTTAGAAAATTTACTCTAGCTTCATGAGAGTAAAGCACAGAGTATCACAAAGAAGGGAAAATACTCTCCATCACTAATTTGCTCAGTTTTGCTAGCCAATTTCTTTCACACTCTAGAATTCAGAGTTGACTCCAAGAAGAACATAGAGATGTAAATATATAAGCTCAGGTCTCAAAACCACATCACTTGGCAGCCATTATGGAGTTTGTTTTAAACCTTATGCACTAGCAAATCTCTATCTTAGAAAATCTTGCCTAGGCATCAATCAAACAGCAGGAAATAATGTCCTTATGGCTAAGCAGAACTTTAGAAAGAAACAAAGTGTCCCAACGGCAAACTACTTCTGCCCACATTTGGGGCCTTCTAAAACTGACTTTAGTGAAGGCTGAAGTCAATTGCCAAGAAAAGCCTTCAGGGTTCAATTAAGAGCAATGAGATGTTGGAAAATACTTAACAAAAACCAATCTTTCAACCCAGCATAAAATGTGAAAATTCTGGACACTGTGGGCAGGTATTTTGCCAGATCCTTCTGATTATGTTTGCTGAATAATTGGGACTTCTTTAACAAAAATATTTGGCTCCTTTTGAAGTAGATAGGCATACAAGACTTCTGAATTCTACCCTAAACAAACTCGATTGTAAGAGAACAGTAATTTTTAAAAGAAATAAATACAGGGGCTGGAGAAAAGCATTTGCCTTGCCTACAGTCAACTTAGGTTTGATTCCTGGCTCCCTATATAATTCCCTGAGACTGACCAGAAGTAATCTCTGAGCAGAGAGACAAGAGTGAGTCCTGAGCAATGCCATATGTGAAGAAAATAAGGAGGAGGAGAGGAAGAAGGGAATAAAAGGAAAACAAATGAATAAGGAGAAAAGAAGGAGAAAAAGAAGGAGGAGGAGGAGAAAAAGAAGGCGAAAGATAAGGGAAAGAGAAGGAGGAGGAGGTGGAGGAAGAGGTGGACAGAAGAGAAGGATGGTGATGAGGAGAAGGATATGGAGGAAGAGAAGGAAAGAAGAAAAGAAGAAAGATTCCCTCCCTTTATTTTCATTCCTTCTAACAGAACCACATAACTTGAACCATCTTGTTTTACCTCACAAATTGGAGGAGAAATAATGGAAGGTACCAAGCCCAAACAGTCATATGAGCATCGAGTAGAAATAAAAAATGAGCAGACTTAAATACCAAATCCAATCTACAACAAGCTAGACACAGAGGGGATCACTTATACTAGCAGCCCAGGGGGCAAAGGAGAGGAATATGAGATGCATGCTGGGAACAGGGGAGGAAAGAGGGCAACATTGGTGGTGGGAATGCCCCTGATTCTATTTCACTATGTACCTAAAATATTACTATGAAAGATTTTTAATCCACTGTGGTAAAAATAAAAATTACTGAAAGAGAAAGAAAGAAAGAAAGAAAGAAAGAAAGAAAGAAAGAAAGAAAGAAAGAAAGAAAGAAAGAAAGAAAGAAAGAAAGAAAGAAAGAAAGAAAGAGAGAGAGAGAGAGAGAGAGAGAAGAAAGAAAGAAAGAAAGAAAGAAAGAAAGAAAGAAAGAAAGAAAGAAAGAAAGAAAGAAAGAAAGAAAGAAAGAAAGAAAGAAAGAAAGAAAGAAAGAAAGAAAGAAAGAAAGAAAGAAAGAAAGAAAGAAAGAAAGAAAAAGAAAGGAAAAACAAAGAGAAACAAAAGGGAAGGAAGGAAGGAAGGAGGAAGGAAGGAAGGAAGGAAGGAAGGAAGGAAGGAAGGAAGGAAGGAAGGAAGGAAGGAAGGAAGGAAGGAAGGAAGGAAGGGAAGGTGGGAGGGAGGTTGAGAAGGTAGGAGGGAGAGTGGGAGGGAGGGTGGGAAGGGGGAGGGAGAGTGAGAGGGAGGAAGGAAGGAAAGAAGGGTGGGAGAAAGGAAGGAAGGAAGGGAGAAAGGAAGGAATGAACGAAAGAACGAATGAACGAATTTGAAGAGAGAGAAGAAGGAGGGATATAGGAAAAATCTACAGAACTCATATTTTTTATTTTACTTTTTTATTTAAACACCATGGTTACAAGATTATTCATTATATAGTTTTTTTTTAACCAACGGATAAAGTTATTCATGATTGAATTACAGTCATGCAATGTACAACAACCTTCTACCAGTGCACATTTCCCACCACCAATGTTTCCAGTTTCCCTCTCACTCTCCTTGATGACCTCTCTCCTTCTCTGGGGCATACATTTTGCATATATCTCTCTATATCTCTTTATCTCTCTTCTTTTTTTCCCATTTTAGCCACTTTGGTTCTCAGTACAGTGCACATTTCCTGAACAGCAATGTCCCCAGAATCCCTCCCATCCACCCTCCCACAGCCTGCCTCTGGGGCAAGCATCTCTCTCTCTCTCTCTCTCTCTCTCTCTCTCTCTCTCTCTCTCTCTCTCTCTCTCTCTCTCTCTCTCTCTCTCTCTCTCTCATCTATTGTCTCTGGTATTATTACCATACTAGCCTTTGTCTTTGTCTCTTTGTCTTTCTTATATCCCATAAGTGAGTGAGATCATTCTATGTCTATCCCTCTCCCTCGGACTCATTTCACTCAGCATAATAATATTTATGTCCAGCCATGTATAAGCAAACTTCATGACTTCATTTTTCCTAATGGCTGCAGAGTATTTCATTGTGATATGTCTACCACATTTCTTTATCCATATTGTTTTCCAAAAAGTCTGGACCGTCTACATTCCCATCTAGAATGAAAGTTCCTTTCTGCTGTCTCTCCGGCTCCTACAGAACTCATATTTTAAGACACATTTTTTTTTTGGTTTTGGGGCCACAACCGGTGTTGCTCAAGGGTTACTCCTGGCTATGCACTCAGAAACTGCCCCTGGCTTAGAGGACCATATGCGACGCCAAGAGAATCGAACCACAGTCTTCCTAGGCTAGCGCTTGCAAGGCAGACACCTTACACCCTGAGCCACTGCTTCTGGCCCCTGAAGACACATTTTAAATCCTAACTCCCTTGAGAATATTGTCCTCTTTTTAGTACAAACTTGAATTAACAGAAACATCTTAAAGTCATTGAATATTAGATATAAAGCAGTCTTAAATACCATTTGATCTAATCTCGTCATTCTCATAAAATGACTTAGTGTATTTAAATAATTAATTTACATTATATAGTTTCAGTTTCAAAATCAGTGAAACTATCATTTACATTAAAATATAAACTTGGGATTCTTAAGTATTTGGTTATCTAAAAGGCCATGTGGTTTAAAATATGCATTGCAGAGACTAAATCCTTGCATTTTTATATTTTTTAAGATAAATAAATCATTACTTGAACAAGAAAAGTTTTTCCTTTGTCTTTTTGTTTTTCTTTCTTTGTATTTGAGCCACACCCGTTTTATGCTCAGGGATTACTTCTGGCTAAGCGCTCAGAAATTGCCCCTGACTTGGGGGAACATATGGGATGTTGGGGGATCGATCCGCGGTCCTTCCTTGGCTAGCGCTTGCAAGGCAGACACCTTACCTCTAGCACCACCTCGCCGGCCACGAACAAGAAAAGTTAAAAATAGAAAAAGTCCTTTAAATTTAATTTTGTCAGTTCTTTTGCAATAAAATCAAGAAAGTTTGGTTGTGATTTAGTGTCCTATCTCAGATCATAATGAAATGGTATTCATGAAACCTATTAATAAGAGAATTTAGAGTTTCTAAAGGAAAACACTTGTCATTTTTACTTTTATTTTTATTTTTTAAATAAGCATAATTTTAGGGGGAATATTCGAAGGTTAAGACTTCAACATGGTTTTATTCTGGTTAGAATACTCTTCCTGGTTTATAGCTAAAATCTTCTCACTGTTATCTTAAACAAAATAAAGAAGATGTTTTATTATTTTCTCTTATGTTGTTTATTTTTATAGATGAACAGATATCTATAGGGAAATTTTCAGGCACAGTATTTTCTGGAATCAGAGATGAAGCCTGTATTTGAAACTCTCTTCCATTCCTGGAAGTTAGGATTCATTGACTTTATTTCCTCCAGTTAAGTAGGACTATTATTTCTGGCTTCAATACTTCTCAAAACCCTTTGATTCTAAAAAATCATTAATGTCTGAATTTACCTCACAGCTAACTATTTTATCCATGATATTGTTTATCGAGTGCAGAAATTAAATTAAACTTAGCCGGAAACTCACTCTAAGCATGATTAATGTAACAAGCACTTCTTTTCCATTTCCTCTATGTCAAAAGCAAGACCACATTAATGCCTAAGTAAACAGAAATTTCTTCCTTCATTCTATGTTTTAAGAATCATAGTTTTATAATGTATTTATTGGAAGCATATTTTAATCATACATAAAAGGATGTCTTAACTGTTTCCCAAACAAAATATTTCTCAGTGCCTGGTTAAATGCTTTTTTCCCAAAAACTACTAATAAACCAACAACTTTATGCTGTTCATGGAAGTAGAACTACAATGCATAAGATCTTAGCCATGGGGTTTAATGAAATCTGGTTACATATGTAGGTTGGCAAACATTTATCTTTCTTTTTATTTTTTTGTTGTTTTTTTTTTTTGGGGGGGGGGGCGTCACACTCCACAGCTCTCAGGAATTTCTCCTGGCTCTGTGCTCAGAAGTTGCTCCTGGAAGGCTTAGGGGACCTTATGGGATGCCAGGATTTGAACTGGGGTCCATCCTGTGTTGGTCACACCTTATCACTGTGCTATCGCTCAGGCCCCATATCTTTCTAAAACACACATAATATGGTATGTGACTTTTGTCTTGTCTAATCTGAGAAAGCTTTTCCTAGCACCAAATCTTGTGTGAGATATGATTGATCCAAGACTTCTACTCAGACAGATGTTCATTTTGTTCTGTGTCTTCAAGTATACATAATGAGAGATCATTATATGAAGTCTGTTGACTGAGAAGCACAAAAGATAAATTTCACACCAAGACCACACTTTCTAATATTTTACCATGGATAAGATGATAGTTTTATTTGTTGAGGAAAAATTATCTTTATTGTTTTAGAAAGCAACAGTATACGTTCATGTAAGTCAGATATGATGAAGAACTCATGAAATTAATTAAACCTGTTAAAAATACCAAACTTCACATGCCTTCTCTCAAATGCATATCTGGACCAAATTATAAATACAGAAACCAAAAACAATGTATCTGTAGAGAAGTTTTTCAAAGCATTTTAAACTACATTCTCATTTCATTCTCTGGTCAAACTTAACTTTAGACATTTTGAACAATTTAGTTATAATTTCCACATGATAGGTACACTGGCATTTATATATATATATATATATATACATACATATATATTTCACTTTCCAACACATCTTGTTTGTGACCATTTTTTTATTTTATTTTATAAGTTTTTATTTAAACACTGTGATTACAAGGTTGTTTATAATATAATTTTTTCCCCACAGATAAAGTTGTTCATGATTGAGTTACAGTCATACAATGCACAACCTTCACGTATGCACATTTCCTGCCACTAATGTCACCAGTTTCTCTCTCACCCTCCCTGATGTCCTTTCCCTCTCCCTCCCCACTTGCCTCAGGGGTAGTAGGCATTTTACTTCTCTCTTTCTCTCTGTCTCACACACACATACACGTTCACTCACTCTCTCTCCCCTCTCTCTCTTCTTTTTTTAACGCTGTGGTTTGCTCTACTGTTAATGAAAGGATGCCATACATGTCATTTTATCTTCTTTCAGTACCCAGTTCTTGTCTAGAGTGATTAGTTGCAACTATCATTTTCATAGTCGACTCTTCTCTACTCAAAATGCACTCTCTTCTCATTGTGGCAAGCTTCCTATCATAGACTGGTCCTCCTAAACTTCATCTCCATTGTGTGACCATATTTTAAAACATTTCTAATTTGTATTTTGTGTGTGTTTTTGAGGGGACAAAACTGGTCATGCTCAGAGCTTACCCCTGGCTCTGTGCTCAAAAATTACTCCTCTCAGGCTCATGGAGACCATATGGGATGCTAGGTATCACTCGGGTCAGCAGCATGCAAGGCAAATGCCTTATCCACTGTTTTAACCCTCTCCCAACTTCCTGCTTTACTCACCTGGTTGAAGAGACCCTCCCACATCTGGGAGGGTCTGTGGTTGGTAATTAAAAAGTAGCCTGGGGCGAGGAGACAGGGATATGCAGCAAGGAAGATCAGAGACACAGGTTGGATGCAGAGAGGCTGCTTAGAGGCCATGTGAAGAATATGCACATGGCGGTTAGAGCCTTTTAATAAAGCTGGATGTCTCCTGAAACTTCATCTGACTGCTGTGGACCATTTCTTCACCATCATCCTGCACCAATTGACCTGCGGGGTGAAGGGGCTAAAGGTGCTGGGCTGGGCCGAGAAAGGCCCATCCATCCGTCCACCACTTTAGGAAATTATAATTAATAATTAATACAACACTGCTGTAAAATGGCTCTGGCCTCCCTAATTTGTATTTCTAAACTTAAAAGGAAAAAAGATAAACCCAAGGCATCTAAAGATTGGTTGCAAGTGTCTTTATACTTGTACTTTTTTCTTCATTTTTCATTGAATATAGTCACCTAAGCATGCAGTGACTAAAAGGGAGAGTTTACCTAAAAGTATTTTATATTACTCAAAATTTTCTCAAAGAAAATTCCATTCATAATATACAGAAAAAAAAGTTTAAATATCTGAAATTCCTCATCTATTTTATTTCAAATGTTCTACACCAACTAAATTCAACTACCTCAATCTTCTCTATAACTAATATAAAATAACCCAAATCCTGCATCATACTATACAGTCTGAGGGCTAGAGTTATAGCACCTAGAATAAGATGCTTTCCTTGCACATGACTGACTATTTTGGTCCCTAGCACCACTTATAGTCTTTGAACCCCATCAAGAGTAATTGCTACGAGGGCCAGAGAGATAACACAGCTGTTGGGTGTTTGCCTTGCATGCAGCTGACCCAGGACAGAGATGGTTCAATCCCTGGCATCCCATATGGTTCCCCAATTAAGGAATGATTTCTGAGTGCACATCCCCTGAGCATCACCAGGTGTGTCCCCAAAACAAACAAACAAAAATCAGAGAGTAATTGCTGGGTGCTGGAGTTATAGTATAGTGGTTAAGGCACCAGTCTTGTTTGTGTCCAACCCAGATTTTATACCCATCATTCCATATGGTCCCCCAAGACCCACCAGGAGTGATTCCTGAGTGTGGAGCCAGAAGTAACCTCTGAGCATTGCTGGGTGTGACCCTCAAAAAAAAACAAAAATCTAAAACCAAAGAGTGATTGCTGATCACAAAGCCATGAGTAATTCTGTGCACAAATATAGCCCAATACCCCCCAAATACAGACATGTACATGTGTACACACATATAAACACACACACAAGAGTTTTCTCATTAGGTCTGTAAAAACCATACACATCTTTTTTCTTATAAATAGTAAACTAAACACAGCAGATAAAAGGATGATGCAAGTTCAATTTTACTCATTCTTAGTATAATGTCTGAATCTCCTAAATCTATTCAAAGGTGAACATATTCTACTGGCTGTTGAGACAAACTCACATTTGGTCTTTCTATTTGGGTCCCCACAGCCTATGAAAATTCAAAGTAAGTTTTTTGTTTTTTAACTCACACTCCTGGCATAGATTGTCTAAGGCTTGAATTTCAAGGTTTCAAAACAACTTTTTTGATGCCAGCTTGTCCCATGGCGGGAAGAAAAGCAAATGAAGCCATAGAGACGTGCCAGTTTTAATTTGATTTCCGGTTCAGCAACCCAACCCTGGTATGAAAATAAAGCACAAAACCCAAATCTTCATTAAAACCAACGAAAAAAATGTCCTCTTCCATTTCCCCCTCAAAATAGCTTTCAGAGTTCTTTATAAACCCAACTTGTGAATGTAATCAACTTCTCAGAAGGAGAGCTATGAATCACTCCTCCCTCAGAGCTAGACAGCATGGCGGGCACAAACAACCTCAGTGGCAAATGTGTATGTGGCCATAGGGAGGAACAAAGGCAACTGAGCTCTTGACTTGAAATGTAGAACTGTACTCCTGATGACAGATGTGTACCTAATTGAATCTAACAGCTTCAGCTGGGCCTTTTGAGTAGAAATGCTTTCACTTCTACCTAGTGCCTCCATAATTGATTTAACATGGGTGCTAGAAAGTTCCAAATTTTGAACTTAGACTGGTTAACCAAAGCAGAAATACCAACACAGGCCACAATACAAAATAGCAAGTTGTGTCAAGTCCAAAATGTACAGGACGTAGGAAAAATTAAGAAATTATAATGAAGGATAAAAGATGTTGGGCTAATTCTCAAATAATGGGATCTTTTCACTTCATGTGAGACTATTTTCTTAACAAAAATTTCACAAAATTACCTAACTTCACATTACAGTAACTGCTATGTGGAGGATGTTTACAAGAGGAAACAAGGAAATAGCATATAATTGAAAAAGAATGGTTATTTAGATGAATTCTGATAAGTAAATTTGATCTACATATTATTCATAATTGTTGATGTGTTAAATATTCACCAGTTCCAGTATTTCATCCTGCTGAAAAAACATTATTTTAAGTGCACTTGGTAATATGTTCTCACTTAACTCTCATTAATCCCTATGACTAGTCATTTCTATCCCTAGAACATGGCTTTGAATGTGATCATCAGGGCCAAAGTCTTCATTTAGGAAAAGCAGTTGTGGGTTGTAGAGATAGTGGTGAATAGGTTGCTTGTCTTGAATTTGGCCAACCTGAGTTCAATTCTAGATATTCCAAATGGTCCACCAAGCAGTACCAGTAGTATTTCTTAAGTACCAAGCAATAAGCCCTGAGCACTTTCCAGATGTGCCCCCCAAAAGAAAAAGAGAAGGTGGTTAGAATTTGAGTTAACTTCAGTAAAACTCGAGGGATTTCATAAGAAAAACCCTACAATTTTCCAGCACTCTTTGTTACTACTATACTATACTATAAATGTGTATGGCTTTATCTTCTTAATCTGTCTTAATTATTTTTACTTTTATCTAAACATCCTTATGCCCACAACTTTAAGATTTTCCTTAATTTCAAATATCATGTGTATGTGAAACTGTTTTCAGAATTCATATCAAACAATGCACCACACTTGTCCTATTTGTCCTTTAACAGAACATTTTCTTATTAGTAACAAAAGTTTTAATAAATCTCAGTTATCATGCTTTTTTATCCACTATAATTTTTTCTTCATTTATAAAAGTAAAATAAATATGATGGCAATAGAACCACTTATATATGTGGCAACAATAATTTAAAACAAATAAAAAAATAATAATACAATATAGAACCCAACAATGTAAAGTAGATGTCAATATTGAGATTTAATTATTTTGGCTGTTTGACTTTTTTATCTTACCTAAAATTTAATTTTAACTGAAATAAAACTAAACATATCAAACTTGTTTATTCAGGTTCTATAAGCCTTTTTACAGTTAATATTTGCTATATGGTTATTTTTTGCTAACATTTTCTTCTACATACTCTCCTTTCTGTAGATTTATAAACTTGCCTTATTTATTCTATAAGGAATATTATGAGAATGAAGAAAAAAGAAAATAAGGAGAAATGGCATTATGTTTTAAGATACAAGATGTATGTCTTTAGGGCCAGAGCAGTGGCACAAAGCAATAGGCATCTGTCTTGCTGGCACTAGCCTATGACAAACCGAAGTTTGATCCCCCGATGACCCATGTGGTTTCCAAGCCAGGAGTGATTTCTGAGTGTATAGCCAGGAATAACCCCTGAGCATCACTGGGTATGACCCCCCCAAAAAAACAAAACAAAACAACAAAAAAAATAGAAATGGAAATGCACCCTGTTTATGGTTACAAGAACTGATCTAGAAATTACAGCCTTACTCAAACTAATATATAGGTGTGCCCCCCACCAAAAAAAAAAAAAAAAACAGAAAAAATGATGTATGTCTTTAAAAGATATAATATATACCTAAGATTCACTTAATTTGAACATTTATCATCTATTTATTGTTGCTTTTTTCTCTTTCTATTAGAGTTAAATTTCTGATTATATCACATAATGCCTGAATATATCACAATACCTGAAGATTACTTTTACAACTGAAGGGCTTTTTTGGTTCTACACAAATTTTAGTTTGTTGTAATTACTAACATTTAATATAAGAAATTAAATAATGATTTAGAATTTTAAATAAAAATGCACTAATCTATTATCTGATGCGTTTTTTAAAGTGTTTTCAGCTGTGAACCAGATATGGTCAAAACTCCAATCCATAGGCTCATGCTTGAAAATCATTATGGTGGGGCCGAAGAGATAGCACAGCAGTAGGGCATTTGCCATGCATGCAAAAAGATGGTGGTTAGAATCTTGGCATCCCTATCTGGTCCCCCGAGCCTGTCAGGGGAGATTTCTGAGCTTAGAGTCAGGAGTAGCCCCTGATTGCTGCTGGGTGTGACCCAAAAACCAAAAAAAGGAAGGAAGGAAGGAAGGAAGGAAGGAAGGAAGGAAGGAAGGAAGGAAGGAAGGAAGGAAGGAAGGAAGGAAGGAAGGAAGGAAGGAAGGAAGGAAGGAAGGAAGGAAGGAAGGAGGAGGGAGGGAGGGTGGGAGGGAGGGAGGGAGGGAGGGAGGGGAGGGAGGGAGGAAGAAGGAGGGAGGAAGGAAGGAAGGAAGAAGGAAGGGAAGGAAGGAAGAGGAAGGAAGGAATGAAGGAAGGAAGGAAGGGAAGGAAGGAAGGAAAGGAGGGAGGGAGGGAGGGGAGGGGAGGGAGGGGAGGGAGGGAGGGAGGGAGGAAGGAAGGGAGGGAGGGAGGGAGGGAGGGAGGGAGGGAGGGAGGGAGGGAGGAAGAGAGGGAGGAAGGAAAAGAAGAAAGAAAGAAAGAAAGAAAGAAAGAAAGAAAGAAAGAAAGAAAGAAAGAAAGAAAGAAAGAAAGAAAGAAAGAAAGAAAGAAAGAAAGAAAGAAGGAAGGAAGGAAGGAAGGAAGGAAGGAAGGAAGGAAGGAAGGAAGGAAGGAGGGAGGGAGGGAGGGAGGGAGGGAGGGAGGGAGGGAGGGAGGGAGGAAGGAAGGAAGGAAGGAAGGAAGGAAGGGAGGGAGGGAGGGAGGGAGGAGGGAGGAGGGAGGAGAGGAGGGAGGGAGGGAGGGAGGGAGGGAGGGAGGGAGGGAGGGAGGGAGGAAGACAGGGAGGAAGGAAAAGAAGAAAGAAAGAAAGAAAGAAAGAAAGAAAGAAAGAAAGAAAGAAAGAAAGAAAGAAAGAAAGAAAGAAAGAAGAAAGAAAGAAAGAAGAAAGAAAGAAAGAAGAAAGAAAGAAAGAAAGAAGAAATAAAGAAAGAAGAAAGAAAGAAAGAAGAAAGAAAGAAAGAAAGAAAGAAAGAAAGAAGAAAGAAAGAGAGAGAAAGAAAGAAAGAAAGAAAGAAAGAAAGAAAAGAAAGAAAGAAAGAAAGAAAAGAAAGAAAGAAAGAGAGAGAGAGAGAAAGAAAGAAAGAAAGAAAGAAAGAAAGAAAGAAAGAAAGAAAGAAAGAAAGAAAGAAAGAAAGAAAGAAGAGAAGAGAGAGAGGAGAGAGAAAGAAAGAAAGAAAGAAAGAAGAAAAGAAAGAAAGAAAGAAAGAAAGAAGAAAGAAAGAAAGAAAAGAAAGAAAGAAAGAAAGAAAGAAAGAGAAAGAAAGAAAGAAAGAAGGAAAGAAAGGAAGGAAGGAAGAGAGAGAGAGAAAGAAAGAAAGAAAGAGAGAAGAAGAAAGAAAAAAGAGAAAGAAAGAAGAAAGAAAAGAAAGAAAGAAGAAAGAAAGAAAGAAAGAAAGAAAGAAAGAGAAAGAAAGAAAGAAAGAAAGAAAAGAAAGAAAGAAAGAAAGAAGAGAAGAAAGAAAGAAAGAAAGAAAGAAAGATGAAGAAAAGAAAGAAGAAAAAGAAAGAAGAAGAAAGAAAGAAAGAAAGAAAGAAAGAAAAGAAGAAAGAGAGAGAGAGAGAGAAAGAAAGAAAGAAAGAAAGAAAGAAAAGAAGAAAAGAAAGAAAGAAAGAAAGAAAATGAAAGAAAGAAGAAAGAAAGAAAGAAAGAAAAGAAAGAAAGAAAGAAAGAAAGAAAGAAAGAAAGAAAGAGAGGAGAGAGAAGAAAGAAGAAAGAAAGAAAGAAAGAAAGAAAGAAAGAAAGAAAGAAAGAAAGAAAAAAGAAAGAAAGAAAGAAAGAAAGAAAGAAAGAAGAAAGAAAGAAGAAAAGAAAGAAAGAAAGAAAGATAAAGAAAGAAAAAAAGAAAAAAAGAAGAGAAAGAAAAGAAAGGAGAGAGAAAGAAAAGCGCTATGGTAAACCAGTGATTTTTTTTATCATTTACCTCCAGCAATAGTCTATTAATTAGTAGTTGAAAAATGACTAGCACATCTAAAAGACATTCAATTTCTTTAAGTTAAAACATTGTGCTTTTATTGTTGAGAAGTAAATATGTTTTTAAAGAAAAGGCAAGAATATCGCTAAGACCTGTAATACACCACCTCTTTACTTGCTTTCCCCCAAATGTAAGGTAGTCTTTTGCACCACTTTGGTCCTTTAAAAACTTCGCTAACTCATTTTATTTCTTTTTCTTTTTTTCTTTTTAATTAATAAATTTTTTTTTTTTTTGGTTTTTGGGCCACACCCGTTTGATGCTCAGGGGTTACTCCTGGCTAAGCGCTCAGAAATTGCCCCTGGCTTGGGGGGACCATATGGGACGCCGGGGGATCGAACCAGGGTCGGTCCGTTCCTTGGCTAGCGCTTACAAGGCAGACACCTTATCTCTAGCGCCACCTTCCCGGCCCCTATTTATTTATTTTTTTAAATGTCTGTCCTACATATACATTTGTGAGCACATACATTTTTATTCCCTTTTTTTTTTTTTTATCGTTTTTGGGTATGTGACCTGTTTCTGTTATCCCCTCTGTCCACCCCCAAATACACTGACAATATAATGTAGCACCATTTCTCCCTGCAAAGGCACACTAAATAAAGGGGAAATCTTACATATAAAAAAAAAAGAGCTCTTATCTACTAGAGATAGGAACTCATAGTTGTTTACAATACAGGGATATCTCCTACCTTGAAAATATGTCATGTGGAATCAACTTAGACCTCAGGTGATTAGATACCATTCATCCAGCCTTGAACCCTGGATCCCAGACATAGAAATGGCACAGTTCTTCACAACAGCTGCAGGAAACAAATTCCATCCGGGACAGCCTTAATACTGCGGGGCCAGCTCTAACATGATATCCTGACAACGAGAAAAATGTGAACAACTTGACCTTAGAGCAGATTAGCCTACCTTACCAGCTAACGACAAGACAAAACCAGAAGACTTGGCACCCTTTGGTAGGTCCAAAAGCCAAGATCGCGATTTACAAATGACTGGCTGCTAGAACCACGACCAGACTGTATACATCTTGGGACCAATAAAAAAGCCCTAGTTTAGGGTTTGAACTATGACCTGCACAATAATCATGATCCCCAGTCCCAAAGGTCCGGCAGAGACAATTGTAACGGAATGGGGCTTCTGGAAGCACAAAGAAAGATGCTATCCTAGGTGCCATCCTAGGTTCAGTGCAAAGACCAAGATCACCAACCACAGAAGATGGATTAAAATGACACTGAGGGAACAGAACCTCTAGAACCACAAAGACTGACTTCATCATAAATCCCACCTCAGGATCTGTGCAGATACTGAGACCTCTAAACACAGAGCTCTGATTGTATCACCCTGGACAGAGCAGAAGTCTTCCACACACCACAAAAACACCACCGGGAGAGTAAATGATCCTGAGCAAAGTCTAGAGTTGATCCCATGACAGTATACTCCACGGACGGAGAAATCCCATATTTCTTAGGCCAAGTGAATTCCTTTTCGAATGACCCCAATATTTACTGTGCCAGGGCAGGAGGGAAAAAACAAAAATACAAAAAGCACAAAACCTTGGTTATTTTTTTATATTTTTTTACCTTCATTTATTATTATTATTATTATTATTATTATTATTATTATTATTATTATTATTTACCTATCTATTTTGGTCGATTTCTCTGTTTGGGTGTGATTATTGAAATTGTTGTCCCCAGTTATACTTGTTTTTTTCTCTTCCTTTCTTTTCTTTCGTTATGTGCTATGCCATGTTTCTTATTTCAAGACCATGGCGTGTTTTTTGTTTGTTTGTTTGTTTTTGTTTGTTTTGTTTTGTTTTTTGTTTGTTTTTTTTGTGGTGCTTATCGATATAGCTGGAGTCCTCACTGGATTATTTGACACTTCTTTTGGTACTGGTGGAGTGTTTCACCTTCTTTTTCTCCTTCATCTCCCAAATCGACGATGAGAGCCTCTAGAAGGATTCCGCCCATTTTCGGGGTATTAGACTCTTACCCCAGTTTATTACTTTTCTCTTTTTCAGGCGAAACCACGCAACTTGAAATAGCTAGTCCTGCCTCCAGTTAGAGGGGAAATAAGGGAGGCATCAAGACCAAACAGGTACAAGACTACTAAGTAGTAGGTTAGATACAGAGGGGACCACATATTCTAGCCGCCCTGGGGTGAGGGAAGAGGAAATGGGAGGTAAGACAAAAACGGAGGTGTAGGGAAGGACAATTTGGTGATGGGAATCCCCCCTGATTTTATGTAAATATGTACCTAAAATATTATTGTCAACAATATGTAAGCCACTATGATCAAAATAAAAATTATATTAAAAAAAAGATTAATTGATATAGTAAACCTGTGTGTCCAGCTCCGAATAAACATCTATTCCACTGGGAAAAAAAAGAAAGAAAGAAAAGGGCTATGGTAAACCAGTGATATTTTTTATCATTTACCTCCAGCAATAGTCTATTAATTAGTAGTTGAAAATGACTAGCACATCTAAAAGACATTCAATTTCTTTAAGTTAAAACATTGTGCTTTTATTGTTGAGAAGTAAATATGTTTTTTAAAAAAAGGCAAGAATATCGCTAATCCAAAAATAGCAACCCATGGCAAAAATACAACCCATGGCAAAAAATACAACTCAATTATTCCATTCATAAATAACTAGAAACTTAGCATAAGGAGCCAGGAAAATATCAGTCTTTATGCTCTCTTAAGTAGGGTCTAATTACATAATCTCCTAAATTCCTGTTTCCAACTGGCCGAAAAATAGTGCTGACCTATGATCCTCACTTTGGAGACATGAGAGGTATTTGAAAAACTCAACTATTAGTAACCTTTAGAAACAAATACAACATTTTGTACAACACAGTTCAGATTGACTGATGAGTTTCCTCCCCTACATATGATCACTACATCAAAAATGAGAATGATGGCTTTTTTTTATCTATTGTCTCAAGGAATATGAATAAATAGGAATATATTCCAAATAAAAGAAAATAATAATATCCAGAAAACAAAACTAATAAAACATCAATTTGAGTTGCTTTATTTTATAAAATTTTTAAAATAATAGTCATAAGTTTTCTCACCGAGATCAGGAGACATATGACTCAAGTGAGAATTTCAAAAAAATAAACAACCATAAAATATGAAAAGTATAAATATAAATCATGGAGATAAAAATATATATAACTGAAAAATTCAATCAATAAACATCATATTAGACATCAGAGATATCATCTACATTTTCTGTGCATGGTGTTTGCCTGCGAGGTTTTCCCATTGTCACGCTTGTAGTGTGACTTTTTCTGCGAGTTATGGTGGGGTTCATTCGTCAGAAAGAGTGCGCGGTGCGAAGCACAGCATTGTGCTATTCTGGAGCCTCTAGGAGAGCGATTTTGCTGGGCCCTTCTCGGCCCACTTAGGAGAGGTTCAGGATACAAAAGAGTAGAGAAACACGTACAGAAGGCATGCCCCTCATTCTCTCCCAATTGGTAATCTTACAGCAGGGGCAGATCAACATCATATTAGAAAAGAAATAAACGATCAGTTAAGTAGAAGACAAGCAGTGGAATTTATCCCATCAAAGTGAAAAATAAAAGTAGTTTAAGAGGGACTGGATAGATAGTAATTAAGGTACTCACTTTGCATTCAGTGAACCCTAGTTCAATCCTTATCATGATGCAGGGATGGCGAACAAGTTCAACACAAAGAGCCAAAATTTTAAACTGTGAGAGTCAGAGAGCCACACCACTCAGTGACCTGCCGAAACAGACAAACACTCACACAAAAGCATATAATTTTAACAATAATATATTAAACACATATTGCATTTTGCCATTTTGAGTGAGGGTAAAAATCCTGTTTGCCACCCCTGGTATATGGTCTTCCAACTACTACCAGAAATGATACCTCAGCACAGAGTCAAGATTAGACAGATCACAGCCCTGTGTGGGCCAACACACTTTCTCTTAAAAAAACAAATATTTAAAAGGACAAAAAAAATATAAAAAAACCTTTAGGGACCTATGGAACATCAACCAAGGTATCAAATGTTCACATTATAACTATCCAGGAAGGAAAGAGTAAAGAAAAGAAAGAAGGCTGATCATTTCTAACACCTCTATCCAAAGTAGTATGGGAAAACTTTGTCATAGAAATTAGGCAAGAAAGAGTTATTAGGGCCATCCATATAGAAAACAAAGTTAAACACTCGAGATTTGTAGAATACTGATCACAACAATTGAGCTTACAAAAAAAAATCAAGTACCGAAAATCAGATTAACAACAGTTTATCTGAGAAGAATGACGGTTGGGCTACATCCAACAGTGTTGAGGTCTTGCTCCTGGTTCCACGCTCAGAGATCATTCCTGGCAGATCATTCCTGGCAGGTATCTGGGGATCAAATGGTATGCTGGGGAGTGGAAATGGGTTGGCTGTATGCAAGGTCTTGCTCCTTATCATTCTGACTTCAGAACCAGTTTTTCAAAAGAGATGGGAGACAAAAGAAAGAAAGAAGGAAGGAAGGAAGGAAGGAAGGAAGGAAGGAAGGAAGGAAGGAAGGAAGGAAGGAAGGAAGGAAGGAAGGAAGGAAGGAAGGAAGGAAGGAAGGAAGGAAGGAAGGAAGGAAGGAAGGAAGGAAGGAAGGAAGGAAGGAAGGAAGAGAGGGAGGAAGAGAGGGAGGAAGAGAGGGAGGAAGAGAGGGAGGAAGAGAGGGAGGGAGGAAAAGAAAAAAGAAAGAAAGAAAGAAAGAAAGAAAGAAAGAAAGAAAGAAAGAAAGAAAGAAAGAAAGAAAGAAAGAAAGAAAGAAAGAAAGAAAGAAAGAAAGAAAGAAAGAAAGAAAGAGAGAAAGAAAGAAAGAAAGAAAGAAAGAAAGAAAGAAAGAAAGAGAGAAGAGAAGAGAGAGAAAGAAGAAGAAAGAAAGAAAGAAAGAAAGAAGAAAGAAAGAAAGAAAGAAAGAAGAGAAAGAAAGAAGAAAGAAAGAAAGAAAGAGAGAAAGAAAGAAAGAGAAGAAAGAAAGAAAGAAAGAAAGAAAGAAAGAAAGAAAGAAAGAAAGAAAGAAAGAAAGAAAGAGAGCGAAAGAAAGAAAGAAAGAAAGAAAGAAAGAAAGAAAGAAAGAAAGAAAGAAAGAAAGAAAGAAAGAAAGAAAGAAAGAAAGAAAGAAAGAAAGAAAGAAGAAAGAAGAAGAAAGAAAGAAAGAAAGAAAGAAAGAAAGAAAGAAAGAAAGAAAGAAAGAAAGAAAGAAAGAAAGAAAGAAAGAAAGAAAGAAAGAAAGAAAGAAAGAAAGAAAGAAAGAAAGAAAGAAAGAAAGAAAGAAAGAAAGAAAGAAAGAAAGAAAGAAAGAAAGAAAGAAAGAAAGAAAGAAAGAAAGAAAGAAGAAAGAAAGAAAGAGAAAGAAAGAAAGAAAGAAGAAAGAAAGAAAGAAAGAAAGAAAGAAAGAAAGAAAGAAAGAAAGAAAGAAAGAAAGAAAGAAAGAAAGAAAGAAAGAAAGAAAGAAAGAAAGAAAGAAAGAAAGAAAGAAAGAAAGAAAGAAAGAAAGAAAGAAAGAAAGAAAGAAAGAAAGAAAGAAAGAAAGAAAGAAAGAAAGAAAGAAAGAAAGAAAGAAAGAAAGAAAAAACACTGCTGATAAGAAAAAAGAAAGAGGAAATAGGGGCAAGAGAGACAGCATGGAGGTAAGGCGTTTGCCTTTCATGCAGAAGGACAGTGGCATCCCATATGGTCCCCTGAGCCTGCCAGGAGCGATTTCTGAGCATAGAGCCAGGAGTAACCCCTGAGCACTGCCGGGTGTGACCCAAAAACCAAAAAAAAAAAAAAAAGAGAGGAAATAAAGAAATGGAAATGCAGGCCTGAAATGGTGTTTGCCTTGCCCACGCAAACTTGGGACAGACTGTGGTTAGATCCACTGGCATCCCATATAATCCCCCAAGCCAGGAGCAATTTCTGAGCTCATAGCTGGGAGAATCCCCTGAGCACCACCTGTATGACCCCCAAAAAGCAAAACAAAACAAAATAGAAATGGAAACGCATCCCTTGTTTATAGTTACAAGGACTGATCTAGAAATTACAGCCATGCTCAAACTAATATATAGGTTCGGTTCAGCTATAAAAAATACCCATGACATTTTTAAAAGACATAGATCAAATGCTGTTCAGATTCATAAGGAGCAATAAAAATATACAAATCACTAAAGCAAATTCTATGAAAGAAGATAGAAAGCTTCTTTTCACCAATTTCAAAAAATATTTTAAAACTATAGTAATAAAAACAGTGTGATACTGAAATAAGTTAAAACTCATGTTTATGAAAAGTTTATCTTTGGTCAAGGAGCAAAAATGAATGAAGCATAGCAAGGAATGCTCCCTTAATACTCGGTGCTGGTAAAATTTGTTGGTCACGTGCAAAAATTAAAAAATTAAGAACCACACACTGAAATACCATTTACAAGAGTCAAATTAAAATAGATTAAATATCTGGATACCTGACATTAATCAATAGTTTATTTTGTAGTAATAATGTGACATAACATCATACACTCAAAAAAGTCAAGAACAGTAATATATGTATCTGACAAAATAAATCTTAAATCAAAACTGAAGTGAGAGGCAAAATATTTAACAAAGTAATATAGGGTCACTAAGGATATTTAACTTTTGCATATATTTAAATAAAAATAGGAGTATCTAAAATATAAATCAAAAATTAATATATTTGAAAGGAAACTAGAAAGCAATAGATAGTGTTGAGAATTTCAATATCCCACTTTTAACAAAGATGAGATAATCCTGAATGAAAAATATTAAGGAAAGATTGAATTTAAACTACACTTTGAACTAGACAGAACTAATGGATATTAAAAGAACATTCAGCAACAGAACATCATAATATCATGTTTTCTCAACAGCAAATGGCACATTATTGGGAATAGAGCTTAAATTAGGCCACCAACTTTATAAATATAAATTTTCAATCATATCAAGCATTTTTTTGCCAACCACATGACTTGAAAATAGAATGAAAAGAAAACTTGATAATTTGCAAATATGTGAAGATTAGTGTGCTACTACACAATGAGCTGGTAAAACAAAATTAAAAGGGAAAAAAGAATCACCTTGAGACAAATGAAAACACACTCTTAAATTTATGGATAAAAGCAGAAGAAAGTTTATAAGTGCCTACAGTGTAGTACAAAATTTGTAGAAATAACAAAGATGACCAGGAATAAATGAAATTGCTTTTATTTTTCAAGACAATAGAAAACAGAAATAGAACTAAGCTAGCTTTTTTAAAGATAAGCAAAATAGAGCAAAGAGATAGAACAAAGTTTTAGGCAATTTGTCTTACATGTGACCAACACTGATTCTATCCCTATCACTACTTGTTTCCTTGAACACCACCAGGAAAGATTCCTGAGCACAGTCAGGAGTGGCCCCAATTCTTTTTTTTTTTTTTTAATTTTTATTTTTTTATTTAAACACCTTGATTACATACATGATTGTTTTTGGGTTTCAGTCATGTAAAGAACACCACCCATCACCAGTGCAACATTCCCATCACCAATGTCCAAGTCTCCCTCCTACCCACCCAACCCCCGCCTGTACTCTAAACAGGCTCTCCATTTCCCTCATACATTCTCATTATAAGGAAAATTCAAAATGTAGTTATTTCTCTAACTAAACTCATCACTCTTTGTGGTGAGCTTCCTATGGTGAGCTGGAACATCCAGCTCTTTTCACTTTTGTGTCTGGAAATTATTATTGCAAGAATGTCTTTCATTTCTCTTAAAACCCATAGATGAGTGAGACCATTCTGCGTTTTTCTCTCTCTCTCTGACTTATTTCACTCAGCATAATAGATTCCGTATACATCCATGTATAGGAAAATTTCATGACTTCATCTCTCCTGACAGCTGCATAATATTCCATTGTGTATATGTACCACAGTTTCTTTAGCCATTCATCTGTTGAAGGGCATCTTGGTTGTTTCCAGAGTCTTGCTATGGTAAATAGTGCTGCAATTAATATAGGTGTAAGGAAGGGGTTTTTGTACTGTATTTTTGTGTTCCTAGGGTATATTCCTAGGAGTGGTATAGCTGGATCATATGGGAGCTCGATTTCCAGTTTTTGAAGGAATCTCCATATCGCTTTCCATAAAGGTTGAACTAGACGGCATTCCCACCAGCAGTGGATAAGAGTTCCTTTCTCTCCACATCCCCGCCAACACTGTTTGTTCTCATTCTTTGTGATGTGTGCCATTCTCTGTGGTGTGAGGTGGTATCTCATCATTGTTTTGATTTGCATCTCCCTGATGATTAGTGATGTGGAGCATTTTTTCATGTGTCTCTTGGCCATTTGTATTTCTTCTTTGTCAAAGTGTCTGTTCATTTCTTCTCCCCATTTTTTGATGGGATTAGATGTTTTTTTCTTGTAAAGTTCTGTCAGTGCCTTGTATATTAAACAATAACAAAAAATAAAAACTATAAACTTAATAAACAAAATAAGAAAGACTCAAAATAGAATCATAAACATATAGAAGACATGGCAACTGTAAGCATTTAAGGAAACTATTTTAAAGTTATGAAATAAAATATTAAATGACATAGAAAAATAGATTAATTCCTAGAAGTACACAAACTACCAAGATTGAATTATGGATAAATATAAAATATTAACAGATAAATTACTAAAATGAGATTGAATGAGTAACAAAAATCTCTCAAGAAATAAAATACCAATACCAGATGGCTTCACTGGAAATTTTTCCCAAACATCTAAACATATAAAAAATAATTAATTCCAAAACTTCTCAAACTCTTAAAAATAAAATAGAAAACACTTCCAAACTTATTTTATAAGTCCAATATTACCTTTCTATCAAAATCAAGCAAAAGAAAGAAAAAAATTGCATGTTAGTATTGCTAAAAACCATAAATGTAAAAATTAACAAAATACTATTGAATTCATCTGTATAAGTAATATATACCATAATTAAATGGAATTTTATTTAAATTATACAGTTGAGTCAGCATTGACAAATAATTAAATGTAAAAAACAATATATAAATATACAATATAACAAAATGAAGATTAAAAAGTATAAGTATCTCAAATATTTGACATAAACTTAATTATTGATAAAAAAAAGAAAATTAGGTTTAGTAGGAATACTTCAACACAATAAATACCAAATGATACAAATATACAGTTAATAATACATTCAATAATAAAAATTAAATAAAGTTATTTCCTCTAATATCAAGATTAAGGGAAGATTTTAGCCTTATTACTTTTATTCAACATAAATTTGAAACTAGAATAATTAGAAATTAATTGTTAAAAGAAATTAAAAGAAAATAATTTAATTCTATTAATTAAATTAAAAGAAAGAAAGAAAATTCTTTCTACTTGTGTTGAGCTTATTATATAGAGAAAAATCTTTAAGGACTTTAGCCAGAAAAATCAATTAGACTAATATATAACTTCAGTAAATCTACATACAAAACCAATATGAAATAGTTGCATTTCTATAACTAGTAATAGCTAGTAAAATAGTTCAACATAAAAAACTTTAAAAAATAATTTTATAATTGTATCATAAGCAATAAAATTCTTATGAATAAATTTAACTGACCAAGTTTTGTGCATGGAAAACTTTAAGAAACTGATGAAAGAAGACACAAATGAAAGTAATTATATACTCATAGCTTGGGAGATGATTATTGTTTAAGTGTCCATATATTTAAGGCCATCTCTTCAAGACAAACCTTATAAACATTCCAAAGACATTTTTTGCAGAAATAGAATGGTGGGGTAATCAGTCTCAGTGATGTAGCTTTCATAGAACCTAACTTTGCTAGGGATTAATAGGACTACTTTAGCAGCTCTTTTTTTAGGGGTTGATCATTTAATTTTTTGTTTATTACTATTTTTATGTAAGCACCATGGTTACAAATATGTTTATAGTTGGGTTTCAGTCATAAAAATGTATATCATCCCTTCACCAGTGCAACCTTTCCCCTTCAGCAGCTCTTGAAGCTACCAGAGTCATATTAGTAATGCTCAGAAGCTACCAGACTGATTCCTAGCAGTACTTGGGTGCCATATGATGCCTGGAGTTAACTCAGAAACAAGCTCAGGCTTATTTGTGTATGGAGACATACACTCCAATTATTTGAGTTATCTTCCCAGCCCCAGGCCCCAGAAAGGAAAAATCATATTTAAAAGAAAATTGGAACATCTGAGACTACCTACAAAGTAACCAACGTATTATAGTAATGACATAAAAATACATATTTAGAATAAAAATGTACAGAAGAGTCCAGAAAGAAACCCTCACATTCATGGTTAACTAATTTCTGAAAGGGAAGCATGTAATAATTATTGGGAGGATAATGTCTTCAATAGGGAATTCTGGAAACCTGGATAACACATGCAAAAGATTGTAACTGGATCTCCTTAATTTACAAAATACTTTTTAAATCATCTAAAAATGGATGTTGTTTTTTTTTTGGGGGGGGGGGGCCACAGTCTGTGACTCTTAGGAGATTACTCCTGGCTATGTTCTCAGAAATCGCTCCTGGCTCAGGGACCATATGGGTTGCTGGGGATCAAACCCAGTTCCATCCATCGGCAGCATGCAAGGCAAATGTTATTGCTCTGGCCCCAGATTAATCTTAAATATAAGACTTGAAACCACAAAGTTCCTAGAAGAAAATACATGAGGTAAACTCCTCATTGTTGGTCTTAACAATAATTTTTGAATTTTTTTATTTTTGTTCTTGGACCACATCCTGCTATGCTTAGAAGTTAGTCATGGATCTACTCTCAGGAATTACTACTGGTGGATTCAGGGGACCAAAATAGATTCAAGGAACCAAGCCCAGTCAACTGATAGCAAAGCTAATGTCCTACTCATGATTCTATTATACTGGTCTCAATAATTTTTGAATTTTATACCAAAACAAAGTACCTAAAAAGATAAACATGTAAGCTATATCAAAGTAAAAACATTTTCAACAGCAAAGGATTTTTCAACAAATTTAAAAAGCAGCTAACCAAAGGGAAGAAAATATTTGAAATCTATCTACATGTCTGATAAGGTATTATTGTCAAATATATACATATTATTTTTAAACCTTCACACAGTTACAACAGCAAAAAAGTCCAAACCATCTGATGAATAAAGGAACTGAATGGATTTCATCCAGATATTCAAATGCAAACTTTACAGTATAAGATGCCCCAAATCAATCAAAGTTAAATAAATGAAAATAAAGACAAGTGATTCTCCTTTTATATTTGTTAGAATTGCTTTCAACTAACAGGCAAGACCAACACGAACAGTGTTGGTAAGAGTGTGAAGAAAAAGAAGCACTGTTTGTGGGAATGCAAATTTGTGAGATCAGTGTATAATGCAAAACAGTTGTTCCGTAACACAATATGGGATATTCATCAAAAATTAAAATAGGGAAAAAGAAAATAATGGTCTCCAATACCTCTCAGGTAGTCTGTGCCTGGCTGATACTTCTGTGGCATTCTCAGAAAGGTGGGGTGGAGAGACAGATTTTTCTTCTGCTTGAACTACAGCGGCCCAACATCATGCCTTATTAACCCTTCCAATAGAAATTACCCAGCTCCTCAACTTAATCTTACCAAATTGCCAAGCCAAAAGTGTTTTAATTCTATAAATCCTGGGGACCCCAATATGTATCAAGGAAATCTGACAGGAAAGTTAGTAATTAGTGAGCCTAAACTGTAACACAGATGGACTCATGTAGCACCAACCACACACAGTCCAGTAAATCCTCAGACACTGACTTTAGTAACATCAGGGAGAAATTAACAGTCATTCAAATTGGCTCATGTTTATCTCAGTCTTGATAATTCCATTTGCCTTTGTGTTGTAACAAGGGCTCTGAAGTAAATTTGTTTGTGCTTGAGGCAGGCTCTGTTGATAAATAGAGAATTGGGGACACTGATGAAGGGAAGGTCACACTGATGGTGTCATTGGTGCTTGGATATTTAATTCCTAAAACGGCTATATTATGAACAATTTGGTAAATCATGGGTGTTATAATAAGTTATATTTTATATTATATATAATAAGTACCTGACAGATAGTACAGGAGGTCATTTGCTTGCCTGGCAGGCAGCTGATCCAGGTTTGATCCATGAGCACAGCCAGAGGTGATTCCTACGCATAAAGTCAGGAATAAGCTCTGAGCACAGTCAGTTGCAGCCCCAAAATAAACAAACAAAAATTAAGTAGAATAACAGTACATTCCAGAAATCCATTTTATGAGTACATACATAGCATAGGAAAGAAAATAAAATCTAAAATACCTACCTGTTCATTCAGGTTCAATGCAGCATTATTCACAGCATCCAAAATTTGAAGAAAAAAAATAATAAATTTTATTCAAAAAATGAATGTTTAAAAAGATGTAGTTTAAATAGAGTTGAATACTCCTCATTAGTGAAAAAGAAGATCCTAACATTTACAACAGCATGGATGAATGTTGAAGGCATTATACCAAATGAAATAAAGTAGATAGATAATAAATAAATAAAATAATACATTTTACATTAAAAATGAAAATTAAAATAATTAATAAATAAAATTAAATAAATTAGAAAGAACATATACTGCACAATATCCTTTATTTGTAGAAAATATATCTTATTTAATAGATATAGACATAGATTAATAGAACCTGAGTGGGGAAAATGTTTTAATAATACAAACATTTTTTGATAATACAAACTTTTGAGTTATAAAAAGTTCTGTACTAAACTGTCTGACAATGACTTAATGACATCATTGCAAGGTACAATAATTTTCACAAACTTTCTTGTTCCTGTAATCTTTTTTTCTTTTTTATTCTTTTTTAAAATAATTTTGTTCATCTAACCTGGAAATAAATGTATTATTGATCAACTATATTAACTATATGATAGACAGTCTTAAATAAAGTAAGTTATTAAAAATTTAAAAAATTAAGGCCTTTGTAATTGATCTCCATATAATTGTGTTCTCTATTTTTTTCTTAGTGAAATAAAAGCATATTTTTCCATATAGCTAAAACGTTACATAAAAATAAAAGTTCTGCAGACCTGATGTACAGCATGATAGTTAAAGTGAATACTGTACTTCAAAGTTACTAAAATAGTATATTGAAAATGTTGTGATAAATAGGAAAAAATATATAATGTGATAGAGTTGCTAGCTAATGTTCTTATTGCAATTATTTTCAGTATGTATGGGTAACAAATGAACACATTGTACAATTAAAAATGCTTAGCCTTAAATAACAAAATGTATTACCAACCAGTGGTTGAAAAAATATGGGTCGGACAGATAGCATGGAGATAAGGCTTTGCTTTTCATGTAGAAGGACGGTGGTTCGAATCCCGGCATCCCATATGGTCTCCTGTGCCTGCCAGGAGCGATTTCTGAGCATAGAACCAGGAGTAACCCCTAAGTGCTGCCAGGTATGACCCAAAAACCAAAAAAGAAAAAAAAAAGAGAGAGAGAGGAAAAAAGAACAAATAATGGTGGTGGTGTGCAGTAACTTTGGATGTCAAAACTACACATTTAAACACCATTATAGCCATATCACCTAAAGCATGATTTTAAAATGTATATTTACAACACATTGTACACTTTAAGAAGATTATATGTCAATTATATCTCAAGAAATCTTAAGGAGAAATATATAGAACTTAATCAAAGGGTTATAATGAGTAACTTTCAACTTACATGCACTTATAAGACATTTCTTTTAGCAGGTAGATCAGTAAAAAATTGAATATAATAGGCTCAAAGTAATCTGGGCCTCAATTAAAATAAAGAACAATAATAGCAGAGTATATGGGGAAAAGATATGTAAAACTAATTTTTCAATGACAATTACTCAAAACTGTTGAGCAGGTCTATGAAAAATTACTGCTCACATTAAAAAAGAATAAACGTCTCTAAGGTAAAATTGATAAAACAAACAAACAAAAAACAAAAAAAAAAAAAAAACAGGGATTTCTTAAACAAAATTTAGGAGAAATAAAATTAAACTTCAAATTCTGCAGACAAAATATTCAGGCTGAGTGCCCTTCCCACGTGTCTGGACTTCCAACTGTTTTTGGATACCTACTCCAGACCTTCACATAATTTTTTCCAATGGAATAATTCCACAAGGACAAAATTAGAAATGTATTTATTATTTTCCTTGGAATTTTTTTTATATATATAAAACAAAGCTGAACCACTTTTTAAAAGCAGGACGTACCACAGCAAAAAAAAAAAATCTTTAGACCACAAAACTGTTTAGGAAGGGACCCTCCACCCTTGACGCCCCTGCCTTTTTAAATGAAATTTAAACTCCCCTCCAAGGAGCATACCTTTCTTTCCTGTGACAGGCTACCACTAAGCCAACTTCTGGTGAGGCTTGGAAAGTTCAGAAGATCATTTCTCCCTTGAAGCTAAATGTATCTCGTGATTGCTAAGGGACAGAGGTAGCCAGGAGTAGCAGTAACTTTTGGGACTGGGTTATTTACACTTGGAAAACCCAGTTTATTTGATATCCCACAGGACAATTTTAGAGAATTATCTACTTTTATGTTCAAAAAAGACTAGGTACTTTATACCTTTTACTTTAATAGAATTTGAAGACTTTATAAATTGGTTATTTGTTAAATCCATAGAGTTTGAAGATTCTATTTATTCAATAGATATTTTGTCGGATTGACTTATAAACAAGGGCATTTTTTATTAAGTTGTTTGGAAGTTGGGTATTAGATTTTTAGGAGGATTTTTACTCTGTAATGTACTCTGAAAGGGTTTTTGAAATGCAAATATGTGGAGTTTGGTCAGTAGGCACATAGACTGTCTTCTGGCTCTTATTCATTTACATCCTTGCCAATGCTAAGTATTATGTTGGTCAACTTAAGTTTGCTAATTGCTGTACAAATTAATATTTCTTTGTAATTTAAATGGACACTTTTATAAGAATGAAGATTAAAGACTCATTATAATGTGTTTAGAATATTTGTATTTACTATTAATGGTCTTGTGTAACATTTAGAAATATTTTCCCAACTAGGAAGGAGGGAGGAGAGAGAGACAGAGAGAAATTGAGTGAGAGAGAGAGAGAGAGAGAGAGAGAGAGAGAGAGAGAGAGAGAGGAGAGAGAGAGAGAGTGAAAGAGGAAATGTCTGCATAGAAACAGGAAGGAGTGAAGACAAAGAGAAGAGGGAAGAGAAACTGGGAACATTGATGGCAGGAAAGATAAACTGGTGACTGAAATTCAATCATGAAGAACTTTGTAACTATGTGTTTCCTGGTGATTCAATTAAAAGTTTTATTTAAAAATTAAGAAATACTTCATTAATGTGAAGATTCTTTTTTATTTCCCCTGAACAGTTTGACATTTTGCATGTCAGATTTAACTCTTTAGATTTCCTTAAATTGAATCTTATGTGAGGTTAAAGTCTAATTTTAGTTTACCATATGTATTAATTCATCATTTTTCTTTTTTGATTAATATCTTTATTTAAGTACCATGATTACAAACATGTTTATAGTTGGGTTTCAGTTATAAAAAAGAATGCCCCCTTTCACCACCAATGCTCCCTATTTCCCTCCTTCCCCTATTCATCATTTTTCTAATGATATCCATGTTTTTTCTAAATTGAATCAATTTTATTTATTTATTTATTTATTTATTTATTTTAGATCCAACATAATCCTATTAATGTGAATTACAAGTCTTTCAGTTATATTTAAGGTACAAAGTGACAGTGAATCAGGGCCATTCCTACCACCACCATTGTTCAATTTTATTTGTAAAAATGAAGACTTGATATATTTATTTTGGCATTTTCACAGGTTTTATTTAAATACTTTTTACATTAATTATTAATCTGCAAAATAATAGTCTTATTTTTTACCTTTCAATTTCTAGAATTTTTTTTTTTTACCCAATTCTTTACTTGGTTGGTTGGAGGGGTTCCCAAGCAGTGCAGGAGGTTTGAGGCCACTCCAACCATGCAAAGGCCACCTGCTCATGTGCAGGGATAACCTGGACCAGGGATAATCCAGGGTACCCAAAGGCCTCCAGATATGCACATTGCAATGCTCAAGGACTACATAGTGCTGAGCCAAAACAAGGGTCAACAATATCCAAAGCACCATCACAATCTCTGAATTCTATCTCCCAATCAGTCACCCAATTCTTCTATATTTGTTTTGTAGTATTATAACTCAAATCAAATAGAATCTAGTGCAAAATACTGTATGCAAGTGGTAAAGCCAAGTATTTTTTTAAATTAAGACTTCTATTTTTTGGAGAAACCTGCTCTACTCTAACACTGTATATTAGAAGCAATAAATTAAAAATTCACATAGCAGATTAGGAGGAGAAGTTAAAGTAGAGCAAAGACTAGAGAGATAGTACAGTGGGTAGTGTGATTGCCTTACATGCAGTCAACCCATATTTAATCCCTGAAACCCATCCAAGAATAATCCCTGAGTGCAGAGCCAACCCTGAGTATCCCTGTGGTACAAAAATAAAAATGATACAATCGTGAAGTCTGAAATTTATTGCTTTTTATATTACAGTACTTTTGAAAACTTCCTATATTATCAATATAATAACTGATGTTCTTTATTCTATGTTGGATCTCTTTTTGTAATAGTCCTTTCATAATTGGAATTTGTCAGACTGTGTACTTACACCATTCTCTAACCATATATTCTCCCCAGGTAACTATTTGTTTTTATGTATTTCATCTGTATGCCCAAATCTCTATCCCCAAGTCTAATTTATACAGAGATTGGAAGCGAGTACATAACTTTACATCTCTTTTTAATGCCAAATAGGTATTTTATTTAACTCTTATTATCTTTTCATTACCTCAGAAGACTGCATCACTGCTTATCCACTATTCATTAAAAATGAAACAAGACTCTAGTAATTATTATTCATTCCTGTAGTTCTCTGACATTCTATAATAACTTAAATATATATAAAACTCTAACCTTAAAATATATATGAAATATATTAAAATATTATAAGTATATTAAAAATATAGAAGACTAATATGTAAAATGATAGCCTATAAAGCCCTAATCTTAACCATAAAACTCTTCAAATTCATTAATATTTTAGAGTATCTCAAAAATTACTACCTTAGAGAGCCCTGGGAAGTGAACCCCAAAGAAACTACATTCAGGAGCTACCCAGCGAGCCAGTGAGTGAGTGAGAAATGGCTGCAGGTGGGGGTTTCCAGGCAGAGTGCTGACTGCTCTACCTGCAGAATCTCCACCAGGCTGTGCTTCTTCTGAGGAACTGAGCACCGGAAGGGAGCCCTGTCCTACCCTTCTCTGTCTTTCCTGAACTCTGGAAGCGCTCCTCAGAGCCCTGTGAAGCGAACCCCAAAGAAACTACATTCAGAAGCTACCCAGCGAGCCAGTGAGTGAGTGAGAAATGGCTGCAGGTGGGGGTTTCCAGGCAGAGTGCTGACTGCTCTACCTGCAGAATCTCCACCGGGCTGTGCTTCTTCTGAGGAACTGAGCACCGGAAGGGAGCCCTGTCCTACCCTTCTCTGTCTTTCCTGAACTCTGGAAGCTCTCCTCAGAGCCCTGGGAAGTGAACCCCAAAGAAACTACATTCGGGAGCTACCCAGCTAGCCAGTGAGTGAGTGAGAAATGGCTGCAGGTGGGGGTTTCCAGGCAGAGTGCTGACTGCTCTACCTGCAGAATCTCCACCGGGCTGTGCTTCCTCTGAGGAACTGAGCACCGGAAGGGAGCCCTGTCCTACCCTTCTCTGTCTTTCCTGAACTCTGGAAGCTCTCCTCAGAGCCCTGGGAAGCTAACTCCAAAGAAACTACATTCGGGAAGAGATAACAATGCTATCTGGGCAAAAGCCGGCTCCCTGTGTGTGACACCAGGCGGGGAAAATCCGCGAAAGTACACCGGCCCAGTGGGGCTCAGCTGTGAAAGGCTGTGAGTGTGACCTGTCTATGTCTGTCTACTGTCCTCTTGCGTGAAACTGTTGCGAGTGGGGCAAAAAGAGGCTCAGAGGAGCACGGCCGCTCTGCTTCGCTACGCGGCCGTGCACTCTTTCTAAGGAAAGAACTCCATTGCAACAAGAAGGAAAAATCACACTAAGAACGGCGCTATATCACAGAAGCAAACATTTCTCTCTGGACTGTCTTCTCTGTTGCATGCTCGGGCCTAAGATTTGACCCAGTGTGAGGCTTCATCCACGGAGGTCTCCCCTCCCTTAGAGGCAAGTCAGCCCATCCAGAAAGGGAGGAGCCAGAGGAGTGTGCTGCCTACATCATATAGACAATGAATACCACCACAACACGTAGAAAACCCCACAATACAAGTGTGACAATGGGGAAACAACGCAGGCCAGCATCAGACATAGAGAATGAAGATGACAATTCTGAGGACCAGATAATGACTGAACAACTAATCAACCTCTCAGATAAGGACTTTAGACTAGCAATATGGAAGGTGCTCAACAGACTCCAAGAAACCATGGATCGAGTTGAACAGAACACTAATAAGAACCAAGAAAATATGAAGGCAGAAATGACAAAAATTACTACCTTAGGCCAAATATTATAACCAGTCAATCACATTTCGCAAATCAAGAAGTTCCATACTGGTTTTCTAGCTTGCAGTTTATGTCTTCTAATATAAATTCTCCTTCCAGGAACCAGGTGCTTTCTTTTTTTTTGGTTTTTGGTTTTTGGGTCACACCCAGCGGCACTCAGGGGTTACTCCTGGCCTCTATGCTCAGAAATCGCTTCTGGCAGGTTCGGGGGACCATATGGGATGCTGGGATTCGAATCACTGACCTTCTGCATGCAAGGCAAATGCTTTACCTCCATGCTATCTCTCTGGCCCCAAACCAGGTGCTTTCTTAAAAAACAAATCAGATCAGATTGCAAATTTTCTCCTATTATCTTTAATGTATTAAAATAAAATTAAATCATCACTATTGCCTACAAGTTCTGTAAGTCCAAGCCTCAACTTCCTTACCAAAGTTACCCTCTACCATTGCTTATCAACTGTTTTAAATATATGTATCCTTTTACTAGATCTCGAGGATATTTGTTTGTCTACTTTTAGAGGCTTCTGTTATTAGTCCTACAATACTCTTTTCCCTGATTCAAATCTAAATTTAAATGTCATCCTCACAGAGACTAATTTGGATTCTATAAACTCACCTGCTTCATATGTGGCCAACCCTAGTTCAATCCTCTGCACCCCATTTAGTCCCCCAACCCATGCCAAGAGTGAATCCCAAGCACAAAGACATGAGTAAGCCTTAAGTGCCCTGGCTGTGACAAAAAAAATCATAAGTAAAAAGATAAAATAAAAATGGATACTGTTAATTCCTTATAACCAAAAATTTTACACTTACTGGTATCTTTATTATAAATACCATTTCAGAGTTTCCTTTTTATATTTTTTGAAAGATGTAGTTTTCATCATAAATACCTAATAATTTTCCATTAACAATATAAATATTTATCAATCCTTAATAGCATGGAAAGTGCTTGGCATATGCTTTGTCAATTAACTTTTATAAACATCAACTTAATATCTAGATCATATCCACGAAAGCATTATTCTTCGTGTAAGCCCTGAAGAGTGGAAAACAGAAAGAAATCTTGGTATTTGAGTAAAATATACACATGTAGGAATATTAATAAATAGTTATAATTCAGCTTGCTATTAAACATATTATTTTATTTAGGTGGAGTGAAACCACATTGCTTAAATACATTTTAAAATACTTAAAACACATGTTTTGTTTCATTTTCTTATTCTAGTAAATTGAGACTTCTGTAATTAGATTTTTAAGTGTGAAACAGAATCTATCTGTGCCTCTAGGTCTGAACTAATTGATAAAAAGTTGTAAGGCATAAAAATAAAGAGTAAATACCAGATAAAATAGTGAAGAAGAGTAGGGAAAGATACCCAAAGAAAGACTTTTTCATGAGAAGGGAAACAATGACTAGTTTTACAAAGGTCAAAAGCTATGTAACTTTTCTCTGTGGTTTTCTGCTTTCTCCAACTTAAATCAGATAGGAAGAAAATACTAAGATATGAAAAATTCAAACAACGGACTTTCTAATGAAAGCATTAAATTGTTTTTAAAAGAATTAAAGTCTAAGTAAAAGACTTCAGAAGTTTTATTTCTACATAGCTGTCAAATTAGAAAAAAATCTGAAATCAATACAGAACCACATTTTGTTGATTCTTTTGGGCAACAGATGTAGCAATTTATCTATTTTTATTAATTTATTTAAGTACAAGGATTATAAGGATGTTTATAATACATTTTGTATTGTTTTACAGTTACAAAGTTGTTCATGATTGAGTTTCAGTCATATAAGGTACAACAGCCTTCCTTTGTACACATTTCCCACCATCAATGTTCCCAGTTTTCCTCTGGTCACCTTCTCCTCTTCCTTCTGCCTGCCTCGAGGGCAGATATTTTTCTTCATTCTCTATCTCTCTTTCTCTATCTTCCATTTTTCTTTCCCTTTAGACACTGTGGTCTTCAATATTGTTACTGGAGGAGTACCATGCATATCAGAATCCTGTTTCCAGATTCTGGCTGTTGTGAATTGTACTGCAATGAACATAGGAATACAGAGTTTTTTGCTTTGTGTTTTTTGGTCTTCTAGGGTATTTTCTTAGGAATTGCATTGCTGGATTATATGGAAGCTCAATTACTAGCTTTCTGAGGGATATCCATTTAATTGTCAGATACCCATTTTGAGTAAGATATTTAGGTAAAGTAATATTTGAAATCATGATTAACGTATAACTACATGAAGCAATATTAAACAGCTACTCAGAGTTACCATGTGCAGAATCAAAATACATCTTGGTCTTTATCTAAATATATTCAATCTTTATAATTGTGTGTATATACTTGCCTAGTTCAAGTACTATTTTTTAGAAGTACTTGGAATAAAACTAATACGTTTATTAATCTATTGACCTATTTTTGAGAAATTATGGTAACTAGATCAGAAAAATGCCCAAGAATAATATCTCTTTTTCTTTTGGGCGGGGTCACACCGGCAGCGCTCAGGGGTTACTCCTGACTCTATACTCAGAAATCGCTCCTGGCAGACTCAGGGGACCATGTGGGATGCCTGAGTTCGAACCACTGACCTGCAAGAAAGGCAAACGCCTTACCTCCATGCTACTTCTCTCTGGCCCCAGAATAATATCTCTTAATAAAGGCAAAATGGTTTTGGACCTGAGCTTTGGCAGATAGAACACATAACCTTGCAAGTAGTTTACCAAGGTTTAATTCTGTGCATCACATGTGGTTCCCTGAGCATGGAGTGGCCCCCTAAGCACAAAGCCAGGAGTAAACCCTTAGTACCTCTGAGTGTGAGCCCCCGAAAAATAAATTAATAAATAAATATTGTTTAGGGATTAACCTGGAGTACTGGTAAGAGGAGTGAAATTCAAACTCAAGCTTTAGCAAAGAAATTCTGCAAATCTCTGACCTGTGTTGAAAGGCAGAAGTGAAACAAAGTGGAGGAGGCTCTCCTTGACTCTCTAGGTAATATTCCCTAGCTGGCAGTAGCAGATGTAGTATCAATCATGGGCTAAACTAACCATGAGAGTTCTCTAAAGACTATTGCAGACATGCACTAATGATAGACAACAGGAAGAAAACGACATTCCACTGTAAGCTCTTACCAGTTTGTTGAGAGATCGACATTTGGAATCTCCAGAGACAATTGGAATATAAAGAGGCTATGATGATTAGTATTCTGACACATAAAACACCTTGTTAGTTTTCATTCAGAAACTTACCTCAGGGACAGAAAATGTTCCTACCACTGAAGCTAACACAACAAAAGAACTGCATATAGACAGAAAGATGAGCTAAGTGATTATAGAATTAAAATAATTTAAATTTATTTTCTAAATAAGTATCTCTTTACTGCAGCCCTCTCCAAATATTTAATTTCATTTTTTTCTGGTGCAAAGTGAGTTCTCCTTGGTCAAATATGCACAATGCTTTTACTTTCCCTTATTTCTAGAAATGCCAAAGAAGTCATCATATCCCTTTTATACCAAAGTAAAATATAGCCATATACCTATCCCTCACATATTTCCTAATCTTAGTTCTAGAAAACAAAATGATAACATTTTCTATTTAATGAATATAGCATTACACAGTGTAAATATAGCATTCATGAGGCTTCTCTGTGCATTGCTTATTATGGAAAGATTTGGGGAATATTAATATTTATTGTGACTTATGTAAGATTAGTATGGTTAAACAAAGGTGAGTTAAATTGTATTAATGTCACATTATTTGCAAGGTCAGAACAAAATAATTAAAATATCAAAGCTGTATTTTTAAATTAGTTTTTTTTTATTACTATTCAGGCAAGTTTATGTTGTTAGATTGGGTGTTTAGTGCCATTGAGAAGATGGTTTTTATATTCACAGATCTCAAGAGAATTCACAAACAGAATCCACTGAGGAAGTATCAGTATCATAAGACAGAGACGTAGAGTGATAACATGGAAAAAAAATTTTATTTCTCTGTGAATTTATGGATTGAGACAGAGTATACAGATTTATGATTGACTATTATGAGTAATTTCAACAAACTCTGCATTATAAAGTTTAAATCTTCTTGTCTGGCATACAATCCTGGTGTGATTTGGACAGGTTGCTAGTGATCCTAAAATGTGGTAAAAAAAAAAATTATTCCTACAAACGAGATGATTGGAAGAAAGGGCTATGGATTAGGTTGGTTCATATATTAATGGTGACCTGGGAGGTCTATCTATAAATTAGATTGGAGTCTATTCAGAATCAACAAGGTTCCAGAATGCCCAAGTATCTGATTAAAATATGGAGGCACTCTGTTAACCTATTCCAAATTGGTAGGAATTTCTGGGCTCTCTATATATTTAAATTTAATCCTGATTATAGAAACCAAATTAGAACATAGACCAGGAAAGTTTAACTCCAAGCTTGAATGCATGAAGCTTCTCAGTTTTAGCCTTGCTAAAGAATTTGCCATATATTAGTGTTATTTATAAAGGTGATAATAATAACAAGATAGTTTGGAAAGACAGTGCAATAGTCCTGCCACTATTTTTGATGTTAGTCAACACTTGGTAGAGTATTGCTGCCATACTCTAAAAAAAGATAAACTTCTTTAGGCCAGAGAGATAGCACATCAGTAGAGCATTTGCCTTGCATGCAGCCGATTCGGGATTCAGGAAGAACAGTGGTTCGAATTCCAGTATCCCATATGGTCTTCCGAGCCTGCCAGGAGTGATTTCAGAGGACAGAGCTAGGAGTAACCCCTGAGCACCACCAGGTGTGACCCAAAAACCAAAAATATAATTAATTAATTAAAAAGATATACTTTTTTCCAAAAGAAAAAATATATACTTCTATTTGTGACCATAAATAAAAAAATCTAGAGTTAGACTTATAGTGAGAGGTTAAAATGCAGATTCAACCTAGTTCAATCCCCAGGCAGTGCATCTGAGTCCTACAATTGAAAAAAAATAACTCACACACCCAAATGTAAGTTTGTCCACTGATAACTGAAAATTTCCTCACAGCAATTCCTAATATAAATTTTAGAACATAAATCTAAAGCACATTATGTAATAATTATGTCATCTCGGTCCCTTTTATCTTCTTAGGACATCCCTCACCCTCTTGTTTTCCCCTCTGACTCCACTTAATTAGCATTTCCTTTAAAGGGTCTGGCTTGGCCAGGTACTTTCTGCATTTCTTCTTTACTGAAGAGTTGTTTTTGGTTTCTTATTGGCAAAGCTGAAGACGAAACGTTGCCAGTCTGTATCAATCTAATTCCTCTGACAATAAGCCAGGGGTTCTCTATAAGAGCAAAATAGTGAGTCATGTCCTACCCAGAGTCTTGTACAAGAAAATAATGAATGCATAGGCAAAGCCATACATTCAGCCTTCATGAAACATAAAATGGGCTTGGTTACATCTCTATCTCCCAGAAAAATGATACGTGACTTTTATGTGCCAAGTCCTGTCTTAGCTGTTGGGGATGTATTAAAAGTCATTGATTGTGAACCTGATTTTACAATACAAAAGGATTTTAACACCCAAGGATTTACTACACCCAAGCAATGTTAAATTAAATGCCGATTAAATAATTCAGGCAACATTCATGGACCTAGAGGTTTAATGATATTATAGAACAGACAGAACACAAGCTAGGTATTTTTTATATGATGGGTAGGATTTGAAGACCAAAAACCATATGTGGAATATGAATGGAAGGAAGATGTCAATGTATGTGATGAAAACAGTATGAACTGGACAGGTGAAATGAAGGTTATATGGAACAAAAGTTATATTTAAGGTTTAAAATATTGGCTGTAAAATCTGACTTGTTTTTCAGGTTTCTGGATGAGTCAAAGAGAAGAGCATAGAACATGGGTACTTAGTTTTGGATTGGTGTGCTCACCTGGCAGTGCTCAGGAGTTACTCCTGATTCTGAACTCAGAGGACACTCCTGGGGATCCTCAGGGACCATATGTAATGAGAATATTAAGCAAGTTCTTTAATCTCTGTACTTTCTCCAGGGTAAACTTACCTTTTTTAAAAGTGGACATGAGAAAAACTTATTTAATAATATCAATATTCCCAGATTTTAATAATATCAATATTTCCAGATTTTGTGTGGAATCAAGAGCCCCCACTTTCCCCTACAAGTTATTCAAAAATAATATACTATGCACCATATTTCCCAGGCTTCCCTCATTTGCCTAAATCAATGGGCTTCCCCTCGAAATTATAGTCAAATGTCATTTCTAGAAAAATTATGCTTCTTTTCCTCTAATCCCAGAATCCAGTCTTCTTTTCTGCCTCCATACCATACTCTGGAGTTGCTGAGGAGAAAATTCTTGGATCTTCTGTAGCTATTCTAAAAGCTCTCACCTTGCTTTTCTTTTCCTCCCCTTGCTCCTTTTTTTTTTTTTTTCTCTTTTTTTTTTTGGTTTTTGGTTTTTGGGCCACACCCTGTGATGCCTCAGGGGTTACTCCTGGCTATGCGCTCAGAAGTTGCTCCTGGCTCTTTGGGGGACCCATATGGGACGCCGGGGGATCGAAACCGCTGTCGTCCTAGGCTAGCACCCACCGCCGGCCCCCGCTCTTTTTTTTTTTGACTTGTTAAAAACCCATCCAGTCTTGATTAGGTTGAATTACATAAATACCCTTAACTGGACCCGGAGAGATAGCACAGCGACGTTTGCCTTGCAAGCAACCGATCCAGGACCAAAGGTGGTTGGTTTGAATCCCGGTGTCCCATATGGTCCCCCGTGCCTGCCAGGAGCTATTTCTGAACAGGACAGCCAGGAGTAACCCCTGAGCATCGCCGGGTGTGGCCCAAAAACTAAAAAAATAAAGGTACCCTTAACTAAGTCAACCCCCAGTGAATTTGTTCTGTTAACTTGACTATTAAAAGATAGCAGGGAGTTTCATGGAGAGCTGGCTCAGTTTAATTCAAGAGGCTGCTCAAACCCCTGGCCCTATACTCTCTCTCTCTCTCTCTCTCTACTATGAATCTGTCTATTTTTAGTTCTGTGTGATGCCCTTGCCACTGACCTGTCCATTCCAAGATAGGAACAAATATGATGAACTGCAACAGCCAACACTCAGCCTCCTCTAAAAGCATTCCCTCTCTTCCTTTGCTTTCCCTGATTCCCTCTAGAATAGAAGCTGCATCTTCAAGCCATGCTCACTATAAAAGGGTGGCAAGAAGAGCTGGTTACTACAAACATCTTCATCAAAACTCTTTCAAAATTTATATTCTTATTAAAATTAATATGATAAATAGACCTTTCTACTGAAACTTCTGCAATTAATTGATTAATAATACCTCTATATGCAGCATAACTTTTATAAACAAACATACTCAGCCCCTACTACATTTACTGAGTATCATTACAAAATACTGTTGTTGGTTTAATCTTCCCCTTCACCTAAACACCTGTCATTATTTTAGTTAAATGTTTTTCTGGTTGTCATTTTCCTGCTAAAAAAGCATCATTGTTTCTCAATGTTTTCTGTTTGTTTGTTTTTGGTTTGGTTTGGGGCTCCTTTTTTGTTGTTGTTTTGTTTGTTTTTGTTGTTGGTGGTGTTTTTTTGGGTCACACCAGGCGATGCTCAGGGGTTACTTCTGGGTCTGTGCTCAGAAATAGCTCCTAGCAGGCACGGGGGACCATCTGGGATGCCAGGATTAGAATTACCCATCCATCCTGGATGGCTTCTTGCAAGGCAAATGCCCCTACCCATGAGCTATTTCTCCAGCTCGTTTGTTTCTTTTTTGTTTGGGGTCCACACCCGGTGACACTCAGGGGTTACTCTTGGCTCTGTGTCTCAGAAATCACTCCTGGCTTGGGGGGAACAACCATATGGGACGCCAGGGGATAGAACCCAGATCTGTCCTGGGTCATCTGCATGCAAGACAAATGCCATTCCTCTGTGCTATCACTCCTGTCCCTGTTCTCAATATTTAATTCTGAGCATGGTCTGCACAAACAAACTGAAAAAAAAAAAAGCGTGCATTTTCTTAATCTTGGTGGTAGCCATGCTCCCAATACTTGATGAATTCATTCACTGCCAATAATCTTTTAGAGCCTACCATTTATTCCTACCTTACCAGTTTTCAATGTACTAGACTGTATTTCTGAACATGAGAACTTCTCATATCCCAAAACCTGTTGCCTATATTCTTCACAATCCTAATGATCTTTCAGTGTTAAATTTCTTCTCATCCTTCACCTCTTAGGTCTATATGGTTATATTCCAGATGAATATTTTTCTTTTTTTTGTTTGTTTGGTTTTTTTTTTTTTTGTTTTGTTTTGTTTTGATTTTGGGCCACACCAGCAGTGCTCAGGAGTTACTCCTGGCTGTCTGCTCAGAAACAGCTCCTGGCAGGCACAGGTGACCTATGGGACACACGGAATTCGAACCAACAACCTTAGGTCCGGATCGGCTCCATGCAGGGCAAACGCCGCTGTGCTATCTCTCCGGGCCCAGATGAATATTTTTCACACTAAATTTATTCCCTATCCTGTCAGACTACAATCCAGTTGCTTCTAAACAGGAGAATGTAATATTCTCCCACAAGATATATTTGTATTGTTTGTAGTCACTCTTCATAGTCACCATTGGAAATGGTCTAACAAAGAATTATTCAAACACTGTTGAACTTGAAAACCCCTACATGAGTTCATAATACACTGATATGGTCTCAAGAATATACACTTTTTTGCAACATTCTTAAATTGATCAGTTACTTTTCTATCTTGATCATCATTAAATCAAAAGTATGCAGCAACTGGAACGCCATGGTATTAAGTGCCCATATATATATATATATATATAAAGAAAAGAAATAAAGGAATTGGCAGGTAATGATGATGGGGGGTCAGGAATGATACATTAATGGTAAAGCTCAGGTATGTGCTATTCTGAGTTCAATTTCTGTCACTAAATAAACCCACCAAGCACATTGTGTAACTTCTATGACTTCCTGAACACAACCCAGTCAAGCACCAAACAGATGTACTACACAGGGTTGAATATCTCCTGAAGAATCCCTGAGATATCCTAAGCACTGATGTGTGTAACATTCAATTTTTAAGAAGAAAACATTTGAAATATGAATATCAAATGAAGAATAAATCTTATGTTTATTCTTCATATTTTAAAGTGGGATACCTAAGTCACCTCTACCTCAGAGTATAGGGAGGAGGATAAAGAAGGAAAGAATTCAAGGAGGGAGGAAGAAAATAAGAAAGGAAAGTAATGGGGGAAAAGAGGCCAGGAGACTAGAGTGAACTTATAATGTGTGAAGAATGGTATAACTATATATCTAAAGTACATACTCTTCAACACTTAAAACATAAAATTCAAGATACAACTACTAAACTTTAAATTTTTCTAGTCAAAATGGCATGTGTGGTGGGGTAGGAGGGTGTGAAAAGCACTTGATAACATTGATAGAGGGAAGTTGATATTAGTGGAGGAATACTAGAATATTATATGACTAAATCTTGGCTATTAATAACATTATAAATCATGGCTCTTTAAATTTAAAAATAGAGAGAAAGAAAAAGAAAGAAAGAAAGAAAGAAAGAAAGAAAGAAAGAAAGAAAGAAAGAAAGAAAGAAAGAAAGAAAGAAAGAAAGAAAGAAAGAAAGAAAGAAAGAAAGATAATGAAAGAAAAGAAAAGAAAGAAAGAAAGAAAGAAAGAAGAAAGAAAGAAAGAAAGAAAGAAAGAAAGAAGAAAGAAAGAAAGAAAAAGGAAGGGAGAAAAGAAGGAAGGAAGGAAGGAAGGAAGGAAGGAAGGAAGGAAGGAAGGAAGGAAGGAAGAAGGAAGGAAGGAAAGAAGGAAGGAAGGAAGGAAGGAAGGAAGGAAGGAAGGAAGGAAAAGGAAGGAAGGGAAGGAAGAAGGGAAGGAAGAAGGGAAGGAGGGAGGGAGGGAAGGAGGGAGGGAGGGAGGAAGGAAGGAAGGAAGGAAATTCTCAGTCATCTAATCAAGAAAATATTGGATTAGATCATTGCAGGTGAAAATGATAGTAATAGGAGAAAATGGGTGTTTTTTAGAAAAAAAAAATCAAAGAAGCCAGAGTATCTCCATCTATACTATCTGTACAACAATAGGGTGCTTGCCTTGCATAATGTCAACCTGGGTTCTATATCCAGCACCTTATGTAGTTCTTTAAGCCTTGTCAGGAATGATTCCTGTGCACAGAGCCAGGACTAGTGCTTGAGCACTGCCCCAAAAACAAAAGAACAAAAAAAGGGAAGAAAATATGTTGATGATTAGATATGAGTGATTAATGCAGTTTTAATGAAGTAAATAGAAAATTTCATGTAATTGTACTTATTTGTGGCTCTTTCATGTGAAGTTAGAGACAGCTTAAAAACAAATAACATACCAAAAGAGAACATCAAATTTAAAAACAAAAAAATTAGTATCAAATGATAGAAAGTATTGTTTTTATTTCCAACATTCTAAGATAAAATGCTGCAATATAATTACAGAATAGAAAATTGAGTTCCTGAGAGCCAAGATATGCGGAAAAAAACATGATAGATTCGCAACTATTAATGAACCCCTTCACTACACGTCATATTATTTTTCTTCCAGTATTTTATTATTAATTTTTGTTGTTGTTTCTTTCTTTTCATTGGGGACATACCCACACAATTTGCTAAAAAGTAATCTTAGAACAAACTCATTCAGATCATTCTTAAGAAATACAAAAATTACAAAACATCGTATTTTCAGTACTAGGGGTGTTCTTTTAAGGTTTAAAAAGTATCTCACTGTTGTTGTTTCATCTGTGTCCCATTTTTACAGATAAGGAAAAACTTGTCTGAAGATCCAGGAGGTTATTAATGAATTTGCATTTTAAATCTCTTAGAAGATAAAAATTCTTGTTTCAGGCTGCTAATTATCTTTAATATTGTTTTTTTAATTGAGGTCACTTATGCAATTACAAAGTTTCTTTATCATTGAATTTCAGGCATAGATTATTTTCAACACCTCTCCTTGCACCATGTCCACGTCCTTCCATCATTAACCTATCCATGCCGCTCACCCATCAGTCTGTCTATAAAATAAGCATTTTAAATATATATATATATATATGTGTGTGTGTGTGTTTGTGTACATATAGATTACAGGTACACATACATGTACATTTATATAACGATTTTGCATGGTTGTTTATAGTTACAGAACTAGTTGTATGGGAGTTACAAATTGGGCTTGGATGCCTTTTTTTATGCCCATCCCCTGAATTTAACTAGATAGCAAGGAAATCTCACTCTTTTAGAGTCTGCTGGTGTGTGTATTGTATGTGATGAGGAGGCTTAAAAGAAATGAATATTTGGGGGGCCTGGAGAGATAGCACATGCTTATATGAGGGCATATGCCTTGTCCTGCAGCCATTCAGGATAGCCTGAGGTGTCGAATCTGGCATCACCAACATGGTCCCCCAAGCCTGCCAGGGAGTGATTCTTGAGCGCAGAGCCAGTAGTAATCCCCCTGAGTGCTTGCTAGGTGTGACCCAAAAACCAAAAAGAAAAAAAAGAAATGAGTGTCATGATCCCTAGCTGTTAGGACCCTATCTTATTGAGAACTATTTAAAAAGTTGAAGTCAGTGTTTATACAGTTCTAAATTTTTTATAGATGCTTATTAAAAGGAAATTAATATTTATTTACAGGTGTTTTTAAAACTTAGAGAAAATATTTGAAATGTTTTCAGCAAGAATCTTTCACTCATCAGTGCTCAATAAATTAGATTACTAGAAAACAAAAAGGAAATAGATACATTAATATATAAAATTATTTCAAATCCTATGAAAATATAAAATATTATGTTAGTATTGCTAAAGGTTTGTCAATAATGTGATAACAATTTGGGGGGGTAATCTGATTTTTATCTTTAAACAGAACATCTCTCCTCATTTATATTGCGGTACTGTGATTTACAATACTGTTAGTGATTACTTTATGCATGCATCCTTCCAAACACCAAACACACACTACCAGAGAGTTCACTTCCATATACCTAAATCCCATCAAACTTCCCCATTCACCTCCAGGGGCCCTCCGTACAACATTTTGTGGCCCTGCCCTAGAGGAATCTTTTTTTGTTTTGTTTTGTTTTAGTTGTTTGGGTCACACTTCTCAATGTTCAAGGCTTACTACTGACTGCACTCAAGGATCACCCCGATTTTGCCTCCTGCAATCCCCAGGTAAATTGAGTTTGAGACCCTAAATGCCCACCCCCTCAAGTAAACTGCATTCTGGAAACTCTAATAATGTTGCCTATGGTCATTTGTTGCTCACTTAGGGGTTACTCCTGACTCAGCACCCAGAAATTACTCCTGGAAGACTCGGGAACCAGTTGGGATGCCAGAGATCCAAACTTGGTTGGCCACATGCAAGGCAAATGCCCTACCCACTGTGTTACTGCTTTAGCCCAATGCACTAATTTTCTGAAAACAGCTTAATTGTTTTTTTCACCAGGAATTATCAGTTTTGAACAAAATTTTATTTCTTATAAAACCTCTTAGTATTCTAATTCTCTGATCTGTGTATCTAATTCTCTGATCAGTAGCTGACATGTTACTGATGTTTAGAAAGTATGAAACAAATCCAAAAGAAAATAATGGCCACTGACTCTACCCAGATAGCCTGGTCCATGTCTGGGCTGATACCTGTGAGGCGTTCTCAAAATGGAGGGGGCAAGATTATCCTTTCTGTCTAAAATCACAGCTGCCCAATGGCACTTAGACTTAGAGAGAGGGCTAGATCCACTGCCAAGCCACTAAACTAGTTTCAGATCTGTAGATCCTGTAGCCATGCTGTTACTTGCAGCTGTACCACACCTCAATTTTGTTGTTTTTGTAGTAGTAGTAGTAGTTAGTAGTAGTAGTAGTAGTTAGTAGTAGTTAAGTATTAGTAATAGTAGTAATAGTAAGTATCATCAGCCCAGTGGTATCACAAAAAAATCTGTGAAAATTACCTAGGAATTTACCAAACTCAGTGATGCCTAAACAGTAACAAGGAAGGCTCCACTTGCACCTACCACGGCCAGTAAGTTCTTAGACATAGACACTGATTTTGGTAACACCATGAAGAGATAAAACAATTATTCCAAAATGACCTCTGCTGATCTGTTAATTCAATTTGTGCAACAAACAAATAGGAAGTAAATTTGTTTGTGCTGCAAGGAGGAGGCTAGGGTGAAAAGGTGAGGAATCAGGGACTGTTGTACCCCCAAGCTTTGCATTCCCTGCTTTCACCCCTGTTAAGTAAAGAGTTATGATGTCAGTCTTGCATCTCCTGCCCCCCACCCTCACTCAGTAAGAGAGTGTGCTCTGATAAAACTTAATCGTGATAAGGGAAAGGCACAAGTTGTGTGTCAGATCTGACATTTCTTCAAAGCAGGATTAGCCAAAGGCACCAACCCTTAGAAAAACAGGACATACCTAAGATAAAGTATGCTGCTACCTTAAAGTTTAGCAAGCCCAGCTGACATTGTCCTTTGGCCAGCTTAGGGCCACCTGTACCCTATATAAACCCCTATCTCTTTCAAAAAAAGGAATTATTCTACACAGGCCCCCCGCAGTGTCTGTGTGCGTGCCATCTCACACTCTGGCAGAGAATCTCTCCATTTTTCTAAGCTCTGTTAGGAGCTGTATTGCTGGAGAGGAGTCCAAACCCTTAGTTCCTGTTTCCTCCTTGCTGGCAGAATTGGTGTCAGGGTTCTCCAGGAGTAGACGACAAGGGACACTGATGAAGGGAAGGTCACGCTGAGGGTGAGATTGCCATTTGAACAGTTCATGAAAGAAATGATTTATAACAACTTGGTGTTATAATAATAATAAATTTAAGAAAATAGAAAACTATGTATAGTTTTCTCAGAGCACCAATTTAAAGGATGGTTACTTCATATTCTAAAGAAAACATCCTTGGAAAAATAAAATATTCTGTATTCACGACAATAACAGTTAATGAAGTTCAAAGTCAGTGAGACTGTTCTCTGTCTTTGGATGTGTGTTCCATACTCTATCTCAAACTGGGCTTAAAGGCATTTAAATTGGAATCATGAAAACAAAGACAGACTGATGCTATGGGGAATTCTCATTCTATCAGCCTGTGGAGCTCTAAGTACTTTTTTTTTCTTATTAAACTCAGATGTTATTTTTGTAATTTGCCTCTGGATTTTAATGACATTTATTCCAAACATGGCATTTAATAGTTCTGTAAAGATAATAATAAAATTGAACAGAAGTGGAGTGTTTTTAAGAAAATGTTGGACTTAACTTTATTCTCCTTGTCCCCTTCTTCTCTTTCCTCTTTTGTGTTTTGCCATAGACAATAATTTCAGTGTCCTAACAGTAAGAGTCATGGGGATAAATCAAATTATAAATGATCTATATTTATTTGGGTAACTGCTGGAGAAAAGACGGCATCCATTTGAAGTTCATTATTAATTGAGATTATATCTAAACCTTCCCTGTAAAAATTGATTTATATGGGTTGTTCTGGCTTCCAAAATCAGCTTGGCAGATTTATAAATCTATTGTTTAAATAGAGTCATAATTTATTGAAATATTTCTTTCTAGCTCTGGGATAGATTCATGTACTGTTGTATGTTGATTGCTCATTAATAGGCAAGAAAAATATTGAAGCTCAAAAAAATAAGCATTGTGGTTTATGGCCTGCCTGCCCCATTCTCTCTTCAGACTAAACCCAGAATAGTCTATGGTTCTCTTCTTGACTCTAACTACAAGGTTACATGTTGATTTACCTTATAAGTTACCACTCTTTAAATACATGTTCTATATGGCATTATCATCCTTAACTATCATTACAACTAACTCCTAACTATGTGTACATTGATCTTATCACACTCTACGGTACTTTTTATTTCAAAACCTATTGTTACTAGATTGATACCTACATGCCTTTATGGACTGTGAGGGATTTGAGGGTTCATATTCATTGAATACCCTAGTTTCATGTTGTACTGGACCCATTATAATACCTTAGAATTTTAAGAAGAGAGGGGTTGGAGCAGTGATGCAAGTGGTAGGGTGTTTGCTTTACACGCTCTAACCTAGGACGGACTTATGATTTGATCCCCCAGCACCCCAAGTCAGGAGTGATTTCTGAAGAAATAATCAGGAGTAACCCCTGAGCGTCACCGTGTGTGGCCCTAAAACCAAAAACAAACAAAAAAATTTAGAAAGGAGAAAGAGGAAAAGAAGAAAGATGGTGAGAAATAAAGGGATTGAGAAATAATTCAAGAAGAAACGTAAGAAAGGGAACAAAAGAAAGAAAAAAGTAATGGAAGTAGAGTCTAAGAGAAGTGAAGTCCTAAATAATATTAAAATAAAAACCAATTTCAACAATATAAAATGGTTTAAAAGTTTCAGGGGTCAGAGATTCCTGTCAATATTTCTTAAGTCACTCCATATTTAAGTTGCTATGCTGAATGCTTGTATTATCTATCAATTCCTATCTGTGATGGGGTTTCAGAAAATGGGAGGAAGTGACTTAAAGTATGCGAAATCTTACACAGAAATGAACTAAAAAATTCTTAAATAAAGATTACAAGAAGACTGGATGAATATTCAAATGTCAAGCTTCAAATCAATGTAACTAGTCTCACAAAGTTCTGGAAATGAAATTCTTGGCTTCCAGCATTATCTGGTTGAGCTGTCCCTATGTACTTGTACTGTTTCTTTTCTTTTTTTTTAAATAATATCTTTATTTAAACACCACAGTTACAAGATTACAAGAAGACTGGATGAATATTCAAACGTCAAGCTTCAAATCAATGTAACTATTCTCACAAAGTTCTGGAAATGAGAATTCTTGGCTTCCAGCATTATCTGGTTGAGCTGTCCCTATGTACTTGTTCTGTTTCTTTTCTTTTTTTTAATAATATCTTTATTTAAACACCACGGTTACAAGCATGTTTGTAGTTGGGTTTCAGTTATAAAAAATGAACACCGCCCTCACTAGTGCTTCTTTCTTTCTCAGAGAAAGAAACCATCCTCTGTTCTAAAGATAAGATTTTTCCTTGTCTTTTCAATCTCAATTCTTCATCTTCACAATAGGTTTTTCTTGGAAGTAGCTCTATAGGAAAACTCTAGGCATTTCAGCCTCCTCTAAACCTTTGCTTTTGTCGGGAAAAACTCTCATATCTCAGCATCTTAAAGTATAAACAGTTGAAATTCAGTTATTTCTCCTGTTAAATGCACTTTGTCTTCTTTTCAAACCAACTGTCCACTCTACTCTTAGTTTTCTGTTAAAACTTACAGACAATATATAAAAGAAGATAATATTATAAATAAATCTAAAATCCTATTTAGGTAATATTTGTTATGTTTGATTTTTATCAAAATCACTGCATTGTATTTTCTTTTTTTACATTTGTCTTTTATAACTTGCTTTTTCCTCTCTTCTTTAAAAAAAAAGAATAATTCTTCAGAGCTCTGTGTTGTTGTGTGTGTGTATGTGTGTGTGATTTTAAATACTCAATATGTTGCCCTATCTTTAGTTCTAATATCATTAGTTTGTAATTCTGTACATTTGAAAGATAGAATAGTAAAAGTAGTTAAGAAGAGCTAATATGAGGCCGGAGAGATAACACAGTGGTAAGGCATTTGCCTTCATGCAGAAGGATGTAGGTTCGAATCCTGGCATCCCATCTGCTTCCGAGGCCTGCTGGGGTGATTTCTGAGTGTAGAGCCAGGAGTAACCCCTGAGCACTGCCGGGTGTGACCCCCCCAAAAAAAGAAAAAAGCTAATATGGTGTGATATGATATGACATATCATGAGTAAAAAAAAAGTCTATTATTTCATAGCAATTGATCTTTTCTGTTCTATGCCAAATGCTTACAGGATCAAGGTTATTAAACACCAAATGAAAACTGCTCAGATATTTATTAATACAATTAGGAGTGTTGGAATGTTAAATAAATATATCTCTCCAAGTTCTTCAGTTTTGGTGCCCAGTGACATCCTTGAATTGTTCTGAAAGTCAAGAAGCTTCATTACTCTTAGTTTCACCATTTCTCTCATCATTTTCTTGTTTGTTCTATCATCTTAATTGAGGATTTTGTTGCCTAATACTTGGAGTGCATGGCTTCCACTCATTATCTCTCATAACTAATCAAACCTCAAATATACTGACTCTCATTCATAGAAAGTTGCATTTCACATATTTGCCATATAAGAACTAAAAATGACCTATCCCCAAGTCTAAACTGAAGGTATTTCAAAGTAATTTTATTTACAATTTAGAGAAACAAAATTCACAGATAAGAGAGAATGTCTTACAACATTTGACAAACTTTCTCAAAATAAGCTTATAGTTAAGTTAGGTTTTGGCAGAGTAAATGAAATCTGTGCCTGACTGAAGACATATTTGTGCTTCAGCATTTGTATTTGGCCTTGTCAAAATTCATATTTATCAGTGATTTATATGAAGTTAAAGTATGCTTATATAATCTTAGGAAACCAATATTTTTAAGATCTACATCAATAGGTCAGGAATTCAAAATATTTCTTGATGCTTGATAATGATTGATTGATATGAAGTTTTATAAGAATAAAGTAAACTCAGAAGATGAAAATGAATTCTACATATCTAGGAAAAAGGAAACATCAGTTATGGTGGGACTACATGTTTTATTGATGGTGATACTAATAAGAATGCAGACTTGTAACACTACCTATTAGGAAATTAAATCTAAAGCTATCCATTACATTCTATTTGTATATAAAAATCAGAACTATAGGGCCAGCAAGATAGCATGGAGGTAGGGAGTTTGCCTTGTATGCAGAAGGACAATGGTTCAAATCCCGGCATACCATATGGTCCCCCATCCCTGCCAGGAGCAATTTCAGAGTACAGAGTCAGGAGCAACCCCTGAGCACTGCTGGATGTGACTCAAAAACCAAAAAGAAAAAAAAATCAAACTAATATTATGGTCCCTAATTTAAGAGATAAGGTGTTATTATTCTTATAAAATATATTTGCATTAATTGTACTAGCAGAAACAAAACAGGTTATAACTTCCTAGTAATGTCTTACTATTCCTGGAATAGCAACTATTTTTCTAATATAAATTAATAAGTATACAATAAACATATAATTACAAACCTACACCTACTATGAATATCAATAACATATCACAAGGATGTACATTTTTGTGTTTTATATGTGCAAATAATATATAATAGATATTTTATGTGTATATATAAAACAATAAGCTATTTTAAATATTTATAAAATATAATAAGTATTATATAGTAAATTTAAAATATTTTAAAAACTATTTTGTTGAATAACATGAAATAAAAGAATGAACAATGAATCAGTATGTCTATTTGGTCAAAATTATAGATTTCATTTTGGAAGCTATAGTTTCATGTAATTGAAGTTAATGAAGGTTTCTTTTCCAAGTTTCTAAAACCTGGCCTTTGTTAATTCAAACATCAGGAAGCAATGTATCATGGTAAAAACAACTCCAAAACTTTATAAGAGTTATCATGTGCCACTCGTCACTATATCTCTCCACTAAAAATGAGCTCTTTGACCTCACTTTAAGAGAAAAATAGCAGATCTTTTCTTTAAAATGAAGACTGAGTTGTAAAGGAACATCGTCTATTATTGGTGATGATGTGAGAATTTGGAGCAAGTCAAGCAAAATAGTATTTATTGAGTGTTTGAAGTTCTCCACTTTCAAATGAAACATTAAAGATTTTTCAAAGTGAAAGAATGATAAAATGTATAATATCAGAGGAAATCTTCCAAATTATTTCATCTCCAGCCAAGTGTCTCACAAGCATGTGCCAAAAGAGTCACTAACAAAGACTAGGATCTGAGTTTAATAGAAAATTTGTGAGTACTGTAAAATATAGATTTCTTAAATAATTATATAAATAATTACTTATATGTTTTTTCATACAGGGATCAAAAATGAGGGACCAGGACACTTACCTTACACCTGGCCATCCTTACTTTGATTCCTGGTACTCAATATGGTCTGCTGAGCCTCACCAGGAGTGATCTCTGAGCTCAGAGCCATGAGTAAACCAGAAGCACCACTTGTAAAGGCTCAAAACCAAACTAAATAATCAAAAACAAGTTTCAGAAATAGTAGGTGAGCTTAACTCTGGCATCAAATCTAATAATTTGATAGTAGCATGCTATGATCATGAAAATGTTGAAGATGAGTCTCAGCCTATCAAATGTAAACTGCCTTGGTCAATATATTCATGCCTAATATGGATGTAAAATCAACAGCACATTTATTTTTCTATACAGTTATGAACATGTAACATACTGGTGAATAATCAAATCAATAAATATTCGTCCATTCAACAATACTGTCTAAATTTTGCTAAAAAGGCAAAAATTAATTTAAAAAATATATTTTTCATGAGGAAGGACTTGACCCAAATGAACTTATTAAAATACTTACCCTTAGAACACTTTCTTCTATTGTTATTTCCATCACTCATGACCTCTGTCTGACTAACTTCTAGTAACACACCTATAATATTTATGAAGTAAAGTTTATGTTCAAGGATTTTCATATTAACCTTCACTTATGTGGGAAAATAGACAAATAAAAGTAGACATTATTTCATATATGTATATATCCTGTATATTTTGGGAGATTTATATGAAAAGAAAACACTTTATTTGTTACCAAATATATGTAATTGACCAGCATTTTTAAATAATCCAGTCAGAGAAATATAATAATAAAATAATTCATCATAGAAATATTATACTGTACATTTTTACTATATATAGAAAAAACTTAAAGCCAATTTACTAGTTAAAAAGAATAAAATGATAGTTTAAAAGCTAAGAAAGGCAGAATTAGGGTAATAAAGATGCTGGCTGGCTGTAAATTGCAAATGAAAAATAGTTTGATCTATCTTGTCTTAAAAGCTCTATCATTCTTCTCAAACTACTCTCAGCTTACAACAAGCTAATCTTATCATTTAAAGTCTTATTTGAAACTTTAAGGATATTTAAATCTTAAAGACATCCCCAGACAACTCATTTTCTAAACAATGACTCATACTACAGAAAAAAACATTTTTATCTATATCTCCTAATATTTCTAATTAACCCAAAATAGTTAATCTAATAGTATCATAGAATTCCTCCTCTACATCTCTTCAGCTGTATTTCTCTTAACCTTATAAATTCAAAGAAAACATACAAAAATTAACTTGAATGCAAGTATAGCATCATATTATTTCACTAATCCAAAACATATGACACTTTTCTGGGAAAAATGTAAATAGTGTGATAGATTTGATAGAGGGTATATAGGGTAGGATTCTTACCTCGTATTCAGACAACATGAATTCAATTCATTGTACCCTCAAGCCCATCAGAAAATGTTCCTGAGTACAAGGTTATATTTTTAAAAAAGTAAGGAGTGTATCAATTTAGGAGACCAAGGAAAGAATGCTTCATGTGAAAAGGTAATGTTTAAAGGCCAAGTTACTATTTTTATATAGATATAGGAACCAGGATATTAATTAAAATACTTATGATATATGCTTGCCTTCTGAACTTTTACACTAAATATGAATTTAAGATGAGATTAATTGGGGGGGATTGGTTTTTTTGGACCATACCTGGCAGCACTCAATGGTTACTCCTAGCTCAGAAATTGCTCCTGGCTCAGGGAGCCAGGGGATACCAGGGATCGAACCCACATCCCTCCTGAGTCAGCCGTGTGAAAGACAAATATCCTACCATTGTGCTACCACTCCGGCCCATGATGAGATTTTTTTTTTATTCTTTGTCCAATGATAAATAATATTAACATACTTGTTCATTCATGCTTTTCAAGAGACACTTGGTATGAATTTATTTCTTATTTAAAGCATGATGATTTGCAATGCTGTTGATAGGATTTCAGGCATTTGAAATTCTGACACCACACCTTCTACCTGAGTGTCTGCTTCCCCTCACCGGCGGCGTCTCAGGGTCATTTCTCCATCACCCCTACATTTCTTAAGATGTCTATTCAAGTACTTTCATGATCACTAGGACTTCTTACAAGGACCGACAGCATTTTATCTGTTGAAAAAGATGTTGAAAGATGTTGGAAGAGATGGGTCAGACTCTTCTCTGAAAATCCTCCCCCAAAAGTTGTTTTCTAGTTTTGTTTGGTGTGTGTGTGTGTGTTTTGTGTGTGTGTGTGTGTGTGAATGCGTGTGCACGCGCGTTTGAGAAAGAATGATTCTCCTGTGACTGTCAGACAAGGCTTGTAATTCAATGTGAGTGTCCAAAAATGCAATGTCTAAAATTATTGAGGCTTTTCCTGCAGTACTCTAGGATCTCAAGAGCTCCATCCATTGATATTTAAACAACCAAGTGGTATCCAAGATTGTACCAGAGCCAGCCTATGCAAGACAAGTGCCTAGGGCCCAGAGAGATAGCACAGCGGCTTTTGCCTTGCAAGCAGCCGATCCAGGACCAAAGATGGTTGGTTCGAATCCCGGTGTCCCATATGGTCCCCCAGTGCCTGCCAGGAGCTATTTCTGAGCAGACAGCCAGGAGTAACCTCTGATCACCGCCGGGTATGGCCCAAAAACAACAACAACAACAACAAAAAAGACAAGTGCCTAATAACCCCTGTACTATCTCTCTGGCCCCTATCTCAAGCTTTATTTTTTTTCCAAAAATATGTTTAAAACTATTAGTTTTAAATATATTTAGATAATTTTTAAAATAAATATAAGAATTTTAAATAAATCTAAAATGTATTTAAAATGTTCAAGAACATTTTTTCTTTATAAGTGACTACTTATGAATTGTTATGGTAAAACTGGTAAGTTGCTTGTCACTTGATTCTTAGACAAATTAGCATTTGAAGCAACTAATTTTAGAAATTTTATTTTTTAGAAGTTTAACTTTCTTCCATATATACAAGCCATTCTACTAAATGTCATAGAATTTTTAAAAACCATAATTTGTTCAAATTAATCAATGTTCTCCATCATGGAAGATTATATTCTCTAGTGTATATTTAGCAATATCTGGAGACGTTTTTGATCATTGTAATTTTGAAGAATGCATAGGGAGTGCTAAAATAATGTCTGGAAAATCAAGGCCAAGAATAGTCTACATGTTATAATGTCCAGGACACTGCCATGCCCCATTAAAGAATTATCCAGCACCTACCTCTAAATTTCTCTTACATATTGCCTTAAGGTAGACCTCCTTGTCACCTGACAATAAAATCAAAAATGATTTTATTTCAATGGACTTTTAAAGAAATCTATTAAATATTTGAAACAATATAATGAATAAAAAGTAGATACTGAATAACTGTGTTGGGCTCTTGGAACTGACAATCTTAGACAGTTTTTAGACACTTGGCCCCATTGGAAGCAGCCTAGAAACAGTCAAGGCTAAATGTTAGAATTTTCTGGGTTACACACCCAGATCCTTCTTTAAATATGAACCTGAACAAAAATATTGTTTTGATGATATTGAGAGTAAAATAGAAATCTTTCATACACCTTATGACTCATAACCTAAATCTACAAATAGGAAGAGGATATGAGAAAGAAATTAAAGTCATTCTCATCTCTTCTATTTTTCCCTTTTTCTTCCAACCCCTTCTCCGCAAGATTACATCACGCCATTCTTGGTATAAAACAGGAGTACCAAGTTTTAAAGGAGTTTATTAATTGTTACATCAAAACCAAAGTACCAAAGAAACAAAGAATATACAAATAGAACATGTAATTACTGTGGTCACAGTTTGATAATATTTAAATAGCCCTGCATCTAGGAGTGATGGAGTGCTTACTCAGCAAAAAGAATGTCCCTATTTTCAAAGATAAAAAAGTGCTCTAAACTCTGATCTCACAGAAGAGTCTTTATAAATTTGGTTCAAGAGGGTCTGAATATTGCAGGTAGTAGTCATAGAACCCATAGTCTCCAGAGAGACTACATGTCAATTTTTTTCTTCCTATTTCCAATCAGAACTGCTAATTGAGACTCACCAGGAAAAGTAAACTTCCTTAGTATCTTAGGAACAAATATTTTTCACTGCCCAGGATTCAAAGCATGCAGAATGAAAACAGGGTAATTGTTTTTATGCTTTTAACAAGGGGAGAAAAAAAAAATCCAACTCGACTAACTAGAATAAAGCCTAGTGCTTCCTTTTATAAACTTAAGCAACTCTACAACACCATCCAGAATTACCTAAACTTAGATTTCAGCACCAGAATAAAAATAAACAAATACCGGATAAATCAGTTGAAGGGAAAGTTGTGATTTCATCCTGACCTGTCTCTAGCCGATCTGAATGAAGGAGCAAAGAATGAGGCAGAACATCATAGTTGGAAAAGACTTCAAAAGTTATCAGGATCTAAGTATTCCTATTCCTCAACTGGTGTGCTTTTGACCTCATCTTCATTGTTTGAAACTAATTGCACCTCGCCTCATGCTACTAAAGAAAACTTATCTTCCTTTTTTTCTCTAAATGTTGTTATATAAGTTTGACCATCTTTGAGGCATAACATACAACCATAAAAACAAAACATAGGTAAAACATGTTAGCAAATTATTTTTGCAATTTACTCAACAGCATGTTTTAAAAGCAGACCCACACTATTGACCTCATAGTTCTAAGAATTTAACAAATATTTTTGATACTTCGTTGTTCTTCAAATTAGTATCATAGTAGCTTTCAGTACATGGTGTTGATGATTTAAGCAATTAAATGATATTTTAAATGAAAAATCATGTTTAGAATCCCACAAATATATTTATATGTAACCCATTCTTTAGTTGGGTAACTGATGGTACTTGCAACATCTAAAATACTATGAAGAAGTAATTCTGAATAGGTTAACTGTAGGCCATCAGAACTGAGCTAAACCTCATTCATACTCATATAATATCTCTTTAATAAAACTCATGAGATTATTCAACTAACACCACATGTTCTTTTGTGCATGATAAAAAAAATCAACTGCTCTCTTTTTCCAATTTCATTCATCTCTGTAAACAATATAATTAAATTAAAATTTGGCTTCCCAATTTTTCAGCTGCCTTATTATTATTTTCTAATGCCTCTAGCATCCCTTTTAACACATCCAAAAATGAGGAGACTAAAGTGTAATAAATATGTTTACCAAAATTTTATTATAAAAATTCCTACAAAATTCTTACAAAAATTAATAAGTCATAAATAGTCTGAATTTTTAATATAGACACTGACTCTTTTGAGTTCTGAAGAGTTACCTGGACATCTTAGCTAAAATATGACAGCATCTTTTATCTTAGTTTCTAATGAATCGGAAAGATATAAAATAAAAATTAGGATGTTTTTGTGAACTCCAGATGACACAGAAAACTTACCACCTGAAAAGAAGTTTAATTACTTTATGAAAATGTGCAAAGGTGATGATGACAAGCTTTTGAACAGAAAAATAACAATCATCAGATATAAATTCAGGCAAAAAATAATCTGTTCCCCAAAAGATTTTAGGTTTTGTTTCAAGTTCACACCCAGCAGTGCTCAGGGTTAACTCCTGGATCTTTGCTCATAATAAAAATCTTTGCTGATAATCCAGGTGGGGCTTGGTGAACAATATAGAATGAGAATTGAACCTAGTTGGACATGTACAAGCCAATGTCCTACCCAACATAGGACACTCCAGGCCCTGAATATTTTTGGTTGGATTTTTATGTAATTATTTTATATATATGTATGTATACACACACACTGTGGTTACCAAATTGTTCGTGATTGAGTTTCAGTCATACAATGTACATCAACCTTCACTAGTGCACATTTCCTGCCACCAATATCTTCAGTTTCTCTTCCACACTATCCCATCCTCTTCCTGCTTCTGGGGCAGGCATTTTTATCTCTCTCTCTCTCTCTCTCTCTCTCTCTCTCTCTCTCTCTCTCTCTCTCTCTCTCTCTCTCTCTCTCTCTCTCTCTCTCTCTTCTCTCTCTCTCTTTCTTTCTCTCTCTCCCTCTCTTTCTCTTTCTCACCTTTTTTTGTGTCACTGTAATTTACATTATTGCTAATGAAGGGGTACCATGCATATCAATTATCTCCTTTCACCACCAGTTTATGCCCAAAGTGATCAGTTCCAACTATCATAGTCAGAGTGGATCAGATGTTCACTACCCTAACTGCATTCCTTTTTGTGGCAAATTTCCTACCATGGACTGGTCCTCTTGAGCCTCATTTTTATTGTCTTTGGGTTTCATTACTACATAATATTTTATTTTTCTTATATGCCAAAAATGAATGAGATTGTTCTTTTTTGGGGGGGGTGGGCCACGCCTGTTTGATGCTCAGGGGTTATTCCTGGCTAAGCACTCAGAAATCGCCCCTGGCTTGGGGGGACCATATGGGATGCCGGGGGATCGAACCGCTGTCCTTCCTTGGCTAGCGCTTGCAAGGCAGACACCTTACCTCTAGCACAACCTCTCCAGCCCCATGAGATTGTTCTATGTCTGTCCCTCTCCCTCTAAGGCATTTCACTCAGTATAATAATCTCCATATCCATCATGTGTAAGCTAATTTCATGACTATATTTTTTTCCTAGAAGTTGCATAGTATTTCATGGTGGAAATGTACCACAGATTCTTTAGTCACTCATCTCTTGTCAGGCACCTGGTTTGTTTCCAGATTATGGCTATTATAAATAGTGCTGTGACGTACATAGGAGTACAGAGGGCATTTTTGTATTGCGTATTTGTATTCCTAGGGTATATCCCTTGCAGTGGTATTGCTGGATTATAGGGAAGTTCAATTTCTAATTTGGGGGGAATATTCATATTGTTACCAAAAAGGCTAGACCAGTTTGCATTTCCACCAGCAGTGAATGAGAATACTTTTCTCCCCACATCTGCATCAGCAGTGGTTGTTCTTGATCTTTGTAATGTATGCTAGTCTCTATAGTGTGAAATAATATTTTGTTATTTTGATTTGCATATCCCTGATAATTAGTCAAGTGAAACACTTTTTTTCAAGTCTCTTTTGACCATCTGTATTTCTTCTTTGAGGAAATGTCTGTTCATTTCTTCTCTCCTTTTCTGGATGGTTAGATTATTTTTCATGGTAAATTCTAGCAGTGCCTTGTATATTTTAGATATTAACCCCTTATCTGATGGGTATTGGGTGAATAGTTTCTCACATTCCTTGCATAATCTTTGCATCATGTCACTGTCACCTTTAAGGTGCAAAAGTTTCTCAGTTTAATGGAGTACATTTGTTTATTTTTGCTTCCAGTTGCTTGGCAGGCAGTGTTTCAGTTTTTAGCTTTAATGTCATGGAGTATTCTGCCTACATTTTCTCCTAGTACCTATGTTTTCATCTCTCAAGTTCTTTAATCCATTTTTATTTGATCTGTGAGTTCATCTCTGAATATTCAAGTCTATTGCATTAATCTGAGAGTCTCTTTATTCCAATTCCATGCTATTTTAATGACGATTACTTTTTTTTTTTTACATTTCACGCAATATTTTTATTGGCCTTTTGGATAAATGCGCAGGGGCCATGCTAATCTTCTCTGTATCATTCCAATTTTAGTATATGTGCTGCTGAAGCGAGCACAATGACGATTACTTTATAGTACAGTTTATCATTGGGGAAAGTGATGCCTCTGATATTTTTGTCAAGGATTGTTCTAGCTATTCTAGCTATTTGTGGACATTTATTGCTGCATATGAATTTCAGGAGTGTCTGATCCACTTTTTTGAAAAAAATATCATGAATATTTTCATAGGAATTGCATTAGATCCATACAATGCTTTGGGAAGTATTGCCATTTTAATGATGCTAATCCTCCCAATCCATGAGCAGTATATGTTTCTTTGTGTCTTCTTTTATTTCTTGAAGCAGTGTTTTTGTTTGTCTGTTTTTGGATGACACCATGCAATGCTCTGGTTTTACTCCTGGCTTTGAGCTAAGAAATTTTCCCTGGCAGTCTTGAGGGACCTAATGGGATGCCGTGGATTGAACCTGAGTCTTCCAGGTGCAAGGCAAATTTCCTATCTGCTGTGCTGTCACTCCAGTCTAGAATTTTTTTATTATCACTGATCTCTTTACTTGACTTGTCATATACACTATCCTGTGAGTTTAAATGGCTAATCTACAGTATAATCCCCTTTATTAACATATAATATATTATTATAATCTCTCCTACATAGTTTCTTAGATTTAGAAAAGATTTAGAGTTAGGATATTTAGCTCGTCACATTTAAACTATTGGTGTCTAGGGAAATGAAAGGATTGTGCCGTGTAAAAAATAGCATGAGCATTGTTCACCATGAACATCCCAGCAATGTCAAGCAATTTTTGTTTTTGTTTTTGTTTTTTGGGTCACACCTGGCAACACTCCTGGCTCTGAGCTCAGCAATCACTCCATGTAGGCACGGGAGATCATATGGGATGTCGGAATTTGAACCACCATCTCTCTTGAATCAGCTGTATGCAAGGCAAATGCTGTACCACTGTGCTATCTCTCCAGCCTTATATCAAGCAATTTTTACATGCCTTTTAAAGTTCTCTTAACCGGACCAGGAAGATATAGCTTTTTAGGATGGAATAACACAAAAATTCTGGGTTCAATCAACAGCACTATATAATTTTTATTTCCAATCTCTTCTGTTGTACAAAGTTGTTATGCATCTCATCTTCCAGTTCACTGATTTGGTCCTCCATCCCACTATTACTTTATTGGAGAGGCTTGCCAGTGAGATTTTCATTTCACCTACCAAGTTTTTAGTCCTGTTGTTTCAGTTTAGACTTTTCTCACTTATTTTTGGGGGGGAATCACACCTGGCAGTGCTCGGGGGTTACTCCTGGCTCTATGCTCAGAAATCGCTCTTGGCAGGCTCGGAGGACCATATGGGATGCCAGGATTCGAACCACCGTCCTTTCACATGCAAGGCAAATGCCCCACCTTTTCTCACTTCTATTTTCAGATCTTCTTGATTCTTATTTGCAGTTCCTTCTTTTTTTCTGTATATTCTTTGAGTTCTATGAGGATCCTCCATAGTTCTTCTCTAAAGTCCTTATCTCAGAGGCTAAATAAGTGTTCAACACTTTTCAGGTCATCAGAGCTGCCATTTTCATTCGCTATGAAAACTGGAGGCCTGTGTTATTTCCCATTGTCATATTTGTAATGAGATGTTTTCTACATATGTGCTGGGGTTCATTAACTAGAAAATATGTGTGTCAGCAGAGTTGAATGGAGTGACCTGACTCCTCTGGCTCCGCCCTTCATGAGCTGGTCAGCTCACCTTTCTTGATTTGCTTACCATGGGCTCTTTTTGGCAGGGTTGGTCCCAACACTGGTGGCTGTGAATCTAAATGGTAGCCACATTGAAATGCCCAGCACTATATGATTTTCAAATACAACCAGAAGTGACCCTGAGTATTGCCAGGAATTACTTCTAACAACTAAGCAGTACGCAATTATTGAAGCCCTGATTTTCTCAATAAACACAGGAATAGCTTCAAAATAAAGCATGAGCTTCAAAATTTAAGTACAGATTGTTTAAAGTTTTACCCTGTGGTTCTAAGTTTCCTACTACCTTCAAAGTATCCTGAACTACATCCTAAATTAATTACTTATATAACAATTCTCTACTTAACATCTATTTATAGAAAACTTTTCTAAGATAGTTAGAACCATAGAAGGTGCAGTTTCAGTGTTGGCCAGCAGGAAGCGGTGTTTATAGTGCAGTCCCTTTGTTGACCTGCAGGTGGCAGTGCTGGGAGGCATAGTCCCTGTGTTGGCCAGCAGGTGGTGCTGCTGAAAAGCACAGTCCACGTATTGGCCAGCAAATAGTGGTACTGGGAAACAGTCCCACAGTTAGCCAGCAGGTAAAGTTATGGGAAATGCATGTTTTGTGTTACCAGCAGATGGTGGTTCTGAGTAGTGCAGTTCCAGTATTGGCCAGCAGATGGCAGTACTGAAAGGTGCAGTTCCAGTAATGGCCAGCAGGCGGTGCTGTTGAGTGTGCCGTCCCTTTGTTGACCTGCAGGTGGCAGTGCTGGGAGGCTCAGTCCCCGTGTTGGCCAGCAGTGGCAGTACTGAAGGATGCAGCTCACGTGTTGGCCAGCAGGCTGCGTTGTTGAGCGTGCAGTCAGCAGGTGGTTCTGAGAAGTGCAGTTCCAGTATTGGCCAGCAGGCAGCAGTACTAAAAGGTGCAGTTCCAAGTGATGGCCAGCAGGCGGCGCTGTTGAGTGTGCAGTCCCTTTGTTAACCCTCAGGTGGCAGTACTGGGAGGCGCAATCCCTGTGTTGGCCAGCAGGTGGCAGTACTGAAAGGTGCCAGCAGGTGGCATTACTGAAAGGTACAGTCCCTGTGTTGGCCAGCTAGCGGCAGTACTGAAAGATGCAGTTCCCGTGTTGGCCAGCAAGCAGCGATGTTGAGCATGCAGTCCCTTTGTTGACCTTCAGGTGGCAGTGTTGAGAGGCACATTCCCTGTGTTGGCCAGCAGGTAATGCTGCTGAAAAGCACAGTTCACATATTGGCCAGCAGATAGTGGTACTGGAAACAGTCCGACTGTTAGCCAGTAGGTAAGAGTTATGGGAAATGCAAGTTTTGTGTTACCAGCATGTGGTGGTTCTGAGAAGTGCAGTTCCAGTATTGGCCAGCAGGCGGCAGTACTGAAATATGCAGTTCCAGTAATGGCCAGCAAGCGGCGTTGTTTAGCTGCACTCCCTTTGTTGACTCACAGGTGGCAGTGCTTGGAGGAGCAGTCCCTGTGTTGGCCAGGAGGTGGCAGTACTGAAGGGTACAGTTCTAAGATAACTTTTCTAATATAGTTATGAACAATTGTTTACTTTAATTAGTACATTAAACAATTAGCAAATATATTAAGAGTTCACATGTACACAAAAAGATAACTGGTATATTAAGAGCAAAGGCTGGAACATTTATTTAGCTGAGGCCATCTAGGAGAAAGTGACTGAGGGAGGAAGGGTGAGAGAAAGGGAGAAAGGGAGGGAGAGAGGGAGAGGGAAGAAGAAAGGAAGGAAGGAAGGCGGGCAGGAAGGAAGGAAGGAAGGAAGGAAGGAAGGAAGGAAGGAAGGAAGGAAGGAAGGAAGGAAGGAAGGAAGGAAGGAAGGAAGGAAGGAAGGGAGGGAGGGAGGGAGGGAGGGGGGAGGGAGGAAGGAAGGAAGGAGGGAGGGAGGGAGGGAGGGAGGGAGGAAGAGATGGCAAGAGGGAGAAGGAGGGAGGAAGGAAGGAAGGGAGGGAGGCAGGTAGGAAGGGAGGGAGGAAGGAAGGAAGAAAGGAAGGAAGGAAGGAAGGAAGGAAGGAAGGAAGGAAGGAAGGAAGGAAGAGAGGGAGGCAGGTAGGAAGAAAGGAAGGAAGGAAGAGAGGGAGGCAGGTAGGAAGGGAGGGAGGAAGGAAGGTAGGAAGGAAGGAAGAGAGTGAGGCAGGTAGGAAGGGAGGGAGAAAGGAAGGTAGGAAGGAAGGAAAGAAGGAAGAAAGAGAGGGAGGGAGGAAAAGAGGGAGGAAAAGAGGGAGGAAGAGAGGGAGGATGAAAGGAGAGAGGGAAGGGAGGGAGGAAGGGAGGGAGGAAGAAAAGAGAGAAGGAAGGGAGGGAGGGAGGGAGGGAGGGAGGAAAGAGAGAAAAAAGGGAAGGAGGGAGGGAAAAAGGAAAGAAGGGAGAGAGAAAGGAAGAAGGAAGGGAGGGAGGAAGAAAAAAAGAAGGGAGGGAGGGAGGAAGGAGGGGAGGGAGGAACTTGGGAAGGAAGGAAGGAAAGAAGGAAGGGAGAGAGGGAGGAAAGAAGGGAGGAAAGAAGGAAGGAAGGAAGGAAGGGAGGGAGGGAGGGAGGGAGGGAGGGAGGGAAGGAGGGAGGGAAGGAGGAAGGAAGGAAGGAAGGAGGGGAGGGAGGGAGGAAGGAAGGAGGGAAGGGCGGAAGGAAGGAAGGAAGGAAGGAAGGAAGGAAGGAAGGAAGGAAGGAAGGAAGGAAGGAAGGAAGGAAGGAAGGAAGGAAGGAAGGAAGGAAGGAAGGAGGGTAGGGAGGGAGGAAGGAGGGTAGGGAGGGAGGAAGGGAGGAGAAAATCAGCAAGGACTTTTAATGTCAGGGTAATTTTTTCTGCCTCGGAAGACATTAGAAGCCATCATAGTCTAAGTTATTCTGAAATTGTTTTACCCAGGGGACTACCCCAAGCTTTTAATTTTTATTAGGGGAATTATTTCTATGTTCTTAATATATATTTCTGTGTATTTTATATGCAATTATAATATAAAATTGTATATGCAATTTATATTTTATATTATCAATTAATCATTAAATTATAATCTTCCTGGGATTAGAACTTTATATTAAATTTATACTTATAAAGTTTATAAATTTTATATATTGAATATGTATTTATGTATTTAATATAAATATTTATTATTCATGATGTTATTAAGAATGCTATTTATAAATTTATATTTATAAAGCAGTTATATTAAATACTTTGGCAAAGTGTCTTGTACATAGTATAAAATTGCTGAGATTTATAATCTCAAAATATTATCCTGAAGGTAGTTGTATTTTTATAAATATTAGCAATTTATCTAAAAAAATAATACTAACCTAAAAAAATTGAACGTAATTTGAAGAAAAACTAAATACCCTGTTAGGAGACAAATTTAATTCAGGAGAAAAATACCTGGTAAACTGGAAATCAGTCCCATAGCCTCAAAGGTGTTTATGCCATTGATAAGAGAGGAAGAAAAAGTTTGCCAGAGAGATGGCTCTAAGGTCTGGAGTGCACACTTTGCATGCAGGACTCTGATTCAATTCCAAATTGTAGTGCAAGAACAACAAAAGAGCTCAAGCTTTTAAACAATGAGGCCTGTGCAATCAGATGGAAATCAAAGATAGTAAGATAAGATCCATGCATAGATCTGGTTTTTAAATCAAAGAGTGTGAAAAGTATTTGAGGAAAAAAAAGAAGAGCCAACAGTGCCATTGTATAAAACTTCTATGCAAGTTAAGGATCTACCAATATCCTATCTAAAGCTTTCTAAAATAATACAAAGTAGGAATTAACATTTTTAAGTGCTTTAGGAAGCAGGAAAATGGGGCAAGTGATTCCAAATTCATCTAACTGCTATATGATATATCAGTTATATATATCTGCTCAGTGTCTCTCAGTGTTCATAGATTTGACATGTAAATTGAAAGCATGTTGCAGTTTCTAACATATGTCTGGTTAGACTGTATGCAGACAAGTAATGGTTCTGAGACAACTGAATGAGAAACAGAAGCATCAAACTCAGTAAATCAAAGAATAATCTCTAATTATCTGATACCTCTTTTTTGCCACTGCATAGCCTTTTTCATTAAATAATGATCGTGGAATCACTAATATGCAGTAACTATGCAAACTGATAGACAAATTTATATGCAACGGGTTAGCAAGGCTAGCTTGAAACATTGAGAAATACAGCCACCTGTTGGGTATAAGCTGGTATTGCACTCAAAAAGGTACTTTTTGAAAGTTTTTTTTATAAAAACTTTGAATTTTTCTTTTATAAATGGAATTTAAACAATAAAAATATGACGTTACTTATAAAAATTAAGATTTTACTTATAAAAATTAAGCAAGTAGTCAGAATTTACTATTTGTTCTCTAATATCGATCACTAGAGCAGAGATTTGCCAAAATGTTTCATAAAAGTTTTTCAATTAGTCTTGAAGGTCATAACATTTCATTTTCATTGAGAAAACATTACATTAAAATATTATAAAAGTTTAAAAAATTTTAAATATTGTAACTAAATATTTATATGTTGTTTTAAACATAATATTTAAATATATGAAAATAATATTTTAATTATCTTTTTATAATATTTAAGTTATATGTTAAGTTATAAATATATTAAGCTATATGTTGTGACACATTTAAAAGTTGTTCATTATTAAAAATTAGTGTGTGCGTATAATACTTTAAGTTCACTATCAAAAGCCTGATTTTCTTGTAGCCATAAGGTTTCTATTGCAACTACTCAGTTCTGTTGTACTACAAAAGAGCCATAAGGCATATGTAAACATAGAGCTTAGCTATGTAAATAAAACTATATTGACAAGAACAGCTGGTGGGACAGATTTGTCCCAAATACTAAAGTTTGCCAATATCTTCCTTTGAACATAACAAGCAAGTTCTCGCTTCAAAGTCTCTGCAGTGACTTTCCCTCTGCCAGGAATCCTTGTTCCCCCAAATAGCCCCCAAATATTTTTACTGCCATAATCCTTATTTAAATATAACTTTTTTAATGATACCCTAATAAATACTCCTTTATGTTTGTTTTTGGGGCCACACCCGGTGACGCTCAAGGGTTACTTCTGGCTATGTGCTCAGAAATCGCCCCTGGCTTGGGGAACCATATGGGATGGCGGGGATCGAACCAAAGTTCGTCCTAGATCAGTTGCATGCAAGATAAACGCCCACTGCTGCACTATCTCTCCAGCCCATAATGCTCCATCTAAATTTTAATTCTCTTCTGCTTTTTTTTTTTTTTTTGCTGCAGCACTAAGGACATCCTAATTGTGTATTCTGTCTATTGCCTCCATGACCAGAAAGTAAGTTCTATTACAATATTTTGTTTGACATGTTTATGAAATGTCTCTGGTACATAGAACAATGTCTGAAATATAATAGAAGCTCACTAAATATCTGTTGACTGTAAAAGTATAGTGTTAGTGTTTGCTAAAAACAAGCAAGCAAAAAAAAATAAACTGTTTTAGAAATTGACTCACAAAAACTGTCAGATGAATCAGAAAACAAAGCTTGCCTTGCAAAAACTTGCCATAAATTTTTGCAAGTCTTTTGGCTTTTCTCACAAATAAAAGTAGCATACTTGGGGCCGGAAAGATAAGGACGGTGGTTCTAATCCCGGCATCCCATATGGTCCTCCGAGTCTGCCAGGAGCGATTTCTGAGCATAGAGCCAGGAGTAGCCCCTGAGCGATGTCGGGTGTGACCCCCTCCCCCCCCCAAAAAAAAAGTAGCATACATTTTTAAGAGAGTAGAATAACTTTTTTAAATCAGTAATAAGAGGGAGCCATGGATTTTGGTGTTTGCTTTGCATGTAGCCAAACCTGAATTTATCCCTGCACCGAATATGTATAGAGCTTCCATGTGCTATAATACAACCTTGGGTAATGGGTCTGAAGCAAAAGCACTGCAAGAATTAAGGAAACAAGACAGTCATAAGTAAGAAAAGCATGGAACCAGGGAACCAAGGAGCGTCCAGCCTCATAAACTGAGCACCTATCTTCCTCCCCATGCAATGTTATTTATTCAGCTTCAATCCACAAGTGGGGGAAGGCCAGACACAGTTAACCATTAGTAGTTCCTCTTTAATGCAAATCAAGCCTAGGTGGGACTCTACATTTCAAAAGATGTGGATGAAAGGAAAAGGAAGCTAGATAAAAGTCTTTGTTTGGGGGCCTGGAGAACTAGCGTGGAGGTAAAACGTTTGCCTTGCATGTAGAAGGTCGGTGGTTCAAATCGCAGCATTCCATATGGTCCCCTGGGCCTGCCAGGAAAGACTTCTGAGCGTAGAGCCAGGAGTAACCCCTGAGCACGGCCACGTGTGACCCAAAAACCAAAAAAGGAAGTCTTTTTTTTTTTTGGGGGGGGGGGGGAAGCAGCGTGTAAGTTTGCTAAATACAAAATATTGAGATGGGCTAGATAGGCCATGGTCTCCATATGAATTATCTCTTTATGAGACAGCATCCCAGAATTAGTAGTCCTAGTGCTGCAATAGCATGGGTGAGCAGATCCAATATACCCAGATAATCACTTAGAGCAAAGTGGGAAAAGTGGCTGTTGTTTTGCATAGGCACAGTAAGAGTTGGGATAAAAAACTTTTAACCTAGATTAGATTTAGACCAGGTATACTTTCCCAGGAAGCATGTGGTCATATCTTTCAACTGCAAACTTCAAGCCAGTCTTTTAGTTTGCCTAACTACAGAGGGTCCTTCTTCTAAGTCATGATGAAAATAAAGGCTCCCTTTCCCCCCTTTTCTTCTAGATGGTGACAGTTGTTTTAAGATATCACATTTGAGCTCTTGGGCTCTCATTTCTCATGTTTTTGCCAGGGTGGCACAAAGCCTGCCCCAATATAATCTAATACCCCATATTTGGGGGTATGTAGCCAATCTCAGAGCAACTGAAGCTTAACTCAAGCCAATATGACAAATGTTCAGGGTTTTGTAGGACCAACCTGCAGCATTTGAATTTTGGAGTTCCTAGGTCTAATAGATGGAAACTCGTTCTTTTTTTAAAATTAGACACTCCATTATATTGGAATATGTAAAAAAAGGAATAGAAGATGTTGCCACAATAAACACAGGAGTACTATTACACACAAATAATAAACACAAAGTACTATTAGGGTACCAGGGGAGTATGACTAGGTTATAATAGCATTCTCTCAGTTAGATACTATTCTCCACTATCACTATTCATAGGTATAACAACACTAACCCTGATTTATAGGTAGAATAACAATATTGTTCCCCAATAAATACATAAAAAAGAAATACACATATCCCTTCTTTGTCTGCTATGATCAAGTAGGTAGGTAGTTTTTGGAGGACTAATTCATTGAAGGAGGTAATCTATTGGTTGAGAGCAATCAGGGAGGCAATGGAAGTGTCAGTTATTTCCTGCAGCTGCTGGGTGGAATCATGGATGAGATCAAGCCCTGGCTCACACTTGAAATGTAGAGGTTCCATTTGAAAAGCCAATCAATGTAGTCAGTCTGGTCACAAGTGGCAGTCCTCTAAATTCCATGGAATGAGGCTAAAGAGGGATGGGTGGGGCAGGAATTCAGAGCAGAAGGGTTGATGAACTGCAGGGGTAGTGGAGTTTAATAGGGACAGCAACAAACCTAGGATAGAGGACCAGAGGGAAGACAATCTCAGGTTTCTGGGATATTGGCAACAGTCAAGAAGAAAGGTATAAGGGGATAGAAAGGGTACAACACAGAAAGATATAAAAATTGACTACAAATATCAAGGTGGTCAACACACATATAAACATGCACACACATACAAAGTTGATCAATGTGTTACAGCTATTATTGTTGAGTCTGGAAGAAGTGACTTTTGATTTTGGGGGGTAGCCTTTGAACTTTGGATTTCAGTATGTAACTTTTGAAAAAAGACTAGCCAGTGGTCGGCAACCTTTTTTTTTCAACTGAGCCAAATCTCGCCAAAACCACGATTGAAATTTATTTTGAGAGCACAGAGGGCGTGCACTAACAGAGGCTAGGAGCAGAGTCCTGACTCCTGGACCGGCCGCCTGGCACACAAAAGAGCCTAATTAAAAGTGTAAAGAGCCACATGTGGCTCATGAGCCACAGCTTGCCGACCACTGACTAGGCCCAAGGAGACAGCTGATTCCTGAGACCAGACTGTAAAACACAAAGGACATTCCAAGGAATGCAAGGACATCTTATTTTCCACCAGACACCTTGAAGGGAGGAGAAACCAACTAATCATCTTACATTCCAACAGGGGAACACCTCGACCCTCGAGGAGGAGATCCCTGCAGAGGACAGATGGCCCTTGAAGATTAGGGAGGAATAATTGCACACAGTCACTAAAAAGAAATAACACATAGGTATAGATAGAATAAAACATAGGTATAGATAAAGGGTAAAGTCTAGTGTAATGCTATTCTCGCTTCTGTCCCTGGCTTGCTTGATATAGTGAACAAGGCTCCCTTCCCCTAATTGCTCTGGTCACTACTCTGTCAGGAGAATGGGTCCTCTACCCTGTGGATTGGGGGACCACCTGAAGAGTTTAACACGTATCTCTGCATGCCATCAATCTAGGAGTTGGGGGTAAAATGATATCATGAAGGGGCTGAGCAGATGGTTTCTCCACCGTGTAGATTAGGTGACCACCTGAAGGGTTCAACCTATATCTCTGCATGCCATCAGTCTAGGAGTTGGGGGTAAATGATGTCATGAAGAGGCTGAACAGACAGAAAATTGCATTTTTTCTGTAAAAAAATTATTGGATGATTTAAACGGTATAAACCTATGAAATGCTTTGACCTGTATGCTCATTATCATGCTCATTATCATATGAATTCCTTTAAATGTTTGTAAATTTGGATTCTCAGGGTCTCACTGCAGACCGAATTCCAGGCTTATGGTGACACCCTAGGATCCTGGAAAGGGAATAAATCTACCTGTGATTGCATCCTCCAAGGTTTGTGTCTCCTCAATTGAGTGGTGGGCTTTCATCGAACCTTGGCATCCCCGATCTGGTCTCCCCGGGCTTGGCATCTCCAACCCTGGACCCCAATCTGGGTCCAGGTCAGTTTTGGTCAGTTTTAACATTATATGACCCATAAAGTGTAAGGATAAAACTGATATGGAGATGAGAAAGGAAAGGACAGTTCACAAGACAAAATTAGCCCTATTGGCCGATTGGAACTTTGTCCCCAATAAAAATGGCATGGCCTCTGAATCACAGATAAAATCCATAATTTTCTCATACTCACATGTAATATGCGGTTAGATATATTTCTTGAGTAGAAAATCAGTTTACCAAGAAAACCCATCTAACACCATCAAAAAATGGAGAGAAGAAATAAATGATTTCTCAAAGAAGAAATACAGATGGCCAAAGGCACATGGAAAATATGTCCCACATAACAAATCATCAGGGATATGCAAATCCAAACAACAATGAGTTATCTCACACTACAGAGACTGACGCACATCACAGAGATCAAGAGCAACCAGTGCAGGTGCAGATGTGGGGAGAAAGATACTCTCATTCACTGTTGATAGATATGTAGACTGGACCAATCTTTTGGGAAAACAAAATTAAACAACAAACTAAAAATTGGAGGCTGGAGAGATAGCATGGAGATAAGGCATTTTCCTTGCGTGCAGAAGGTTGGTGGTTTGAATCTCAGCCTCCCATATGGTCCCCTGAGCCTGCCAGGAATGATTTCTGAGAATAGAGCCAGGAGTAATCCCTGAGCACTGCCGGGTGTGACCCAAAAACCAACAAAACAAAACAAAACAAAAAACTAGAAATTGAACTACTGTAAATTCAGCAATACCACTCCTAGAGATATAAATGTTTGCTATGGCTTCTCTAACAGATCAGTGCAATTATATAGCTGAGTATGTAAATAGAGCCAACAAAACTGGAATATTTAGTTATTCTGCTAGAAAATCATTCTTGTGGCTGTATAGGCATGATGTCCTCTAAACTATAGCATCTCTGGAAATACAATTTGAAAAGATAATTCTAACAAAAACACTATGCAGATTCAGTGCAGATCCTACAATAGCCATAGATTTTTACAGATATACATTAATGCTATTGAAATTTGATTGGAGAATAATCCCCAACAATAGTGAAAGCATTCTAGGACAAAGAATATAGAAAGCATTCTTGTCCCAACATAAACTACAAAGCTATAGTGATTAATACAATGTGGTACTGAAATTGATTATCACAGACAAAAGACAAACTTCCAGACCAGTGGATTAGAACTGAAAGCCCAGAGATAGATCCTAGTATATGGTGAGCTGATGTTTGACAAAAGAGCTAGGAGTTGCATAAGAAGAAGAAAAACCTCTAACAAATGCTGCAGGAAAAATTGACCAATCATGTGTAAATCAAAAAGAAATCTCAGACCTTACAAAAATGGTCAATTCAAAAGTGATAAGATAACTAAAATATAATATAATAATTAAATGACCATTTAAAAATTGTTTTCAGGAGACAGAGATAGTGAAATAGTAAACTGCTTGCCTTGCAAGGGGCTGACCCAGGTTTAATGTCTGGCACACTCTACAAGCCCTTCCTGGAATGATCCCTCAGTGAGAGTCCAGAACACCACTGGGTATGTCCCAAAAACTAATAGAAAGAGAGATAAATATATAGCTATATGTATATATATATATTTATATATATACTTATATATGATTGTAACATCATAGAAGATTTTTGGAAATAAGCATGTAAAATTTTCAACAGTGAATAATTCTGTCAAAGAGTAAAAATGAAATGAAAAAAATCATTTATCTTTATGATTATATGACCTTTCATTTACTTGTACTTTTAAAAATTTTATTAAAGTGCCATGACTTACAAAGTTATTTATACTAGGTTTTAAATAAAAATTTGTGTTTCAGCACAAATCACACCACCACTGTCATCTTCCCTCTGTCAGGGTTCTTAGGTTTCCTCCAATCCACGGCTGCCTTATACCCAGCTTGCCACTTTGAGAGGCATATTTTCAAGTTTGGTCATTGAAGTTTGGATCTCTTCTTTTTAGTGCTGTTGAACTTGTGGCTTAGATATTTAGCTGCATGAAATGTATTAAAATAATTTTTGGAGTCTCTTTCACAGTGATTAAAAATAAAAGCATTTTTAATTTAAAGATACAATGAAAACAAAAACTTATCCTGTACCCTGATGTCCAATATTGTTCATTTAAATATCAATATATTTTAATAATAATATAGATATTAAACATGTTTCTATTAATGACATTAAAGTTACTTCAAGTTTGAAAATAACCCAAAGGGCTATCAATGTTACAATATAAATTTCTTTGCAAACATATGCATTATTGTTGACATCTCCAGTTGTGGAAGAAATGTTTAACCCTCTCCCCATTTATATATCAAAATCCTGCTTTCCAATGTGGTGCATTTAGAATTTGGGATCTTTGGTATTTGGAGTTATCCCAAACCATGATCAGCGGCTATGCCTAGATCTGTGCTCAGAGTTATTTCTGGAATTTTCTAGAGAACCAATGAGGCATCAGGGATTGACCAGAGTCTGCTCCTTGCAAGGTGAATGACTTAACCCCAGACAAAAGTTAATACCTTTGGAAATTCATTAATTTAAGAGTGTAGAACCTTTATGAATTGTGCATCCAAAAGGAAAAACATATTTATGTCTTTACTTTCCTCATAATTCTTTATTTTTAATCACACTGAACTCCACTGTTCTTTAAATAGATATAAGGTGCATTTTTTCTATATCAATTAATTCTCCAATTTTGTGGCCTATTTAAACTGGGTATCCTGCAATTCATCTAAGTTATGCTACTAAGTGACTGGGGCTCATTTTTACAAACTATAAAGCTTTCTACTAGAAATGTCTATTACATGCCCTATATTTATAACTAATTATCAACAAATCAAAGGTTACCATCCTTTCTCTTTTGGACTTCAATAAAATTTCTAGAATGGGTCAGATGACTTAAAAATATTACAATTATCAGACCACTATATTTCTATAAAAGAATATGATTGAGGAATCATCAAAAGAAATAGAGCAAGATACATGAGGAGACCAGAGCAAGATCTGTGAAGAGGGGCGTTTCCACAGTCTCAGGGAACATCTTCCTCTCACACCTTCCATATTTATCATCCTAGGATTTCTCAAAGCTCTATACTTTAGGGATTTTTACAGAGGCCTATGAAATAAATTATTTCATCAGCATCACTGTTTAAATTATTAAGGTTAATTTTTTTTTTGGTTTTTGGGTCACACCCAGCGATGCTCAGGGGTTACTCCTGGCTATCTGCTCAGAAATAGCTCCTGGCAGGCACGGGGGACCATATGGGACACTGGGATTCGAACCAACCACCTGTGGTCCTGGATCGGCTGCTTGCAAGGCAAACGCCACTGTGCTATCTCTCCGGGCCCTATTAAGGTTAATTCTATCATCCAGTCATTTTCCCTCATAGAATGTTCATCTTTTCAATTAGCCCACCAAAATTAAGGATTTTCAAAAATGCAAGTATATTTGAAAGAGTTTTGTTATTAATGGCAAGACACTTTCATTGCTCTATCACTAAGAAAGTCAAGATTTTAGGAATTCTGTGGAGGAATAATTTTTTTTTTTTTTTTTGGTTTTTGGGTCACACCTGGCAGCGCTCAGGGGTTACTCCTCCTGCAGGGCTCTACATTCAGAAAACGCTACTGGCAGGCTCAGGGGACCATATGGGGATGCCGTGATTCCAACCACTGTCCTTCTGCATGCAAGACAAATGTCCTACCTCCATGCTACCTCTCCAGCCTCGAAATAATATTTCTTATTATGAATTAATATCTGTGAAGATGAGACACGAGAACTTGCTTACTGTTCTGTGCCCTATGAGGATACGAAAAGTTGTATCTGTAGAACCAGTGGGTTTTTCACTTGCCTTGCACTGAACATTTAATGCCTGGCATCCTAAAGTCCTCTTAGCTCAGTAAGAGTAAGCCTTGACTGCAGAATCAGGAGTAAGTTCCTGGCTTACTGGGTATGTCCCAAAAAACAAACAAAAAAGTTGTCATCTGCAAAGTAGGCACTCACCAGACACTGGAACAGCCAGTACCTTGATCTTAGATTTTCTGGCTTACAGAATTAGTATATATAAATTTTCATTTTTATTGACTCTATGATATTTTTTCAGAGGAATTCCAACAGATCGAGAGACATAAGAACAGATCATAAAAACATAGTAACAGATCAAGAGACATAAAAATTGAATGTACTCAGGATCAATATGTCATTCTATGCTGAAGCACATGAGGAAAAATTTCCTGTGCCTCAAGTTTTCTGGCTGGCTCACTAAACAAATTAACATGAGAGAGATTAGTGGGCAAAAGTGAAACAGTTTAATTACATGCATGTGGACATTTTACATAGCTGAAAATAGAAAAGGAAGCAGACAGTTATATTCATGTACAAATGAGTATAGTGATATGAGGATACAAATGAGGATAGTGATATGAGCTGTCAAATAAGAAAAAGGCTTCTCATAAAACAATAGAGGATGAATCATAAGACAAAACGAGATTTTGGTTTTTCTCATATAGTTTTTTTCTGAAAGAGACCCTTCATCAGGGTATTCTTCATTCCCTAATGTTTTGTAATCATTTCTCATGAGATTCGTAGAGCTCCATTTATTGAATTTAGCTCTAATTATCAAGGTGACCCATATTGAAAAAAAAGGCTGCTCTAGACACCTTGAGAGATGAGTATCTGTATGAATAGCTTTGAGGGAAGTGGCCCTTTATCTTCTAATCATTTTCCACTTTAGCAATACAAGTTTCCAAATATTCCATTTCTAATATCGCTTTGATCTTCTCTCATTGTTTAATACCTTCTCAAACACTTCTATTTTTCTCTGTTACAGTTCCCATTGTTATATAAAAATCAATCTAAAAATCATTTTTTTAAAAGCAACACTCACTTTATATTGCTCACAGGAACTTATGAATTGAATAGTTTTCCCTTAGGGTTCAGCTCACTCCCACAGTTGGCAGTTTAGATTGGTCCCCTGCCAAAGCACCTACATAGGCTTTCACTAGCAAGATAAAATCAAGATCATCACATTATTTTCTTACTAACTTATCTTCTTCAAAGCAAGCATATCAGACTCTCCAGGGAGAAGCTATTTGATCTTTTCTCATTTGAATTTTTAGCCAGTTGCTAAATATTAGATAGAATTTTACTGCTTATTGCTTTCTAGTTTGTTTTGGCTACTTGTTGAAAAGCACTTTGAAAAACCATAAAGCATTTCCCCAAAATTAAGCTATCTCCCTCTAAGATACTTCTTGAAATGGAATTGGAACAAGGCCCACCTCACTCCTTCCCCCCTCACACACATATATACACAGCACTGGAAAACTCAGCAGCCTCTATCACAGCCACCATCTTTCTAGCAGAAAAATATCCTGGCCCTTTCACCAAGCTTCAGAAGAAAATAATGGCTGGTGATAACTTAGGTGGTTGGGTTCAGGCTGATACCACTGGAGCATTCTTAGAAAGGAGTTGGGCAGATTCTGCTCTGATAATAATAATTACAACAGCACAACCCAGAGGCACACCATCCTAAAATCTCCCAAAGAAATAAAATAGGCCAGCTCTACAACTTAGTTTATCAATCTGCCAAAACAAATTTGTTTTGGGTCTATAAATCCTGGACACTTCAACATAAGAATTACAACAGACCTTTATGATATCTTACAGACCAGGAAAGAGTGGAATGACATATTCAAAGTACTGAATGAAAATAATTTCCAGTCTAAAGTCTACTACTCTGTGAAATTATCAATTAGCCATGAGGGTGAGATAAGAACCTTTTTAGATAAAGAACAACTGTCAGCAATTGCAACAACAACAAAAACAAACAAACTTCCAAGAAGGACTCCAGTAAAAAAGTTTCCTACAAAAACTCCTAGATTCCATACACACATACATAAAAATGACAACACAGCCCAATATTTCATTAATTTTTCACCATGTCAATTAATTAAACTCCCCTATAAAAAGACAGAGAGTAGCTGTATGGAACAAAAAGAAAATCCATCATCTGACTACAGGAAACACACCTAAACTCATAGGATAAATAAATAGATTTAGAGTTAAAGGATGAAAAACAATCATACTAGCCAATGATAAACTGGGAAAGTCATATATCAGACCACAGAGCACTCAAAATAAAGAAGGTAATCAGAGCCAACAATGGGCACTAATTGGTTAAAGGAAATAGATCAAGATGTGCTATCATTAAAATTTATGTACCAGATGAAGGTCCAGCGATGTTTATAAAGCTTCTCTAACAAACTTAAAGAAACACTGACCAAAACACAATAGCATTGGAAGACTTCAACACTCTCATTTCACCACTAGACAGATCAACCATATGGGTTATAAGTAAGGAGAAAAGCCTAAATGAGAAGCTAAAAGAGTGGGTATTTTTTGACATATCAGGATTCTTCACTCTCCAAAATAAGAATACACATTCTTCTCTAAAGCACATGGAAGATTCTTTAGGATAGATCACATATATTTGGGAATAATTCAAACATACAAAATTTAGAAAGTAAATGGTCCAAAAGGGAAAAAAAAAAAAAGAGAGAGAGAGAAAAGAAAAAATGTCTTCCATAGAGGCAGGCACAGGGAGAGTAAAGGGGAGTGATGGGGAAATTGGGGACACTAGTGGTAGGATACGTGCACTGGTGAAGGAATGGGTATTGGACATTATTTTAAATTTAATCATGAACATCTTTGTAACTGTATCTCCTGGTGATTCAATAGAACATTTATGAAAAGAAAAACAAAAAATAGGTCTTATCTCTCTCACTAAATAGCTTATTGACATAAGAGGGTTTTATTTTTAAATTTGGGTTTGGTTTTGCTTTTTATTTTTTTTAATTGAATCACCATAAGATAAAGAGTTAAAAAGTTGGTATGGTTGAGTTTAATTCATGCAATGTTCCAACACCCCTCCCTTTACCAGTACACATTTCCTGCCACCACTGTGCCTATTTTCCTTTTAGCCTGCCTCAATGGCATTCTTCTTTCTCTTTTTTTCATATTGTTTTCAGCAACTGCTTTGCAATACTGTTGTTAAAAGGGTAGCACATAACCTCTTTTCAGCACTCAGTACTTGTTCAGAGTGATCATTTCCAATATTATTGTCCCTTCTCTGCCCTAACTGCACTACTCCAGCTCAATGTACCAAAATTCCTAACAGGGATCAGTCCTCCTGGTCCTTGTCTTTTTATCTCTGTTGTATGTATTAACTAGACAAAATCTCAACAAAGAGATTGAAAGAAATAGAAGAAATAGAAGAAATGGTTCTAGCAGACCTACCCTTGCTCACCCAAAAATTGAAAACCACTCTTCTTCTCCAGTGAAAACGGGACAATCTTTAAGATAGAACACATGAAGGCTAATAAAACGTATCTCCATAAAATCAAGATCTCCAAGAATATGGAAATCATATCAACTATATTCTCAGACCACAATGCTTTGAAAATAAAATAGAACTGCAAACAGAAATAGAGGAAAATGTAAATACTTAAAAAATCAAATAAAAATAAATATTGAGTTTCTAAATCTAAAAATATATCTGAGAAAGTTAGTTTTTGGATATTCAAGGTATCTGAATTCTATTCTTTTCCTTCAGTGCTCTTGCAAATGTGTAGATTTAAGATAATTAGTAGCAAAGCAAAGTAAATCTTGTCTATTTACATACAAATTATGTGCTGTCTAATGAAAATTGTATTGACTTCTTTTATCTTTTTATTAAAAATTATTTACCCTTATTTTCATATTCATTTGAATATTTCTGATTTATAATGTGCCAGTTTCTTCAAAATCTCCTTTGAACCAATTATATAATATCTACATATAATATAAGATATAAGTATCTTACTGTGCTATTAATAGTTCCACTATTGATTGACTAATTTATGGAATAAAATGCTTTAGCACCTATTCATTTTTTCTTTATAGGAGTCATTATTTTAACCTGTTTTGAAACATTAACATTTATTCAGAAAGTATTTGCTTTAGAAAAAAATGAATATACTATTCAAAGTCTGGAAAAGGAAGGATACATCAAGCTATCAAATTTAAGTAGAGTTGCATTTGAAATAGTTCTTAATATGTTATAAGAAAACACACGCATTTATGTATATAATACATAATGCAAAACCAATGAGTAAGCAGCAGTATTCAGAAAATAGTACTATAAAAGCCTTCTGTAAGTGCCTTGGTTTATTTTTTCTTTTTTGCTATCATCAGAATATTGAAATAGTTAGAGCTCAGAGCCAGTAGTAACCCCTGAGCCTCACTAGGTATGGCCCAAAACAAAACAAACAAAAATAGCAGCAGCCAAAAATAAAAAGTTGAAATAAGAATAAGCTAATGTTAGATTTCTTTTATTTTCTTTATATCTATTTCTTACTGTCATTATGTTAAATATTAATGAAAAACCACACTGGCATTTAAATGTGTGTTTTTAGGCTTCAATTATTCTCTTAGAGTTTAAGAAAACATCTCCTTTATTTTTTCACAATGGCCTCAAAAGACAGAAATCAATCATTTCACCTTCAAGTTCAGATCGTGGATACCTTACTAGAATCAAATACATTTCGTACAAAACACTTATCATTTCTCCGCTCTGGAATACAGTCATCCTGTTGAATCCTGGGAGAGAATGAAAGAAAAGTCTCCAAGAATAATCACTGGCAGAACATCCTTCTATATTATAATTAGTTCAGCTTTTTGGAAAATAAACCACATGCTGGAAAAGATATGTTCACTTGGTAAATTACCTCAGTCTGTTCCCAAATTCTAGCACATTGTCTGAGGAAAAAAAAAATCAGAAGATATGTGAAAAAATAAAAGAGCTAACATAACATTTCATTAAAGATTTTATAGATCTCAAGAAGTAGTACATTATGTACAAGAAAACAACAAGTTTCCCCCAACTAGAATGCAGAAATAATCTTGGTTGATAACTTTTCAAAGCCTATTAGTTGTGGCTGGGAAAGTTATAGACTTTCACCAGTAGAGGGAAATCCTGTCCTAGGGATAAAGCACAGAATAATTTTACAAGTTTTTCATCCTAATTCGTCATAGAGGAATGTTTGTCCTTGTTTTTTTTTTTATTATTATTATAGAGGATTAAATACCTTGGCCTCTGCTATTCTATACTTAGATCAAAATTATTTTGCACAAGCAGGAAGTTTACAAATTAGAAAAAAAAAGTCATTTGGGAGCTGTTTCGTATTAGGAAACCAGTGGGTTTCAGTTATAGAACTCATGTGAAAAGGAAATAAGATCTTACATCGGAACAATTCACTCTTTCCTCAAATTCTCTACACTAAAACTTTTTCAGACATACCAAAGGTTTCTTTCTCAGCAGTTCCTCCCTATAGGAAACTATTCGCTATTCTGAATCAACATAAATCTGCTGGATAGGTAATCATAATTTGTACTCCAAGAACTCTGAATTTTTAAATATCAGGCAATCTTTCCTAAATGTCCCCATAGCCTCATGATTTTATTCTTCAGCATTTCTAAAGCTATATACATTTAAGAAATTGATTTCAGGATGGGAAGCTGCAGTGGAACTACAGTAGTGGAATTACCAGGATATAAAATGGAGCTGAATGAATGGGAAACTTCTTTTTTTTTTCTTTCTTTTTCTTTCCTTGTCTTGTTTGTCTTTTTTTTTTTTTGTAGGTGATATTAGAATTTAAAATACTCCCTAACAAGCCAACCATGAAGGCCCCATTTACCACAATTAGGAGAGATCACACGTTTTATAGTGTAGAGTAGAGCTGATTCTTCCCTTGATAGGCCTAGAGCCAGTTTTGACTCTTTGAGAGTCACCTGATAATTTATTGCCAAAAGCCCTCTCCCTTCCCTACCTGCTATCTTCAACACTAAGAAGAAAAAAATGAAGTAGAGACAATTGGACAGTAGAGAAACAGAGAAATTGGGAAAGGAAGGAGGAAAAAGAGAAAAAGAAATAAAAATGAAAGATGGGGCCGGCGAGGTGGCGCTAGAGGTAAGGTGTCTGCCTTGCAAGCACTAGCCAAGAAAAGGACCACAGTTCGATCCCCCGGCGTCCAATATGGTCCCCCCAAGCCAGGGGCAATTTCTGAGCGCATAGCCAGGAGTAACCCCTGAGCATCAAACGGGTGTGGCCCGAAAAACCAAAAAAAAAAAAATGAAAGAGAGATAAAGAGAGAAAGCATATCAGAGCTTTTGGACAGAAAATTCTCCAAGTGGAATAAGTGGTCTAATAGAACTCTTTCCATAGACTTTATGTTTTGTTGTGTTTAGGTTCAAACAAGGAGGAAAACTATAGTGACTTTAGTAGGAGAAGTTTAATATGCATAAAGAAAATCTGTAAAATATTTTTAACTACACATGATACTCTAAGTGAGAGAGAGAGAGAGAGAGAGAGAGAGAGAGAGAGAGAGAGAGAGAGAGAGAGAGAATAACAGAGAAAGAGAACTTCCAGAATTAGAAAATAACTCTTAAGATTGAGGAGAATAACTAGAGAAGGACAGAGAAGTTCACTGCATTGCCTAGATCTAATGTTGTCTGCGATTGCTAGATAAGCAAGAAGAAATCTCTGGAGCATAAGTTTGATGCAGCTAGTAGCCAGTATACTAACATGAAGAGAGGCATTTAGGCTCAAGAAAAACACAGGTAGCCTCAACTATGGTCATGCATGAGGAATGTAGATACCTAAACTTGCGTTTTTTTTTTATATTAAAAAAAGAAAGTATTAGGGGCCAGAAAGATAACACAATGGCTCTGGCATTTGCCTTGCATTCCACTGACTCAGGTTCTATCTCTGGCATCCTATATGGTTCTCTAAGACTGCCAGAAGTTATTCCTGTGCACAAAACCAAGAGTAACCTCTGAGCACCACAGGATGTGGCCAAAAAAAAAAAACATAGTATTCATTAAATCAGGCTGGAGCTACAAGGATATTACAAAGCCAGATATTCTTAGTTCTTGGCTATAGAGACTTCCAATATGATCTTAGATAAAAGCGAGAAGAAACGATTTGTACATCTTTCTCAATGAAAACATGTCACTCAAAAAAATAAGGTTGCCTATGCTCAAAGTACCTTCTGGGATGCCAGGAATCAAAATTGGGTAGGCCACATGCAAAGCAAGAGCCCAACTTACTGTACTATCACTCCAGCATTTTGTTTGTTTGTTTGTTTTGACATAGGCATTTGAGGTGTTTTTCTTAAATAATCTCTATATAATGCTTAAGAGAATTCAGAGATGGGGATAAGGGTAGGAAGATGGAGATAAAGCTAGAAAATATTGTCTAGAAAAAATTTTAAAGCCTCAAAATACTTTGACCTTTATGCCTGGCTTGTTATAAGAATTTAGAACTTCCGGGGCCGGAGCAGTGGTGCAAGTGGTAGAGCATCTGCCTTGCGCTCGCTAACCTAGGATGGATCACAGCTCGATCCCCCGGCGTCCTATATGGTCCCCCAAGCCAGGAGCGATGAGCGATTTCTGAACGAATAGCCAGGACTAACCCCTGAGCATCACCGGGTGTGGCCCAAAAATCTAAAAAAAAAAAAAAAAAAAAAAAAAAAAAAAACAAACAAAAAAGATAAAGAATTTAAAACTTCCTAAGTAAAGAATAATAAGGTGATCACAGATAAAAGAATAAAGAAAAGTGAAGTAACTTATAGAGGAGAAACATGGTAAAGTTAGAGCATTGGATGGGTGGTTGACAACAAAGACTTGAAACCTTAACTCTGAATTTGAAGTTACTTTAACTTTGAATTACTTGCGTGGAATCATAATTTTTTGGCTTGAAAGTCATCTCTGCCACTTATTATTGATTGCAACCTTGACCAAAATGCGTTCAACTCTGTAACTCGTGTCCTCTCTTCTACGATAAGAATGATTATCATGACATCTTCCTTAGAGGAATGTTTTGAGTTAAATAAGTCAAATAATGCCAGTTATTATTCAGAAATCATTCTAAAGCGTGAGTACTTTATCATAAATTTTTGTGTAAGTAGCAAGATTAAAATACATTTGAAGAGTGAAAAACAAAAACTACCTTCAGAAACTGGAAAGATGGCTGGTCAAAATATACGCATTTAGAATTTTCTTCTATCAAGAAACAGATTTATTTTGATAAAAGTTTAATCAGATGTTGCTGTTTAACATTTGTTCTTCTATTGGGGGGGTACCATACCCATTGATGCTCAAGGGCTACTTCTGACTACTCTGGTATCACTCCTGGAGATAGCAGTGTTTGAGCCAGTGATAGCTGATGCTCCTGCATCAAGCAAACAAATTCTCCAGTCCTCCAGATTTTGGGAGGAAGTTATAATGTGACACATTTCCCACATCACAAAAAAGAGATATTACAAATGTGAATTCTGTTATTCTTTCAGAAAGAAAAGCGTAGAGTGACTGGTGAGTGCCCACTAAAAGGTAGAGCAATGTTATGTGGATAGAACACAGACTAGCATGGATAAATATCTTGTGAACACAAATTCTTTATATTTATAAAAAGAGAAATATATATATTTAATATAGGAATCGTAATTTAATATATATTAAATAATATATTTTTGAAGAGAAATGAAAGAAAAATTTCAGAATAGGTGGGCAAGTATAGACAAAGAAGGGAAGGGATAGTTAGTGAAATCACCAACCAGAGCTTCTCCAGCAGAAGGATGGATACAGGGTCAGGAGCAGTGGTGCAAGTGGTAGGGCATTTGCCTTGAGTGCACTAACCTAACCAGTGTTCCATAGAGTCCCCCAAGCCAGGAGCAATTTCTGAGTGCATAGCCAGAAGTAACCCCTGAGCGGTACTGGGTGTGACCCAAATAAAGCAAAAAAAATAGATGGATACAATTGCCTGATTGCCTGGATGTGTAGTAGAGGCAAGTACCTTCAGTACTTCAATTGTGAACATTTTACAATAAAATGGTATTTTATAAAATATTAAGCATTTTTCTTTTTTTTTTTTTTTTTTTTTTTTTTTGGTTTTTGGGCCACACCCGGCGATGCTCAGGGGTTACTCCTGGCTGTCTGCTCAGAAATAACTCCTGGCAGGCACGGGGGACCATATGGGACACCGGAATTAGAACCAACCACCTTTGATCCTGGATAGGCTGCTTGCAAGGCAAACGCCACTGTGCTATCTCTCCGGGCCCATATTAAGCATTTTTCAAGGCCTATATTTTTGATATGATTTACAAGGTGTCTTATTGAAACAAATTTTGTAGTTTGGAATTTGCTCAAGTTTCTCTTACAGAGAAAAAGTAATAAGCTACAGTTCTTATAAAATAATCAGTACTTTATTGATATCTATGTTCATATTCTTGTCCATTTCTACTTGATAAATGAGAGACTTAAGTTCAAATATTTTGTATATTGCATTTAAAGATTTTTGAGTAAACATATACATTTCTGAATATATTCATTCAATAATCCAGTTGTTTTCATATGAAATTTCTAAGTGGGTCTCCTCTATAATGAAGTGCTTTTCTATTTGAGGTTCTATTGAATTATTATACAATTGTGCATTGTGCTTGAAAAAATTAATTGGAATTGGTCATGCTTTCTTTCTTAGACTGTCTCATTTTCTAGGAAGCAAACAAATGGAATACCAGTCTTGGCCTTTATTTTCTCATTCCCATATGCTTGAAATGACTGCATTGACTTGTGCTTTACTAGGACAATTCCATCTATTCTTTCTTATTCTCTAAGATATTAAAAGCCATTGCTTTTTCTGATGCATGTACTTCTGCATTTATTTTTATTCTCTGTTATTCCAATTTACCACTAAAATATTATCTCTTAAACTTTTCTTTTTCTTTTTTTCTTTTTTTTTTTTTTTTTTTTGGTTTTTGGACTACACCCAGTGATGCTCAGGGGTTATTCCTGGCTATGTGCTCAAAAATCGCTCCTTGCTTGGGGACCATATGGGACTCTGGGGATCAAACTGAATCCATCCTAGGTCAGTGTGTGCTTGCACCACAGGCCCCTGTCTCTAAACTTTTAAAAATATGTTTAATTATTTAACATCCCAAAAATATCTGTATGTTAAAAACATCCGTATTATGCATGCCAAAATAATATAAATTGCTTTATTTCTATAATAAAATAATATTTTTTCTAAATGTTGAGATTAATATAATATAATATATATATATATATATATATATATATATATATATATATATATATATATATATATATATATATATATATATCAGGGTTTACTCCTGGCTCTACGCTCAGAAATCGCTCCTGGCAGGCTCAGGGGAGCATATGGGATGCCGGGATTCGAACTACCGACCTTCTGCATGCAAGGCAAACACCTTATCTCCATGCTATCTCTCCAGCTCCAAGATTAATATATTATAAAATAAAATTCATGAGTTGCCAGATCACCCCAAGGACTGTATTTCTAACCTCAGGCAGAAGTGTCTGCACAGGTAGGGTAGCCATGAAGGATTCCAGTTAAAAAAGAATCATGCAGTTAGTGGCTTTTTCACCTGTGGTACCTCTGAGTGTGACAAGCCAAAATTGCTTGTTTATTAAAACAATACTCATTCACCGGGAAGGGCAAGTTGGGCTTTTACATATCAGAGGGCTAGGTGAAAAGGAAAGAGGAAATTGGGGGAATGCCTTTGTTTTGGGTTAATAGCGGGGTATCAGCTTTCAATATATTTCAAATATTTCAGTGTATATCTATTATAGTTTTATTTAATTTTGTTTCATTAAAAATGCTTGAGTCATTAAAGAATAGCATTATATCTAGGTGTATATATATATATATATATATATGTGTGTGTGTGTGTGTGTGTGTGTGTGTGTGTGTGTGTGTATGCATCCCCTAATAAAACATAGATACTAGCAGGATTTCTAAATAAACCCCTACTATTTATAGCACTTTGTTCATTTAAATGGCAAATTTCAATATATGGCAGCAGTTATTATTCCTAAAACTCAAACTCCAGTCAATCCCAAGGCTAGTAAATGCTTGGGAAGCAGATTATTATTGTGCCTGAATATATTCTGCATTTTGAGCATTCTTAAAATACTATTAATATCTGTATAATCACAGATATTAATATCATAATAAAAATTTTCAGAAGAAACATGTAAAGTCATGGCTCCAAATAAGAAGAAACAACTTGTAGGATTTTTTGTGTGTGTGTGGATTTTTTGTTGTTTTCTTGTTATTTTTAGAAGACTGATGTCTTCTTCAGCCACCACTAAATAACAACTTTTATTTTCCTCCTATTCCTCTCTCCCCCAACTACACTCCTTCTTATCTTAAAAAAGGAATAACCAACCACAGGATCCAATTGTTATTTTGTTAGCCTAAAGTCTAGCAACTAGTGTCTTAAAACAGAATTCAAAAACTATGTCAAAAAAAATGGGTAGAGGAAATTAATAGACATTTTTCAGAGGAAGACAAACAGATGGTTTATAGGCACAAGAAAAAGTGTTCATTACCACTTATTTTAAAAAAATTCAAATTAAGACAAATGATATATCATTTCACACCAGTGAGACTAGAACATATCAAAAATAGTTGGAACATTTTGTCTTTGCAGGCATGTGTAAAAGAAACTCTCATTCACTGATGGTGGGGACATTTTCTGGTTCAACCCTTGTGGAAACATAGAAGGTTTTCAGTAAGCTCAATTCTTTGAGCTACCATATGACCCAGAAATTCCACTTTTACACAGCTACCTCTGGACTTAAATTTTTCATTCAAAGGGAAATATGCAGATCATTATTCATTGATGTACTTAGTACAGAAGCTAATATGTGGAATCAACTAGGTCTCCAATGACAGATGAATAGATTATGAAGATGTGTCATAAGTACATATATATATATATATATATATATATATATATATATATATATATATATATATATATATCTGGAGTACTATCTGGAGTACTATCCATTGCAGAAATGATGAAGTCATGTAATTTTCTGCAGCCCATTTGTAACTGGAAGATACCATATTGAGTGAAGTAAGCCAGAAGAAAAAAGACAAACACGGGATAATCTCACATAACTGTTATATATAGAATAACAGTATAAGTAAATATAATGTAGTACATGGGGAGAGGGGAGCCCTAAATTACCTTTGATCCCATGGCTTAGGGAGGAAAGGACTAAGAATGAAATAAATCAAAAATGGAGAAAGGAAAATGAGAAAGGAAGGCAAACAGGGAACATGGATCAGGGTTTCAATTATACTGATGAGGTGGGAGAGTGCTATAGGTATATGTCCAAAGCACAGATTTAATACTGAAAATACAAGATCTAAGATGCAACCATTGGATAGACCATGGGAAACCCATTGGAGCAAATTTTACATAAGTGTAAGTATATTACATGCCTAAAATTCAACTATAACTAACCCTGTATCTAATGGTTATTTAATAAAAAAAAAACTATATTCTTAAACAAAATCAACATGAAAGTCTCTATGTCTGTACTGAATCAGCTGCAAAGACTCACTCTTTTCTCAAATGCTATATAAACCAACTCATAAAAATTTATGACTATATCAACTTCACAACTGAAAACTGGCAATCTCAGGAGGAGAAGGAAGACCAAGCCCTCATCCTCCTAAAGCTGCACCCGCGGCATTCATCACCCATAGTTGCACTATGCCTATGCCCTTGCTTCACCACTCCTCTAAAATTCTCTGCAGAGACACTAATCTGACCAAACTCCAGGTATGCCGATATTTGGTCTGATATCACCAGAACATTTTTGCAGTGAGTGTGGGAAGCCTCCCTCACCTTCTCGTACTTCCAGAGGACCTAGCAGCCAAAAACACACCCCCCAAAAGCTGTAGTATCAGTAATAGTGTATTGAATTCCTGAACCATGTTGCTGCATTCATAGCTGTCAAACAACTTTATTTGTTTAGTACTGTCATCCCCATAGGAAAATTTGATGCCAATGTGTTGCAGAAATCATTTAATATTCAGAAGCAAATAAAATTTACAGAATGGCCAGCTAACTACAGGAGCATACCAAACCTTCTGCTATTGACTTAAGGACCTTATTGGAGATATAATAATTTGTACAGATTTCCTTGTCACTGTACTTCTTTTTTTCTTTTTTTTTCTTTCCTTTATTTCTATTCTTTTAAAAATAATTTACTTTCACTTATCTGGAAACAAATTTATTACAGTCAATTATGTCAACAATATAATACATGTTTTTTAAATTATTAAAAAGCAAAAATAAATAAAAGAAGCCAGACTGCTGGCACAGTGGTAGGGTGTTTGCCTTGCATGGAAGGATTTGGGTTCAATTCCTGGCATCTCATATCATCCCCTGAGCCATGAGCAATTTCTGTTTGCAGAGCCAGGAGTAACCCCTGAGCACCACCAGGACTTTACCAAAAAATAAAACCCAAAAATATATAGTAAAAATATGAAATTAAAATTTTGAGATGGAGTAATAGTACAAGCAGTTAACGGACTTCCTTTCAACATAGTTAACCTGGATTTAATCCCTGGCATCACATATGGTTCTCTGAATCCAGACTGTAGTATTTTCTGAGTGCAGAGCCATAAATAAGTCCTGAGAACCACTAAGTGTAGAAAATTTAAAAAAAAATCATAATCTGGGGCCGGGTAGGTGGCGCTGGAGGTAAGGTGTCTGCCTTGCAAGCGCTAGCCAAGGAAGGACCGCGGTTCGATCCCCCGGCGTCCCATATGGTCCCCCCAAGCCAGGGGCGATTTCTGAGCACATAGCCAGGAGTAACCCCTGAGCGTCAAACGGGTGTGGCCCAAAAACCAAAAAAAAAAAAAAATCATAATCTCTGGGCCCGGAGAGATAGCACAGTGGCGTTTGCCTTGCAAGCAGCCGATCCAGGACCAAAGGTGGTTGGTTCGAATCCCGGTGTCCCATATGGTCCCCCGTGCCTGCCAGGAGCTATTTCTGAGCAGACAGCCAGGAGTAACCCCTGAGCATCGCCGGGTGTGGCCCAGAAAACAAAAAAAAAAAATCATAATCTCAACCCATATCCCTCTTTGATATTCTTCAACGGGCCATTAGACACATTTTATGGTAAATTTTGTCTAAATATACATTTTTATATACCACTTGGCATGAAGATCACTCATTTCACTAAAAAAAAGTTAATGTAGTTCATCATTGTTCTCATACTCCTGCTATAAGTATATATTGCGGGTTAATATCTAAAATATACAAGCTACTGACAGAACTTAACAAGAAAAAATATCTAACCCCATCAAAAATGGGGAGAAGAATGAACAGACATTTTTTAAAGAAAAATACAGATGACTAAAAAGCACATGAAAAAAATTTCCACATGACTGATCATCAGGGAGATGCAAATCAAAACAATTAGGTACCATCTCACACCACAGCGATTGGAACACATCACAAGAACAAGAACAATCAGGGCAGGCAGTTATGTGGGGAGAAAGAAACTCTCATTCACTGCTGGGAGAAATGATATCTAGTCCAGCCTTTATGGAAAACAATATGAAGACTCCTCAAAAAACTGAAAATTGAGCTCCCATATGATCCAGCAATACCACTCCTAAAGATATACCCTAGGAACACAAAAACAATACAAATAAAAATAATGCTCTCTGCATACCTATGTTCATTGCAGCTCTATTTACAATAGCTAGAATCAGGAAATAACCCACATGCCCAACATAAAAGCAATGGAATACTTTGCAGCTATCAGAAAAAATGAAGTTATGGAATTTTCCTATACATGGATGGGCATGGAAACTATTATGCTGAGTGAAATAAGTCGAAGAGATAGAAATAGACACAGAATAGTCTCACTTATCTGTGGAATTAAAAAAAAGATAATATGGTAATAATATTCAGAGATAATAGAGATGAGGGCTGGACAGACCAGCCACGATATGAATTTTATCACAAAGAGTTGTGAGTTCAGTTAGAGAAATAACTATACTAAAAACTATCCTAACTATGGTAGTGAGTGAGAGAAAAAGAATGCTTGTCTCAAAGACTCGCAGGTGATGAGGGAGGATGAAGATGGGGGCATTGATGTTGGAAGGTAGCACTGGTGAACGGGTGTGTACTTTCTTTTTGTTTGTTTGTTTTTGGTTTTTAGGTCACACCCAGCAGTGTTCAGGGGTTAGTCCTGGCTCTGTGCTCAGAAATTGCTCCTGGAAGGCTCAGGGGACCATACGGGATACCAGGATTTGAACCACCATCCATCCTGGATCAGCTGCTTGCAAGGCAAACACAATACTGCTGTACTATCTCTCTGGCCCCATATAAGGATATATTTTTTAAATGTATATATTGTGATACTGTCTATGTAAGAAGGATAGCACACTTTAGGTACAACACTTGGCTTAAAGCTCCGTTATCATCTTGTAATATTTAATATCCTTAACGAAAAATTTGATATTTTAAATTTTTCTCAGGAACTGACAAATTAATTAATCCTTAGTATAAGCATTGTAGACCTTTCTAAAATATTAAATATTATTATTATAAAAGAGTTTTTCTGTTCTTCATGTACATTGAACAATTATAAATTTTGTGTGTAACATAAAAGACTTAGCATAGCCAAATCCATATTGAAAAATAAGAAACTAGGTGGCATCTTATTACCTAACTTGAAGCTCTACTACAAAGCCATTGTGATCAAAGCAGCATGGTAATGGAAAAAAGACAGAATTTCATACCAATGGAATCCAGTGACAAACCCACAAGTATGAGGTCAATTAATCTTTGACAAAGGAGCCAAGAACTTGAAATGAAATAAAGACAGTCTTTAGCAATTGGTGTTGGACCCATTAGATAACTATATGTAAGAAATTAAAGATTGATCCATATCTCACACCTTACACAAAAGTCAATTCAAAGTGGATTTAAAGACCTTGAGATTAAACCCAAATCTATAAATTTAATTGAGGAAAACATAAGCAGAACACTCTAAAATTTAGACTTCAAAAAAATTTTTGATGATAGAATGCCAATGGCAAGGGCTATAGTATCAAATCTGAATAATCTTGGAGTACATCAAACTAAAAAGTTTGTTTCTGTATGTCAAAAGAAACACGGATTAAAATTAGAAGGCATCAAATTAGGAGAACATTTTTGCACTTAACATATAAGATACAAGTTTTATATATAGTTATACAAAATACTCATAAAGGTTAACTCCACAAAATGTAAAACACCATGAAAAATAAATGGAGAAAAGAAATGAACAGACACTTCTCTGAGGAAGACCAAGAGATAGCCAACAGACACATGAAAAAAAATGTTCATCACCACTTATCATTAGGGAAATCCAAATCAAGATAATAATGAGGTCTCATTCATCTATAGATTTTAAGAAAAATGAAAGACATTCTTGCGATAATAATTTTCAGACAAAAAAGAGAGAAGGACTGGAAGTTACAGCTCACCTCATGAAGCTCACAACAAACAGGGATGAGTTTAGTTAGAGAAATAACTACATTTTGAACTATCCTAATAATGAGAATATATGAGGGTTATAGAAAGCCTGTCTAGAGTACAGGTAGGAGTTGGGTGGGGAGGAGGGAGATTTGGGACATTGGTGATGGGAATGTTGCACTGGTGATGGGTGGTGTTCTTTACATGACTGAAACCCAAACACAATCATGTATGTAATCAAGGTGTTTAAATAAAATATAAAAAAATGAATAAATGTAGTGCAAACACAATATAAAAAAGATAATAATGAGATATCTTATATACAAGTGAGAATAGCACATATCAAAAATAAAGAGAACAATATCTGCTGGCTGGGTTATGGTGAGAATTCCAAATCTCATCAAATGCTGATTGGAATGCTGCATGCTCCAATCCCTGTAGAAAAAAGTTCAGAAGTTCTCATTAACTCAAAATTGAGCTGCCACAGGACCCAGCAATCCCTCTTTTGGGTATCTATGCCCAGGACCAAAGTAAATTATCCAAAAGCTATTTATTGCAGCACTCGGTACAATAGCTAAGACTTAGACTTAACCTAGATTTTCAACAACAGGTAAGTGCATCATGAAGATGTGGCACATATATACAATGGAATACTTCATAGCTATAAGAAATGATGCAATCATGCAATTTGCAGGAACATGTATAGAACTGTAAGAAATTATGTTCAATGAAGTAAGCCAGAAGAAGGATAAATACAGAAGATATCACACAAATGTCATATTTAGAATAACTGTATGAAGCAACACAATGATATAAATGGGAGTTTTCTTGAACACCCTTGGTCCCAGATTATAACAAGAAAAAGGAGAAATTGAGAAGAAGAAGAGAAACACAAATATGAAAGAATGTGGGCCAGGGGCCAAGTGGTCTCAGGTGCATTAGTAGAGGAAAAAATAAAAAAGAACTAAATAGCCAAGCCAAAGTCAACAACAATGAAATAAAGAGACCGAAATTCTAATCATCTAAACTTAAAATGAGCCTGTTATACTGGCAGGCTAGGGGATAAGGGGTGGTGGTATGGGATATACTCTGGGAACACGTTAAAGGGGGGCAGACACTGATGGTGGGATTGGCCTTGATTCATCATATGTCTGAAACACAACTATAAAGGACTTTGCAAAACACAATGGTTTCAATAAAATATTTTTATAAAAAGAATCAGCAAGAAAAAAATAAAATGAAATGAAAGATAGCTTAACCCTACAGATTTTATTTAAAGATACTGTTTCTATAATACCAGTATTGCTACTGTTATTTCTAACACCAGAGTTTGAAGCTCTCCTCTATAAAAAATATTCTTATAAGAATATTACAAATGTTAATTCTAATCTTGGAGGTACATATTACTTTTTCCATTGTTAAATTAAGTAATGTTAAGTTTTAGGGTACAAAGCCAGAGTTAGTAAAGCAAGTAAGGCACTATAGCTTTGCAAGCAGCTAACCCTGGTTGGACCCCCAACATCTAGTATGATTCCCGAGAACTACCAGTAATGATATTCAAGGTCAGAATGGTACCCAAAGTCAGAGCCAGGCACTGAGCACCACCGTGTATACCATTTGTAACTCCCTCAACAACAACAAAAAAAAAAAAAAAAAAGGAAAGAAATTTTAGATGAGCTAGCTAGTAAATGACAGAACTAAAATCGCTCTAGGGCTAAGAGTTAAAGCATGTTCGTCTTTAAAATCCAGAAAAGAAACATTAACTTTTCTTATAAGGGACTTTGAATGTATACAATGAACCATAAGGCATTGCCATTCAATTTTGACAAAGAAAAATTATCACTTATTTTCAGGCTCAACTTACTATATTTAGATGACTTCCTTTACTTCATATATTTTGTTTTATTTAGTTTGAAGTGATGAACAAACTACTTCTGGGATAAAAATAAAGAAAACTTTATAGTGAAGTCAAAAGAAAAATTTATGTAGTTCAGGTTAAAATAAGCTGCATGTTTCTCCTGTCTCACCAAAGATGACATCACTACTCTTTAATGGGGAGGACCAGTCACAGGGGAGACCCTGTTTTTATTGTGATCAGCTGCAGATCATCAGCAAGAATGAGCTCATCTGCAGCTGAAGGGGCTGACCTTTGACCCTTTAGGCATGTGAAGCAGGGAACAAAAGATTCACAGGCTGAGGAATGTAAGAAGCAAGCATGCTTGGCCTGGCAAAGTTTATCAAGCATGTATTAAAGTGCAAATGCTCAGACTTGGACATTATGTAAAAGCAATTAAGGAGAGGAACAGCATGTAGCCTGAGAGTAGGTGGGTTCTTTCATGTTTCCTAGTAATGCTAGAAAAATAAATATTTCAGTTTCCAATAATAAGAGATAAATAAATCTTTAAGAAACAAATAATGACTTTAGGACTGAGAAAGTGGTTCAGCAGTAGTCCTTGCTTTGTGGGTTTTATTCACAGCACAGCACAGTAAAAAAGAGAATCTGAAAATATAAATGTACACTATTTGCAATTTTTATGTATCTATTAATTTCCATGATAATATCTTCAATATAACCATAGTAGTTAAATATACCAGTGGGTGGATTAAACACTGCATCAAATTCACTTATACATGAATGGATATGGGAGTATTATGCTGAGTGAAGTGAGTCAGAGGGAGAGAAGTTGACATAGAACAACCTCACAGAGTAATCTTGGTGGGATTATTAAAAAAAAATAACAAGGTAAAAAGGTAATAAATCCAAACAAAAGAAGAGAAGAGGGGGACCAGAGAGATAGTCCAACAGTAGGGCATTTGCCTTGCACATGGCTGACCCAGGACGGACCTCAGTTTGATCCTCAGCATCCCATATGATGCTCAAGCCAGAGCAATTTTTTTAATAATTTTTATTGTGACCAAAAGTGAATAACAAATATTTCACAGTAATATTTAAAGTACATAGTGACAATAAATCAGGGCCACTCCTACCTCCAGGGTTGTCCTCCCTCTACCCCTTTTCCCAGCCTGTGTCCCATATCGCCCTCCTTTGGCCACTGGAGTGCTAGTGTAGTTCCCCTCTGTGTATAGCTTATTGTAGATAGGGTATCGATTCTGTTGTTGTTGTCTTTGGGTTTGGTGTTGAAGTTTGAACATTTTTTTATTTCCACTCAATGTTCATACAGCTGTTTGGTCCTGGTATCACTCATTTTTATTTCCCCCTCAATTCATAAGGCAGAACGAGATGATTCAATTTGTGTGGTTCTGCTAAAAAAAAGAAAAAAGAAAAAACAAACAACAGTAAAAAACAAACAAAGCCCAGTAACTACCAATAAAAGAAAAAAAGAAATAAAAAGTACCCAGCAACAACAACAACAAAAAATCACCAAATAATTACAACAAGAGTGAAAAAGAAAGAAAAAAGAAGAAAAAAAAGGAAAAAGCAAAGGAAAGAGTGCTGGTGTGGTAAGGTTTATGCTTCTTTTTTTTCTTTTTTTTTTTCTTTTTTTTTCTTTTTTTTTCATAAGCACAGTAAGTATTGAGGAAATAAGAAAGGAATTCTGTTGGCCTAAGAGATTAAGGGTTTCTCCACCCTTGAAGCATACTGCCATGGGAACAACTACTGGCTGTTAGGAGCGATTTCTGAGTGCATAGCCAGGAGTAACCCCTGAGCATCACAAGGTGTGCCCCCTCCCAAAAAAATAGAGAAGAGGGACAGCAGGACTGGTCCACGGTAGGAAACTTGCCACAAATAATGGGGTCTGCTCTTAGGAGCAGAGAAGAGAAGACTATGAAAATGATACTTTGGATAAGAACTGGGTCTGAAAGGAAATGAAGTGATATGCATGATATCCCTTCAGTAACAATCTTGCAAACCAAAGTGGCTAGAAAAAATACATAAATATATGGAGATAAGAAAAGTGACTGCCACAAAGGCAGATATTGGGGTGGATGTGTGGACAGGAACGTAAATGGATACATTAATAGCAAGAATGTGCACTTATGAAGGGTGTTGAACATTGTATAACTGAAACTAAATCATGAACAACTTTGTAACTGTGGATCTTATAGTGATTCAGTTAATCATCCAACTGGCACCCGAACCCTGTACTGACTTGAACCCTGGACCCAAGAAGTAGACTGCAACCATGATGAGTGACTTGCCTTTTGGTAGATTATCACCATGAAAGCCACTCAAGTTGGACTGAATGTCTGTGCCTCTCACCGGACATCAGTGAACATGGCTCCTCTTCTGAATGGCTTCATGTTGCTCCGGTCCATTTACCTGCATTTCTTACTCTGGACTCTATGTGCCAGGTTCTCTAGAGATTCTCTTGCACACACGCTACAAGAGGAGAAGAGTGCCTTCCTAGTGGTGAAGAGTTCTCTATCAAAAAACCTTCCCAGAACTGATCATTTATCGTTTACAACTGGCACTAAATAAGAGAGACCCTTATTTCCCATGAATGATGAGCTAGCTACTGTCTCTGTAGATGCAATCTGAAAAAAGGCTCAACTAGAGAAATCCCAGCGCCCCAAACACTGAGTCAGGTAGACAAGCCGGTGCTGGCAACCCAAGTCCTGGGCACTGTTAAATGGTTCAATGTCCGGAATGCTTACAGATTTATCAACAGAAATGACACCAAAGAAGATATCTTTTTTTCACTGGACAGCTATTAAGAGAAACAATCCCAGGAACTTTCTGTGTAGCATTGGAGATGAGGAGACTGTGAAGTTTGATGTTGTGAAAGGAGAGAGGGGACCAAAAGCTGCTAATGTATCCAGACTTGGTGGAATGCCAGTGAAAGGTAGCAGATATGCTCCCAATCGACATAGGTTCTGTCAATTTATCCCCCAGCCTCACTCAGCTGGCCCACTATCTATGGTGGCAGAGACCCACTTAGGTGAGATAGAAGGCAGTGAAGAACAAGTTGAAGACTCTGGGCAGCTTCCCAAACGCCACCATCTATCTTTCCTCTACCAGAGGTGCCTTTTGTGAGGACCTCGGACCCCTAACGTACAGCAACTTATTGAGGAGACTCCAGTAGCCTAACACAGAAAGTGAAGATTGAGAAGATGTAGGATCTTTTTTTTTTTTTATGAGCCAATAGATATACTCCAATATGCCCAAGAAGGCCAATGGGAAAGTTATCTATTGTGTATTTTTTCCTGTCTTGTTTTTCCACGGAAAAGTTCACAGATGGAAAAGCATCCAGTGGCACAGATCCCTTCTGTTCAAAAACTATATAATAACTAGAATCACTTAATATTTTAGGAGTATAACTTATAGCCTTTGATAAAGCTCCATGGACACCACAATTTAAGGTCATATTTTATGGTCAGTTTAAGAAAGCTAAACAAGTAAAATGTAAAATTAAAAAAAAAAAGATTGCTCCTTAGCTCCAGGCTAGCAATTGTTAATCAAATTCTTCTGATTCAAACCCTCTGCAGAAATTGGAAATTTTGTACGTTTCATTTACATCTGATTAGAGAGATACAAGTCTTCCAAAGGATGCCAAAATTCTGAAATATGAAATGTGAGAAATAGTTCATTCAGGTTAAAAAACAGCAGTTCATTATTCTAATTTCAAAGTGAACTTTACCTAACTTAATGGGCCAAGCATTCCTTTAGTTTCCTAAATGAATCTGTGTGTATGTGCGTGTCTTGATTTTCTTTTTTTTTTTTTTTAATTTTACTGAGAATCCATGTTCCAATCAGAATGATTCTCAAGCTGTGAACCTCAGATGGCCAATCACTTTAAAAGGCATAAAAGGAACAGGATAAATAGTACAGTAGTTTAGGTGCTTATCTTGAAGTTCCTGATGCCTTTATTCAAATCCTTAGCGCTATGGTCCTCTGAGCCCTCCAAAAGTGACCCTCGAGATCAGCATCCAGAGAAAACTCTGAGCATTGGGTTAAATGCTCTGAGCATTGTTGCAAAACCAAAATAAATAAATTAAATATGTGAGAAAATAACAGATTATTAAATTAACTGATGTAATTATTCTATCTTTGTTGTTTTATGGTGTTATGTTAATGTTTATCTAATTGATTCCTATTTACTAAAAACTTATTCAATAAAAAATAGCTGTACAAACTGAAAAATATCCCATATCTATAGCTTATAAATGGATCAGTAGAGATTAGGATCTTAGTTTCCCTTAGTTATTGAAGCTCTCTAAAATGATGCCTAGGTCTATTCCTAGAACTAAAATGTCTCCTGCTGGGCTCTTTCCCTCTCTCATGATCAGTAGTCAGAAGACTCAAGATGCCACTATTGTTCAGTCCTGCTGCCCAATTCGTCGACTGGCCCAGCCACTCTCTTCCTGGACAGGCTCAAATTATCATCATCATCATCATCATCATCATCATCATTTAATTTTTACTTGAGGGCCATATTCTTTGGTATTCAGGAATAACACCTGGATCTGAACTTGGGGATCACTACTTGCCATGTTCACGACACCATATGGGATGCCAGGGATTAAATAGGGAGCAGTTGCTTGCAAGGCAAATAACCTGTCCAATGTACTCTCTCTCCAGGCCTTGAAATTAGTTTTATGTGCATTTCATTTTCTGCTCGTAATTGGCTCAGAACATTTTATATACAACCTACCCGTATTTTCCGGCATATAAGATGATTTTTGAAGCAAAAATAAAGTCAACCGAAAATCAGGGGTCGTCTTATACTCCGAGTATATGCCGAAAAATGTTTCAATATGCAGCTAAATGAAACAAACAAACAAAAAAAAATCAGGCCGCAGAGTTTCCAAATCTCTTTCTTGGGGCTCCCAAACAGTACTCAGGAGATCTGGGGGCCACTTCTGGCAAAACCCAGCTAACCGTGTTGGTGTTCAGAGCTAGGGTCCGAGGATGGGGTGTTGTTTGGTTCATGTAGTGGGGGAGATTAACTGACGCCACTAGGGAATTGCCAGAAAAGGTGCCTATGATAAGGGACCAATCACTGCCAGGCTGCTCGGACCGCCTCTCTAACTCAGCCAATCCAAGTAGGCTTTTGATGCATGCAAATTAGACAATGTTCTGGACCTGAAACTACACTGTAAAAAGCCTGCTCAAATTGGCCAGAGTCAGAGAGAAAGTCTATGACAGTATAACCTTTGAACCTTTGCTTGTTGTGATTGGCTCACTGTGGTACATGAGCACAAGAACACATGCAGCACAGGAACGTTCTGTCTGATACAGCGAATATAGGCCTAAACCTATGTTTTAACTGCAAAATTAGGCGGTCGTCTTATACGCCGGAAAATACGGTATTTCCTATTGGATATACAACTGCTCACTCACTTATTTTTCTGGAATTAACTAATGTATAGGAAGCTATAGAAATGGAAGCTCCCACCTAAGCAGCCAAAAGACACAATAAAAGACTATCCTAGGCTACTAAACAGGTCTCTTTCTCTTTTTCTGGAGACCTCCATTCTATATCAGTCTGCCCAATTCACTTTCTCCTAATAAACTTATTTGGTCTTGCCTAAACATTCTCACACTCCTAATAGATTCTTTTAATATTACTCATCTCCACTGGGACCCACAGTTCCTCGCCCTACATTAATTAAAGTAAATTTAAAAAGATAGTCATTCCCGGAGAGATTGCACAGTAGTGCTTGCCTTGCATGCAGCCAATCCAAGACTTAAGGTGGTTGGTTCGAATCCCGGTGTCCCATATGGTCCCCCGCGCCAGTCAGGAGCTATTTCTGAGCAGACAGCCAGGAGTAACCCCTGAGCACCGCCGGGTGTGGCCCCCCCCCCCAAAAAAAAGAAGACAATCATTACAATTTAGCTTCTCAGTCAAAGAAGTCGTTTTTTTTAATATAAATACTCAGATAATTATAAGATTAATATAGAAGTCAACATAATACATAATATACAATTTTTTAATTTGGGGGGCAATACCCAGTGATGCTCAGAAGTTACTCCTGGCTATGCACTCAGAAATCACTCCTGGCTCTGGGGACCATATGGGATGTAGAGGATCGAACCCAGGTCCATCCTGGATTAGCTGCATGCAAGGCAAATGCTTTACCTCTGTGCTATTATTCCAGCCCCTTTTATTATTATTTTTAACATAATATAAAATTTTAAAAAGTATTATGGAAATTATTTTTTAAATATTGTAGAGGGGCCTGAGCGCTGGTGCAGTGGTAAGGCTTTTGCCTTGCACATGTCTGATCTAGGACGGATGGAGGTTCCATCCTCAGGCATCCCATATGGCCCCCCAAGCCAGGAGTGATTTCTGAGTGCATAGCCAGGAGTAACCCCTGAGTGTCACCGGGTGTGGCCCAAAACCCAATATATATATACAGATATATATATATATATATATATATATATATATATATATATATATATCTGTATATATATTAGAGGCTGGAGAGATAGCATAATATAGCCGACTCAGATTCAATCTCAGGCACCCTATATGATCCGCTGAGCAACTCTTGGAATAATACCTGTGTGTGGATCCAAGAGTAATCCCTGAGCATAAACAAGTGTGGTCATAAACAAATAAACAAATGGGTATTTTGCATAGAAGTCTTTTGCCCAAAGTTTATTGGGCCTGTTTTTTTCCTCAGGTTTTCTTATGGGCACCATGGCTTACAGTACTATTAATGAAAGGGTTACATAAATAATAGAACCAAGCACCACATTCCCCACAGAGTGTCCACTTTCAACCACCATTATCCCATTGTCCCCTCCTATCCTATTCCCACTTTCCCTACTCTGACTTGATGAGATGAATGCATACATAAATTATAGTTTATCTATGTAATATAATACTCGTAAGTATAATAGGAGAAAAGTATTGATACACTCAACCACATGGATATAACAAAATAATCATGCTGAGTGAAAACAATGAGCTAAAAAATGGAAGATATTCTATATGACTCTTTTGTCCATATAAAAGAGTATTTTTCAACCTTTTTATGTAAAGGCACACTTTTTTATGAAAAAAATCACCAGATACACCACCATTAGAAAATGTTAAAAAAGGGGCTGGAGACAGCATGGAAGTAGGGCATTTGCCTTACAAGCAGAAGGATGGTGGTTTGAATCCCGGTATCCCATATGGTCCACCGTGCCTGCCAGGGGCGATTTCTGAGCACAGAGTCAGGAATAATTTCTGAGCACTGTCAAGTGTGACCCAAAAACCAAAAATAAATAAATAAATATTAAAAAAAGAAAATGTTAAAAAGTTTAACTCTGTGCCTATATTGACTATAAATAAAGTAATTATCTTGTATAGGAATCAAATAAACACAAAGAAATTATTTTATAATTACTTTATTATAGAAAAATAAAGTATTTTATAGTTGTTCATATTTCTGTCTACTTACTCAGTGCGAAACCTGAGCCTCTGGCTGAACACAAAGCTGATATTCTGCAGGAATCGAAGAAAGACACACATGTAGCTCTTTGGCAATAGTTCTCAGTCTCTGTCTTTAGTTTTTAGTTTATAACATGAGCTTCGGCTCACAAATAGGCCAATCAAGTCAAAATCACATATTATGGATGAAATTGGTATTTTTCCCATGGCACATCAGACAATATCTCACGGCACACTAGTGTGCAGCAGCACAGTGGTTGAAAAACGCTGATATAAAATTTTTAGAAAATGGAAACCAGTAAGTGATCACAGAAAACAGAATTTTGGTTGCCAGTAGATGGTGGGTGGAATGGAGGAAGAAAAAAAGAGCAAGAAAGAAGGAAGAAGGATAACAGAGACAAGTGAAACTATTGTCGGTGAGCTCTATGTTTACTACTTTCTGGTGAAGGTTTCCCAATAACATACCTGTCAAACTTTATAAAACTGTGCATTGTATGTGCAATTTCTTATGTGTCAATTATGTATAGGTAAACCGTTTATTTTAATATAATTGGTCCTAAAAAACAAAAGGTATTGTCATCTACCTTCTGTACAGGGGTAAGTGATAGAGAACAAGGATTTGCAGTCAGTATTATTAACATTGAAGTCAACAAAGGATAGACCTCTATTAGAGTGGGTTTTTTTTTTTTTTTTTTTGGATTTTGGGCCACATCCGGTGTTGCTCAGGGGTTACTCTTGGCTGTCTGCTCAGAAATAGCTCCTGGCAGGCACGGAGGACCATATGGGACACCGGGATTCGAACCAACCACCTTTGTTCCTGGATCGGCTGCTTGCAAGGCAAACGCCACTGTGCTATCTCTCGGGCCCAGAGTGGGCTTCTTTGCTGGAGATAACTGCTTGAGATTAGGAACTCCAGTATGTACCAGCCAAGGGACTTTCAATGTGATAGTCTAGGGAAGAATCACTAAAAGTTGGATAATTAATTGGGAGCCAGTCTTACGTTTTCACCAATTATATGTACTCACCAATTTTCTATCCAAGATCTACAAAATTACATAGATGATCTGCATTAGCCAGAGAGCAATAAATGTGATTGATTATTTAGTGCAGCAAGTTTTATGGTTACAAAAGACACAGATCTCATAGTCTTGGGAAATTCCAGAGAAACATTTACATTACAAAGAACATTCTTATTACAAAGAAACTACTATATTTCAAATAATGATTGTTTTTGATCTTGAGTATTAATGCTATTTGGGGTTGGGCAAGTCTTTCTTGTGGGAATTCCTTGTGCATTATAAAGTGGTTGCAGCATTCCTGTCCTCTGACCACTAGGTGCCTGTAGCATTCTTTCCTTAGTTGTGAAAACTAGGAAAAAATTGTCCAAGATTGTCAAAGTTCTATCTCTGACTGAAAACCATTGTATCAGACTTTCTGCCATGTTTGATGTAGACTCAAAGATTACAAATAAATAATGAATTTAAGAAAAGTGTTTAATATCAAGTCCTTATATGATATCTTTAATATATATAAAGAGCTTTCTGGCAAATTGGTAAAAATAAAAATGTGGGCCCGGAGAGATAGCACAGTGGCTTTTGCCTTGCAAGCAGCCGATCCAGGACCAAAGGTGGTTGGTTCGAATCCCGGTGTCCCATATGGTCCCCCGTGCCTGCCAGGAGCTATTTCTGAGCAGACAGCCAGGAGTAACCCCTGAGCACCGCCGGGTGTGACCCCAAAAAAAACAAAACAAAAAAAATGTACAGTTGGAGAGAAGTGTAAAAATTAATAATAGTTTTAAGATTTTTAATTCAGCTTACTTCTGATTGAGAATTTGCTAAATTACTTACATTTCTAGATTTTTTTTCTTTAATGCTTACTATATTAGACAAAAAACATAAAACATCAGCCAGAGCTGTCAGTAATCATTTCTCATCTGATGACACTGATTTTTTTCCCTCTAACTTTCAAAGAATAGTAGTATTTTTTAGGAAGGTATAGTGGTATACCCAGTAGTGCTCAGGGACTATTCAAAGATTCTGTGCTCTGGGTTTTGTTTTAGTGTACTATGTGTCTCTCAGGTTGAACCCAGACCTCCACATGCAAAGCAAAAGCCCAATGAACCTTTCTCTGTTCCACTCAATATTCTTTAGACAATGCTAGTGCCTATTTACATAAGATTATTTTGAAATAGATTTCTTTTAATTATTAACATAAAATTTAAATGTTCTTGTTTCCTTAATCAAGAGTAAGCAGTTGATTCTAACTTAACCTCAATTACCAAAACTCAAAACTAAAAGATGTAAAATAAAAGCTCAATCTGAAGGTTATGTGAATAGAATTTTAAAGGGTTATAATAACATGATCTTTTTGGTTTGCTTATGTAAACTCAAATTTTAGATTCTCCTTTGGGAGTAAAACAATATCTTCACTGTTTACAAGGTTTTTTCTAAGTTACAAAAATGCTGTGGTTTTGTTCTCTGTGTGTTTCCTGCTATTGCAATTTTGGCCACCACAATCAGACAAAAAAAAAAAAAAAAGAGTGAAAGAATACTTTTTTTACATGAAGAATAGAAACCTTAGAAACAAAAGGTTTGTTCCAATCTGCCAAATAGATGCACATTTTCTATTTTGTAATTATAATTTTCTATTTAATGTAAAGCTTTCTTGTATGCATATATCAGCATGAGTCATATTAAAACATTTAAAGAAGACAGTAGGTATGTAGGTATTGAATACATCAATTCATAATGCTTTTGTTTAAAATGATAATAAACAGAACAAATAATAAACAGAACAATAAACAAAGAAAATAAAACCTTATCATCATTTGCATAAAAGCATTCACAGTGAAATTTTCAAAGCAAAATTTGTATCTAGCGCAATAAGTAAAAGCTATATTGTATTTGTGGTAATTTCAGATTCCTTCACAAAGTAGAGAAAGGATTTATCTGGATGTTAATTATATACTAAGGGATAAGTAATTCCTCCCCCTTTTTTTCCTGCTAAATACTAATCATCAAGCTTAGAGTCAGTGTCAAATAAGCTCTGAAAGCTGGTCCTCAAAAATCACTGCTAGTGAGGAGAAAATCTTGTATTTCTATCTGTCATCTTGGACAAAGTCAAGGGTTCAGTCAAGTACAAAGCTTATGATCCAGCTGTGCAATCATCCCACTCTGTGACCTCAGACAAATGATTATTCTTCCACATTCCTATTCCTTCATCTATAAAAAATGACAAGGAAAGTTTGAGGGTGGGAGGGAATCTCAATGTTCATACTTAAACTACAGATCATATATTGCTATAATTGAAACCATAACATGTCCCAGTCCTACAAGTCTATAGTAGATACCATAATATTATATCATTTGTCACTAAAATCTGCTCATATTCCATCTAGTACTGACACAAAAGCAATGTGTTCTTTAACCAGCAAAATAAATTCCATTAGGATGTAGTATTAGCACTACTCTTTCTTTTAACTCTTTCAAAATAAAATGATCCTATGGGAAGAATTCTTTAAAATACTAAAGATATATCGAGGCTGGAGTGATAGCACAGCAGTAGGGCATTGGCCTTGTATGCTGCCAACCTGGGAAAGACCCGGGTTTGATCTCCTGCATTCCATATCGTCCCCTGAGCCTACCAGGAGCTATTTCTGAAAGTAGATCCAGGAATAATCCCTAAGGGCAGCTGGATGTGGCTCCTCCCCCCAAAAAAACAAAACAAAATAAAACTGAAGAAGTAGAATATGAAATTCTTAAAAGTAAATAATTTTGGTTGAATTAAAATTTTACTTTATTTATTTACTTTATTCAATTTTATTTTATTGCCCTTCATCTGAAAATGTGGGGCAAGAAAACCTGATTAGATTATGTTCTTACTTGAGTAATTCTTGTTTATTATTTTAATTGTTTGAATGAATAGCCAGGCATGTGATATATGATAGGCAATTAAAGAAAAAATATTCTGTAAATAATAGGCATGTTTATTTAGGAGGTTTTTTTTAATATTGAGATGATTACAGCATCAACTGGAGAAAACCTTGGCATTTTAATAACTTAGGAAAGTATTTGTAGAATTTATTAAAGTAAAAAGTCAGGGCCAGAGCGGTGGCTCAGCGGTAGGGCATTTGCCTTGCATGTGGCTAACCTGGGAGAGACTGCGGTTCTATCCCTCAGGGTCCCATATGGTCCTCCAAACCAGGAGTGATTTTTGAGCACATAGCCAGGAATAACCCCTGAACTTCACTGGGTGTAGCTCAAACAAACAAAAAAAAAAAGTAAAAAATAAATAAATTATGTACTTTCACATCTGCCAAGACAAAAATGTTAGTTAAGACTCAGAGGACCAGTCCATGGTAGGAAGCTTGCCCAAATAGCAGGGGAGTGCAGTTAGGGCCAATAAGGGACTACTATAACAATGATAGTTGGAAATTATCACTCTGAAAAAAAAAACTGGGTGCTGAAAGGAGATAAAATGATATTCATGATATCCATTCAGTAACAATATTGCAAGCTATATATAGTGTCTAATAGGGGAAAAGGAAGACAGAGAGAGAAGAAAAATGTCTTCACAGAAACAGGCAGGCAAGAGGAAAAGAAGAAAGGGCAGAGGGAAACTGGGGACCTGGTAGAGGGAAATGTGCACTAGTGTTGGGTGTTGTATTTTATGACTGAAATCCAATCATGGACAACTTTTTAACTTTATATAAAAAGAAATGAAAAAAGTTGATAAGACTAATTTACTTTTTTTTTTTTTTTTGGTTTTTCGGCCATCCCCTTTTGATGCTCAGGGGTTACTCCTGGCTAAGTGCTCAGAAATTGCCCCTGGCTTGGGGGGACCATATGGGACGCCGGGGGATCGAACCGCGGTCCTTCCTTGGCTAGCACTTGCAAGGCAGACACCTTACCTCTAGCGCTACCTCGCCAGCCCCTGACTAATTTACTTTTAATAAGATTATTTAAAATAAAAAAGAGCTAGGGATGTAGAGAGCAACATAATAAGAAAGAAAATCATCAATACATTTACAATATCAATATCATTAATTGTGGTACTATTAAAAACATCTTTTTCTCTTTTTTCAACATTCCTTATTTTTGATATTTTTACAATGATATTTGTACATTTTATTAATTTTTATTTCTTTTATTAAACATCGTAATTATAAACATGATTCTAGTTTGGTTTGTACATTCTCTTGTAATCAGAATATATTCTTCTTTTTGGTAAAGCAGTGTAGTTTTTATTGAAACTTATTTAGAAATAAAAGAAACTTATTTAGAAATATGTGAGGTGAGAGAAAAAGAAGTGTGTGTTCAAGAGAGAACACAGGCTTCTCAGAGAAAAAAGAGGCAAGCAAAGAAATGTAAAGGCATGAATGTAGAATATGTAGAATACGGACTTGAATCAAAATGCAGAATACATATTATTCTTATACTAAAATTGAAGAACACTAATCTTTCATTTGTCAATTCTGTCAACATTATTAAATGTATCACTGAGAATGCTGAGATAATCTTACACACCCACATCAAAATAAAAAGATTACTGAGATCCAATGCTTTGGAGGGGAAAAAAAGATTAGCTATTGTCTTTTCTCTGCTTACTTCAAGAGTCAAATGATTTGGAAATCAGGGTTGGTAGGGAGATAGTAATGCCCCTATCATACACCAAGAAAATCACGTACCCCAGTGCAAAAGAGAAAGGTGGTAAACTATGACACAATGTGAAAACCTTTTTAAAGAAGCCATAAAAGAGCTTCTAAATGGGGCCGGGAAGGTGGCGCTAGAGGTAAGGTGTCTGCCTTGCAAGCGCTAGCGTAGGACGGACTGCGGTTCGATCCCCCGGCATCCCATATGGTCCCCCCAAGCCAGGGGCGATTTCTGAGTGCATAGTCAGGAGTAACCCCTGAGCGTCAAATGGGTGTGGCCCAAAAACCAAAAAAAAAAAAAAAAAAAAAAAAAAAGAGCTTCTAAATGACCAGAAATCATGTCTAGTAAATGTGTCAGAAATTTCTCTAGCTTTATTGCTCAACCACTTCCTCTAGGAAATCACTGCCCTTTCACTCTTCCTGAGATGAGTCACCAGGTCAGCCCCAGTGGGCCACAACTACACAGACTTTGTAGGGCTCCCTGGTGTCTATGAAAAGCACTCACAAACTCTGGTTGTCCCTAGGACCCATGTCTTCACGCATTCCATGTTTACAGACTGCTAAACCATAGCTGGAAATTTAGGAGACAAAGACAGACTAATTTTGAAAGCTGTAAGTTTAAAATAAACAAAACCTCACTCTTACCAAGTGTTATTTAAAGTAATGAAGTAATATTTGAACTTGATGTTTGCTTCAAGGTATGAAAGAGCAATTGCATATAGGATCCAGGCAGATAGGGGCTTGCAATTTGATAGGTAACTTTTAATGGTTTGACTTTGATATTTTACCTAAATATTATGAGTTTTCATTATCTTTAAGGAACATCATACAACTGATAATATTTGAAAGATTCTGGAAGATTCTCAATAAATGCTTTTGTCTTAGTTATAGCATATTAATTATTAACAACTAACTATAATAATAAACATATTCTGAAACAATAACTATTACTAAAGCATACAGAAAATAGAATAATTTGTCTTAGAGCAGATGCCCTTAGAGAAACTATGATGAAGAATATATATTGCCTAGTAAATTGTAAGAAACAAAACATTATAGACTTTTAAATATGTATTTAATCTAACAGGAGTACCTGTTATTCAATTTATACTCTGCTACCAAAAATACATTTTTCACACAGTTCAATTTTGGCTAGAGCCAAAATTTTCACAAAAGTAAACCAGTTTCCTTCTTGGATCAGACTCATCTAAGAAGCAAAAATAATTACTTGGTTTTTTACTAATTCATCATTTTCTAAGTAGCAAGAGATAGCATCTGCATCAATAAAATAGAAGTGAATAAATTCTGAAGAAAAAGAGATAAACTTCAGGTTAATTTTTACTTCATTTTGCTGAAGGCAAATTACATAAAGACATGAAATATTAATGAGGTTGATAATAGCAAGTAGGATGACATTAGAAGAGTATTAGCTCCAAGCTAAAATATTGTGTTTTGTACCATCAGTCTTTCATTCAAAACATATCTGCTGGCTTATGCATTTTAGACAAAAGGAAACCAGAATAAATAACTATTAAGGGGCATGACCACAGTTACCTGGTGAGAAAGAAAAAAACCAATTTTCTGATTTCTTTTTTTTTTTTTTTTGGAGGGTCAAACCTGGCAGCGCTCAGGGGTTACTCCTGGCTTCACGCTCAGAAATTGCTCCTGGCAGGCTTGGGGGACCATATGGGATGCAGGGATTCGAACCAATGACCTTCTGCATGAAAGGCAAATGCCTTACCTCCATTCTATCTCTCCGGACCCCAAATTTTCTGATTTCTAAGTCAAAACTAATTCCAACTCTCCTGTGCTCCTAAACACACTACATGTTACTGGACTAATGACAAAATTTGGAAAGACTGGAATGACAAATATCATAACTTTTATATATGTTACAATGTTTTACTATTCTATCCTGCAGTGTGTGAGATGACAAATATATTGATTATATTTATATGATTAGTGTACATAATAGATGACAGCAAAAAATGTGAAGAGAAATCTCATATAGATACTGATTATCTATGAACCACTTCAATGAAGTCAAGGATTTGAAGTGAATGGAGGAGCATGTTTGCTTAGCCCTGGATTTGGCCTTATCACCAAACATAAGAAATCATTTTGGTGTAGAGTAGATGAAGGTTTTTCTTTTCTAACTTTTAAAATAATAAATAGAATAAAAGGTTTGTTATGTCTTATGTTCTTAGTTATAATTCCTTCAAATTAATTGTTTACTTCCTTTATCCTTTCTTTGAAATTGGGATTAACAGAAATGTGTGAGGTTGACTATTATTTGGAGTATAGGAGAAGCCCAACTCTGTGGCTAGCTCTTTGATCCTAAAAGTATGATCTTGACAAAAGTATAATACTTAGTATCTTATAAGTATGATATTGATCCTAAAAGTATGATAGAATCTAGAGCAAGGATATATGTGTGCAGATTTTGAGGAATAAGAATGTATGTGCCTACACACACTTGTTCAGTAGAGGCATACACCTGTCTATTCCCACCATCTACCAGGGGTCCTCAAACTTTTTAAACAGGGGGCCAGTTCACTGTCCTTCAGACTGTTGGAGGGCCAGATTATAGTAAAAACAAAAATTATGAACAAATTTTTATGCACACTGCATATATTTTATTTAGAAGTGAAGAAACAAAATGGGAATAAATCAATATGTGGCCCACGGGCCGTAGTTTGAGGATCATTGATCTACACCTTTCTTTTCCTCATAAATAGAATTATTTGGTATTCACCTGAAGACTCTACCCTGAACCCCCAATCCAATACACACATCTTGAAATTTGGCAGAAAAAACATATAAGTAATGCCATTTCTTTATTCTAACATCCATTTTCTTGTGGTGCTTGTTCTTAAAAAGATCATAATTTCATTCCAGTTCCTGGCTGTGAATGAGAGGCTATGCCATATTATTTTTTGTACCCCAAAAGCCTAAGATATTGTTCCCTGCTGACTATTTCTGTTCAAGAAACCTGATCAACATTAGTTTGGTGAATCTATCCCTGCTCTGAACCTTTTTGATTATCTTACTTCTAGATCTTAGGCCATTTATTTTTCCTGGTAATTCATATAGACAGTAACCCCTGCTCTTATCATTCTACTGACATATCTACTGACACTAGCTTGTCAGTACAATTTGTCTAGCTTCGTAAATGCCACATCTCCCAGGCCTCTCTCTAAAATTCTGACTTGCCATGTTGCTGTCTCACACTGGACAAATAATCTTGAAGTATGTCTTTTGCCTAGACTGGTGTTTTGGTGATTTTTAAGACATACTATCAGACACACTATGCTTACCAATTACATATGAGAATAAGTAATATCACTTACTTTAATAAAAAAAGATGATTTCATCATACCACTAACCCATATAAAATCTGTATTTTTTCTAATTAGATCGCTTTACAAAATAATGTGTAGAAAGAAAAGAGATAGGCAAGACAACTTCACTTATATAAACAATGCATTTAAGTCACCTCAAAGAATTGCCTTTTTCTTAATAAAGTTTGTATGTTTTATTTGTGTGAGTGAACATGTGTTCTTTTTGAGCTAATGGTTATTTCTGTTCTCTACACTTCTTTCCTTTTAAAGTAAGGCTGTCAAACATTACCTCATTAGACTTTTAATCTTAAGATTTTGCTTTGTATTATTTCCCACAATGTTAACCAATCAGTGAATTGAAACAAATGACATTTTTTTTTTGGGGGGGGTTTGGGTCACACCCGGCGGTGCTCAGGGGTTACTCTTGGTTGTCTGCTCAGAAATATCTCCTGGCAGGCACAGGGGACCATATGGGACACCGGGATTCTAACCAACCACCTTTGGTCATGGATCGGCTGCTTGCAAGGCAAACGCCGCTGTGCTATCTCTCCGGGCCCTACAAATGACAGTTTGGTGATTTTCTTATTTTATTTTAATGTATATTTGTACTATATGGTCTTTGTATAGCCATACATCTTAATCATGACCACTAGAAACTTACCTCTTATTTTTAATTAAATTTTTTAAAATTAAATATTATAATTTACAAAGTTATTCATAGTTAAGTTTTAGACATACAATGTTTCAGGATCAATCCATCACCAGTGTCAACCTCCTTCAAAAATGTTCCTGGTGTACATCCCATATCTACTATTCCATCCCTCACCTCAGCCTGCCATCATAATAGGCAACATTTTCATTTTGGTTGTTAAACTTCAAGTCTCAATATTTCAGCGTTTTTGATTCCATAGCTTGGATATTTAGTTCAGTCCTTTATTAACACCACAATGAACCTAAGTTCCTTTGGCCCCCTGTTACATCTTGGTCATATCTGTTTTTCTCACCCTGAACTCATTTTTTTCCCTTCTTCTCACTATACTCTGTGGCAAGGATTATTCTAAAACCCCCCACTTAAAGCATTTCTTCCATCATGTAGTTATTCTAAATACCACATAAAAGTGATATTATCCAATATTTGTACTTCTTCTGGCTTACTTCATTTAATATATCTTCCAGTTCTATCCATGTTGTAGCGAATTGCATGATTGTGTCATTCTTTACAGCTATGTAGTATTCTATCTTATCTAAGTGCCACATCTTTATGAGCCACTCATCTGTTGTTGGTTAATTCTATTTCTTAGCTATTTTATTGTGTGCTACAACAAATAGTGGTGTACATATGTTCTTTTGAATGAATATTTTTCTTTCCTGGGGATAGATATCCAGGATATAGTGGAATTACTAGATCATATGGTAGCTTTATTCTGAATTTACTGAGAACCCAACTGTTTTCCATAGGGGTTGAACCAGAGAGCATTCCCACCAGCAGTGGAAGAGATTTCCTGTTTCACCACATCCTCCCAACACAGATTGTTTCCAATATTTTTGATATGTGCCATTCTAACTTGTGTAAAGTGTTATCTCATTGTCATCTTGAATTGGATTTTTCTACTGCTGAGAGATGATGAGAATTTTTTCATGTGCCTGTTGACCATCTGTTGATCTTCTTGTTTATGTTTTCTTCCCACATTTTGTTAGAAATTTTAGATTTTGAAAGGTTAATCTATATGGCTACTTTGTATAACCAAGAAATCAACCCTTAATCTGGTGTGTTGAATGAAAATATTTACTTCCACTCAGCTGTTTTTTTAGTTTTTTAGCCTTTTTTTCTTTTGTAATTTGGAAATTTTTTAGTTTGATGTAGATTCAATGCAATCCAAATTCAGAAAACATTCTTTAAGGACTTAGAATAGTCAATTATAAAGTTTTTGTGGAACTTTAAAAGACCCAGATAACCAAAATCCTGTTTCATACTGACAAACAAGAAACAGGGAGGCATTTTATTACCTAACATGGAGCTGTACTATAAATCCATAGTGATCAAAACAGCATGGTATTGGAACAAAGACAAACTTTTGGACCAATGAGTCAGAATAGAATATTCAATAACAACTCTTCAAGTATAATGTCAACTAAATTTTAACTAAGGAGCCAAGAACATGAAACAAAACAAAGGCAGCATGTTCAACAAATAATGTTGGGACAATTAAAGCTGGATTCATATATCACATTTTACACAAAAGTCAATTCAAAGTGAATCAAAGACTTTGAGATCAAGTTTAAATCTATAAATTGAGGAAAACATATACATTGGATGAAAATATACATTGAGGAAATTCTATACATTGAGGAAAACATAGAACACTCCAAGACCTGTATCTCAAAAGAGTCTTCAACAATATGAAGCCAATGGCAAAGGCTACAGTTTCAACTCTGAATAAATGGGACAACATGAAACTCATCTTTTAAAACAACACCCTATGGACCAGAGCAATAGTACAGTGAGTACTATAGGCCAAGAGTGGGTCTCTGAAAGCAGAGTAAGGAGTAAGCCCTGAAAACTTTGTGCTGCCAAAGAACACAGGCAACCAAAGAAGCAAACAGGTAAAAAACCCTAAATGAAAACCAATCTCTGTCAGTTTGCTACCTACAAAGCAAAGACACATAGAAAAAGATTCCTTAACTTGGCAATAAAATTCACAGAAATCTGTTAACTCTCAAAATAATGGAAAATACTGTCATATGTTTTTCACAAATCTGTCTAAGTCATTGAGTAATATATTGTTTTAAGTACATTTTCACTTGCTAATGGATTATGATTCATAATTTCAAAGATAAGTTATGCAAAGATGAGAGTGGTACTTCTACTTTTATCTACCTCCATGCTCTTAGACCTTAAGCTAGAGTTCTTAAAAATCTACCTCATCTCCCTACAAGGTCCTATGAGTGGAAAGATCAGAAGGTCATGTTTGTCCATCTTATGCCACATCCTGCTACCAGCAGAGGCCAAGATAAAAAATCCCTCAGAGAGAACTCTTTCTTCTAACATTTCATAATCCTTCTTGCTAACACTGAGCTAAAATACTTAAGTGAAAATATTTTCCCTAACATTTCTTAACCATATGAAATTTCTAAGAAATTAAAGTTAATGTTTAAAGACAAAATGATAGCATTAATTGTATCCTTCTCTTCAATTCCAAAACCTAACTACAGCGCACAATGTTAGAATTGAGTCATTTTAGTTTGGTCATTCTTTGTTATTATCTTGATTTAAATCCAGGAAAAGTAAACCACTAAGATTTTGTGATTATGATAAAATATGGTAATTATATTTAAATATATCTCTATTGCTGATTAATAGAGAAACTTGTAAGAAGAGAAAAATGGATGTAGTGCACTACATTTGATTGCTTTTAATTGCTATAAATCTCCTTTCTGAAGATCAAAATGATTTTTCAGATGTAGAAGAGAGAAAAGCCTCTTCAGCCCTTCATTTGGACATGAGAGGTGCTCTCCAATGGGCTGAGCTGAGGGAACAGAGAAGGTATTCTGAAGCACCTGTATATATATATATATATGCCTGCTGCCCACAAAGCAATAAAACCGAACAGCCACAGTCTAAAGTATTTTTATAGGTTTATGTATATATATGTATACATATATTATAGGTTTATGTATATACATATGTTATAGGTTTATGTATATATATGCCTGTTGCCCACAAAGAAAAATTTTGAACAGCCACAATCTAAAATATTTTTATAGGTTTTCCTTTTAGATATCTTCATATTAAGCTTTCAGAGTGATAAATTTTAAATTTATTTAGCAATTGATTTTGGGCCTTTACCTTTCAAAACTAAGCTAATAAACAGTCTTTTTATATGAAATCAGAAATAACTCACTATATCCCTTCCCAAAGAAAACTATTTGAAGGATTGAACAAAAAATTACACCAATATTTATTAAATTCTACACTAATAGGAAATGGTTGCATACTTTTTCAGTTTTTGGTTTTTTTTGTTTTTTGTTTTTTTTTTTGGTTTTTGGGCCACACCTGGCGTTGCTCAGGGATTACTCCTGGCTGTCTGCTCAGAAATAGCTCCTGGCAGGCACAGGGGACCATATGGGACACCAGGATTCGAACCAACCACCTTTGGTTCTGACTTTTTCAGTTTTTTAAAGACAGAGAGGTACAAAGATAGTATTGGAGAAAAGAGTTTCCATGTGTCCCATGTTTTTTCTCATTGTTTCAAAGGGAAAACACTGTAAAATTTAAATAATCAAATAGTACAAAAATCAGAAATAAGTAAACTGATGAAATTAAGTAAAATAAAGGACTTTTGCTGAAATAGGATGTCACAGATCCCTTAGAAGTAGATCACTTGCCAAATGTAATGAAGATCTGGTTTCATCTCTGATACTACATATATAAAGATCATAATAAAAATAATTAAATAATGGTCTTCTTTTTAAATTTAAATGTCTTTATTTTAAGCATTCTGGTTTATACAGAGTTGCTCATAATACAATTATTTCTGGCATTTAATGTTGCAATATTACACCACCAGTGTAACATACCTGCTCCTTGGCTGGTATGATTAATTCACTTAATATTGCTTGGTACAACTAAATGGAAAATGAAATTACTTAAAAAAAAACTGCATTAAAAGAAAACTTATGAAAATGATCATATCTCGCAATGGGATCATTATGTCATTGTCTGAAGGTTTATTAAGCTTTTTATTTCTAGCTGAGCATTCTGTTGTTGAGTTTATGTGGCTCCTATAATAATTTCACATTTTTCTGCTGGAAAGTCAGTATTAAAATTATAGAGGTGTCATGTGGTCATGTAAGCAACTGTGCAGTCCAGGTCTTCAAGGATCAGTGGATCTGGGTCAATGAATTTGTGTAGCTACAGTGACGGTTTATGGGTGTGGTTCCTGGGACTTGTGAAAGTAGACTTGTGGACTTGTGCAGTGACAGGGGAAGGGGGCAATCCTGGCTCCAAAGAGTCCCTGGAGAAGTTAAAAAAAAAAAAAGAGCATATCTGGAGTTTGGGATGGTTATGAATCTCTGCAAGAGATTCATGAAAAACTGTAAAGTTGGGCCATTGGCATGGCAGCAATTGTATAAAACTGGCACTTGAAGAAATAAAAAATAACCTGTTTTAATCATATCAGATTAATGATATGTATTGAAAGGAAAAATATAAATGAATAAAAATGATGCATAGGTTAATTTAATAAAAGCAATAGTGGTTGGCATTATTAAAAATAGTTAATGTAGTCTAGTAAATATAATTTAGGTGTATGTTTTAATTTTATTTTAATTTAATTTATCCTGAAAAGGTATGTATTAATTACTGTTAGCTACATTGTAGGAAAAGGCAAAAAATTATGCTATCTGAAGAGAATCAGAATTTTTGGCTACATGTTATAAATAAATAAACAAAGAAACACAGAGGTAAAATCATTTATTCACACATCATGTAATTAATACTACTGGGATTCAGACTCAGGGTATCTGAATGCAGAGCTTACACTTGAATCATCGCAGCATATTGTCTCTCCAAGTCTTTACTAACAAGATCTGAAATCTACCCATCTGCCCCAATTTTCTTTATAAAATGCACAAAATACATGTTATTTATTTGTGAAAATGGGCAGGATAGAAAATTATTCTGAAGAGGTAGTTTATCAAAATTATTAAAATAAATTTGATTAACAGCATCCAGTTCCAAGGCTAGGTTCAGTTTCTTGATCTCAGAATTATATGTATGAACATCTCATCATTGGCATGAAAATTTCTATTTCTAAAAATGGATGTTATATTATTGATAAACTGTTTTTAAAGAGTGACTGACTGTTTCAACTTACAGATATTTAAAAATCTGGGACCAGAGAGATAGAACAGAGTTTAATGCACCTGCTCTGCATGCAGCTTCAAATGACACAGTTTCTCTCTCTCTTCTGACTCGATAGTTTGCACTTTCTAATGAGAAGGTGCCATGCATATCCCTTTAATCCTTTTCAGCACCCAGTTCTTGTTCAGATTGATCAGATCCAACTATCATTGTCATGTTAAAACCTTCTCTTCTCTAATTGCACTCACTGATCTTTGTGGCAAACTTTGAATCATGGACTGGTCCTCCCAGCTCTCATCTCTATTATCTCTGGATATTATTACCATACTGTCTTATTTTTCTTATATCCCACAGATGAGTGAAACTTTTCTATGTCTATCCCTCTCCCTCTGACTCATTTCACTCAGCATAATAATCTCCATGTCTATCCATGTATAGGAAAATTTTATGACTTGATTTTTTTTCTAATGGCTGCATAGTATTTTGTTGTGTAGATGTGCCACAGTTTCTGGGGCCACTCATCTGTTTTCAGGCACCTGGATTGTTTCCAAATTCTAGCTACTGTAAGTGATACTGCGATGAACATAGGAGTGCAGGGTATATTTTTGTATTATGTTTTTGTCTTCCTTGGGTATATCTCTAGGAGCGGTATTGCTAGATCATTTGGGAGCTCAATTCCCAGTTTTTGAGGAATATCCATATTGTTTTCCAGAAAGGCTGGACTAAACAGAATTGACACCATCAGTGAATGAGGGTTTCTTTCTCTCCGCATCTACTCCAGTATTAGTTGTTCCTGTTCTTTGTGATGTCTCTGTGATGTGAGATGATGATACCTCATTGTTGTTTTGATTTGCATCTCCTTGAAGATTAATAACGCGGAACATTTTTTCATATGCCTTTTGGCCATCTGTATTTCTTCTTTGCAGAAATGTCTGTTTATATTTTCTCTCCATTTTTTGGTGGGGTTAGATGTTGCTGGGGTTTTTTTTTTTTCTTGTTAATCTTCATCAGAACCTGTATATTTTAGATATTAACCCCTTATCAGATGACTGTTGTGTGAACAGTTTCTCCCATCCCGTGGGTAGTCTTTGTATCCTAGTCACTGTTTCTTTTGAGGCGTAGAAGCTTCTCAGTTTAATGTAGTTCAATTTGTTTATCTCTGCTTCCACTTGTTTGGACAGTGGTGTTTCCTTTTTGAAGATGCTTTTATTTTCAATGTCATGAAGAGTTTTGCCTGTGTTTTCTTCTATGTACCTTATAGTTTCAGATCTGTTAACAAGACTTTTAATCCATTTTGATTTAAGCTTTGCTGTGTGCACATTCTTGTGGTAGATCTTCCTCTCTCAGTCAATATATCTTGTTTTCAAGTAAGGTGGAAGAATTGTTGAGCTCACTAGCTCTGACATATCTTATGTGCTATCTCTCTGCTACTCCATCTTCCAATAGAAAGAGCAAATCAAATATGTTGGTGTGGTTATATAAATAGGAAGAAACATTCATATTAAAACTTCCAAAACTTACATAGTTGTATAGATAGTTTAAGAAAGTCTAACCTCCAATTCTAATTTCAAATCTTGCACACACAACCACAAAAGCCACTGCTTCTCTTTTTATCTTCTGTAATTTTAGCCTCTTCTCAACAAGAAGGCAAAATTTTGTCTGGAATCAATATCATAATTATCAAAAAATTAATTATATGTCAGAAACCCTGTTTTGAGTCTACACTTCTTATTCAAAAATGATAGTCCTCAGGTCACTTCAGCAGAAGCATAGGATAATGATGACTCTGAAAATACTATTGTTACATTTCTACAGTATTCTTTTTTTTTTTTTGGTTTTTGGTTTTTGGGCCACACCCGGCGATGCTCAAGGGTTACTCCTGGCTGTCTGCTCAGAAATAGCTCCTGGCAGGCACGGGGTACCATATGGGACACCGGAATTCGAACCAACCACTTTTGGTCCTGGATCGGCTGCTCCCAAGGCAAACGCAGCTGTGCTATCTCTCCGGGCCCCTCTATAGTATTCTTATTTGATGCAAATAACTAAGTGGGGGAATGTTCTTATTTTTTAATAAAACATATATATCCACTTTTAAGCACCACATAACTAATAACCTTAAGTCTACTAAACAACATCTATGAGTATGCCAACAAATATCCGTGACAAGCTTGATGCAAAAGTAAGTCAGAAAAATAGGTGAGCATAAATCATAGATGGAACATGAAAAGAAGAGAAGAGAGAAGTAAAAAGAAAATGTAGATAATGGAAAGAAAAATGATAAAATTATAAAATATGAATACAGTATAAAAAGGATAAATGTAGCATACATGCAAGTATTCCTAATAGGTTAAAATAAAAAATTTATAAGGGCCAGAGTGATAGTACAGTGGTAGGGCACTTGCCTTGCACACTGCAGACCCAGGATGGTCCTGGGTTTGATCCCTGGTATCTCATACGGTCCCCAAGCCCTCCGGGAGCGATTTCTGAGAACAGAGCCAGGAGTAACCCCTGATCACCTCCGGGTGTGGCCCAAAAACAAACAAAAAACACCATTTATAAAGAGCTCCTTACCTAGAAAATGTAACATTTTCAGTTTAGGCTAAATTCATTATTTTACTCATTTATTTGGTATTTTTGTTTGTTCTTTTGTTTGTTTGGGGCCACACCATGTGACGATCAGAGGTTACTCCTGGGTATGTGCTCAGAATCACTCCTGGCTTGGGGGACCATATGGGATGCCAGGGATAGAACCCAGGTCCATCCTGAGTCAGCCACATGCAAGGCAGATGCCCTTCCACTGTGCTATTGCTCCAGCCCCAATTTACTCATTTCTTTATAAAGAAATTTATTTATTTCTCAAGCAAAAATATACCATGAAACAGTCTTTTACTCTATGTATCATTATAATTGAAGACAAAACTAAACTGAGTAATCACTACAATCTTTCCTGAAGAGGGAAGATTAGCTTCCTGAAAACTCAATTCAGACATAATAATGGGTGGGGTCCTAGTGAGCTGGCAGTTCGTGTTTAGTTGGTCAAAGTAGTAGCTTCAGTGTTTGGGGAGAACATTCACACAGTGGAAACTGGTAGATGAACATAAAGTCCACTGATTGCTGATATACTTCAGAATTGCTCATATATTAAGAATATATTATAATAATGGGAGTTCTCTCATAGTGTTAGAAAGAATTAAAATTCAAATAATCTTATAATTTTACTTGAATTATATTGTTATATACACATAGTGTTACTGGGTTATATTACATAAATTAGAAGTCTTGATATATAAAGATATAAAGATAAGAGATAAGGTCTGTGGTCTCAAATGTGACTCCTCAACTTTTATATTTCTAAGTGTTCATACTTTTTATGGACTCCTCATCTTCATATTGAATGAAAAACAGAATTGACCTCTGTTTGCCATAGGATGTTGTGAAAATGATAGGGACTTTTATATCATAACAGATATTCTGGTTCCCTCACCCTGAAGGAGACTAGTTTCCCATGTTATAATGAAGCTTAAATTGCCTTGTGAGAATTGAGGCCCCTTGCCAATAACTAGTCCCAACTTTCTAGACATATTATCGCATCATCTTGAAAGTGGAACTTTCAATCTCATATTCTAAAGTAGACCATAGATCTAGTTGACATGCACTTTGTTTGAAATCTACCTCATGATAGAACAGATTTAAAACTACAGGAGTAAATCACATCTAATTCAGCTAAGTTTTCAAATCACAAATATGCATTTCTATGGAAATAAAAAGAAAGAAAGGAAGAAAGGAAGGAAGAAAAAAAAAGAAATAAAGAAGAAAGGAAGAAAGAAAGAAAGAAAGAAAGAAAGAAAGAAAGAAAGAAAGAAAGAAAGAAAGAAAGAAAGAAAGAAAGAAAGAAAGAAAGAAAGAAAGAAAGAAAGAAAGAAAGAAAGAAAAGAAAGAAAAAAGAAAGAAAGGCCTGTAAGTAGCAATTGCACTATCAAACCCCAAATCTCTGATTACAAATCTAGTACTTTCTATTATATAATTGGATCTATAGTTAAATCTGTAAATATAATTTAAGTCACTCCTTTATTTTCTCACATAACTTTGGGTCTTTGTAAACATAGATTCAAAAAGACATATATATATGTATATATATATATACCTATGTTTATTGAAGTTATTTTAAATAATCTATGATCTTTAAACAAGCTAAGTGCCCAATAATTGATGAACAGAAAAAGTGTTTTATGCAATTATATACATATAATTATATACAAGCATATATATGTGTGTACAGTGGAATACTATTTATTTTTAAAATAAAACATTAAATTTTTTACAATATGAATGAAACTAGACACCATATTACAAAATAAGATAGTAGGAAAATGACATATATTAGCTGCTCATATGGTATATATATAGAGAGAGAATCAAAGCAAAAGACTAGACAGTATTCAATAAAAAATACTTTTATACTCTGACAAAAGCTTTGTGATTACCAAGTTGGGAAAGTGGTGCTAAGAAGGTAGACAGAAAGATAGACAGTAGTAGAGGGGTATTGGCATTTTGGCATTTTGGTGGTGGAATTAGTATGGTAACAGAATAGGCCCAAAATAGAAATATCTGCACCTTGCATTGTTGCTTACAAAAAAAGATTCCCTGTATTATTATTATGAGAAAATCATTTTCCTCCAATAAAATGCAAATTAAAACAAAGAGAGAATAAGAAAGAAAAGGAATATAGTAAGTTTATGTTTGAAGGACATTCTACTAAAATTCACCTTCAGAGAAAAAAGTGTTGTTTTGTAAATACAGCTAAGAAAAGCTCCTGCTGCTTTTTCTATATATTCTTTTCTGTGTCATCTTAGGGGGTGGGGGGCACTTCTGGTAGTTCTCCAGTGCCACAAGCATTACTCAGGGAACTTGCAATGCAGAGCATCAAACCCATGGCCACACATATATAAGGTATATGATTTAACACTTAAGTCAAATCCATGACCCTACTCTATATTATTTTCTATAGCTCCAAGATGTTAACTATCAGAAAAGTAGACTGTATTACATAAGAGTGGGATTTGTAATAAAAGATATCCAAAGTAGGCAGTGGCAATACAAGCTGTGATATGGTTTTAAAATCCCTGCAACTGAGTCAGTGACATTAAGAAACAAAGATGAGAAACATGAGAATCGAAGAAGCTTAGTTTAATGGTAGCTAAACTAACACTTTATGTCAACTTTCACTATTTGAAACTGGCATTTCTTTCCCACTCTCTTGACATTTGTATTGCAATTTGATGGAAGTTGCTGCCTCTGGTCATCCTTACTTTGAGAGTCAGGCTAATGAAGCAGCTCTGGAGCACCACTGGCTATAAAGGCAGATGGAAATAGATTGCACAATAAATTGCCTACTGCTCTTAAAGAGGCCACCTGGAAGAAACACATATCCTCTGTTCACATTTCATTGCCCAAAGCAATGAATGGCCATAGCAAATGACCGCTCTTACTCTTGGGAGCTAAAATAGTACAAACATGCCAGGAATGAGAACTGGAAATATCTCTTGAGAAGGGCTAATGACTACCAGATACTTTCCTAATAGGACATTGCTATCTAATGCCTAGTTTTCTCACATCTGCTTACTTCTACAGTAATTCCCAAAGGCCTTAACAGTTAGGGCCCACAGGCTTCCTTGTGTTTATCAGTCTTCCTTTCAATTAGATTAGAACTGAATAACTATCAAACCCTGTGTACAGAGAATATTTATAATTTCTGGGCAAGAATAGTTTCTATTTGACATGCCTATGCAACCTTCAATTGCTGTGCAGGGGGTCTTCAAAATCCACATGTTCAAGGCAGTGTAGCTACAACATATTGGAACCTTATTCAGTCTGGTCCTCGGTGTAGATGTAATAACAATTCACTTATTCTGTACACTAAGTTTTTCTTGACGTAGAATGTGACTAAGATTAAATATTTAGGGTTCAAAGAGATAGTATAATGTGAAAGATGCTTGTCTTGAACCCAAGTGATCCAGGTTCAGTGCATGAGGGATGTAGAAGGCAGAATTTCCCTTTCACACACACACACACACACACACACACACACACACACACACACACACACACACACACACACTACAGCACATATGAAAATTCTGGCATTCTGAATGCTAAAAAATTCAACTCAGTTCTGACCATTTCTACCAGAAGGTAACAGTTTTACAGAAAGAAATAAACCCCCATACTTATTTCAAATATCAGTCGCAAACTCAGGACATTACATGTCCTTCTGATCAATTGGCTGCAGAGTAAAGATCATTGTATCCTCTCTCCTTCAGGTATCAATCACAAGCACTGATTAATACAAGTTCTTTTAACCAAATGGCTATGAATCTGAGGTAACACAACTTTTTTCTTGGGTTTGATTAATTTTTTTAATATAAAATATTTTTTAAGAATTCAATTATTGCCCAGAAATTATGGCAGTAATTCTTGTCTTGGTTCTTGTCTGCGAAGAGAAAATTCAAGAGACCAAATAGAGGATAGAGTGAGAGACAGTGAGAAAAGAAACAAAAATATCACTTTCCAGATATATTGGGAGCAGGCCAACAAGAGTGGGAGAAGCACCAAGTCATCTGACTTTCTAGTTCTCTGTATGGTTTTCTAGTTTTCTGCTGGTTTCCCTCCACTTCACTCCCTGCCTGTATATATGGAGCCATTTGAAATCTTCGTAGAGTTTCATAAGCAAAATCCACAGGATTGGGTATGGGTGGAGGGTGTTTTGCTTCTCTCTTGGTATGGGCAGTGAGCAGGGTATATAAGTATAATCTGCAGAAATTCTGATAGGATTATTGGCATCCTTGGACTTGAATTGTATCAGTAACATGAGAGGGTCCTGTTTGATCCACTGTAGAAACAAGAGCTTCCTGCCACCTGCTCATATCTTACTAAACTGCCTACACTAACAATTTTACTTACTAGATTACAGGTTTATTATAAAATAATATATGACACAGAAACAGATGGAACAGAGGTATAGGAAAAACATGGGAAAGCTCTAAGAGCTTCCCTGTCCTCTGTAGGAGCACCCACTATTGTCTCAACTTTTTTTTTCATCAACCTAGAAACTTTCCAGCACTGAATTCCATCTTCAGTTTTTATACAGGTCTCATTACTTTGACATAATGAATTAAACTCAATCACTAGCCCATGAAGGCTTAAATATAGGACTAGAGGTCCAGCTAGTGTTGGTTCACCAGGCAATCAATAGCACCCTTAGGAGCTTCCAAAAGTCAGCACATGAACAAAGCAAAAGAACTTATATCAATCTCAGTTGAAGAAATTCTAAGGCTTTAAGGGAATTTGGAACCAAGTACTCTAAATAAAGACTAAGTACATCTGGAGACATATTTAGTTATATGAATGACCCAATAAATATTTCTAATAAATTAAAGTATCAGAGGAGAGGGAGTGAAAATGTCTGTATTTATAGTTACTAGGTCTCCAGAAGAGAAATTACATCTGGATTTAACAGGTTATCATAACATATACTCCAAATCACTGCTAATATGAACAAACAAAAAGACTAAAATTCTTCACATATAATCATTTGAAATTAATCCAATATTAGAATTTAAAATATATGTGCTTTAATGTTTAAAAAACTTTTTGTATTTTTAAATGTAATTTAGAAATAATAGGAAGCCAAGGTGGATTATTTTGTATTCCTAATAAAAATTATAGGGAATTTGAACTGTAAATGTAGCTCATTGAGGAGAACTTGATATCTGTATATGTATATTTTTATATTTGTAAATATATATGCATAAAATCCTATCAGAAAATAATTTTAAGAATAAAATCAAATATTTCAGATATCAAGTTTAAAATACCATATTTCTTTGCTATATTATAGTGGTAGTATATTTATTTATTTTTAATATAATTTTAGTGATAATATATTTAAAAGAGTCCCTTAACTATGGGATAACTATATTCATAATATTCCTTATTTACTTATGATTACACCCCAACAAAAATTAAGTTATTCAAAATAGGAAGAGAATTCACTCCACTGGTTAGGAAATATACTATTATATGGCATGAATGAAAAAGAATCCTCAGAGATCAGCATTTAGACTAGATCCTAGATCTCAGTGTCAACACCATGTTTGTCTATCCAGTTGCTACTTCCATTGCTCCCTAAGCTTCTCTTTATATGTTAGCTTATTTATTTTCTCCTACACACAGTGTTCATTATGTATTGGCTCAAAAGACCACTGGTAATATGGTTCATATTTCTTGCAGATTGCTTTGTGAAAGAAAATAATTTTTCACCTTTAATTGTAAAGTTCTGGAGAAGAATTCTCCTTCGTCTGGTTTAGTTTTCATGCACTCCAAACTAGGTGGATATAATACTGTGGTTGATGAGTATAAGTCAAGTTCAAATGTTTACCTGAGACGACATTGTACTGTAGGGAAATTATGAGTGGATGAGCTCAGATCATGTAAAGAGAAAAGATATTCCCTCAAAGAAATAAAATGCTGCTCAAAAAGGGAAGATATTAAAGATACTGGGCAGAAACATCATATACTAAAGTCTTCAATAGTTCAGACACCAGTAGAAATGTCTGTTGTGGTATATAACAAGAATATATATTTATAAAAAGAAGCACAGACTTTTTCATCTGAGGTCTTTCTGGCTTCGGCTTGATATAATGGTTATTCAGATTCCTTGTGGTGGTTTACCCACTTCGATTCAGAATGTCTTCAGTGGGAACAGGGTTCCCCTGGGAGACTATAATGTGAATATTATAATGTTCTACTGCCTTCTGATTAATCTTTCAGGCTTGGAGAGAACCAAAAATAAGTTCACATGCTCTCTTTAGCACTACAACCCACAATATTTATATAAGACTCATACATTATGATTAAATGATTAAACACTTTATAATTACCAAATATTTTCTAATACCTCCACCAAATTAGTATTTCTACAGTACCACTTGGTGTCACCCCTTAATTATGAAAATATTCTAGTTTCTCTAAATCCTCCCAAATAAACCACTAATTCTGGGTCTTCTTCATAGCTCTCTATAATCTAAGAAATTCAAACTTTTGTGGTCTGACTTTTTACTACCCTTTCATTTATAACTTCCTTTTCATTTAGAACAGTCTATTCCCTGTTTCTAGTGGATAGTTTATATCCCTCCTCGTTCAAATATTAAATTAACATATATGTGTTTCTTTACGTGTCAAGAATTATAAGAAATTGGGAGAGGCAAAGATGGATGAAACATGAACCCAATATTTAAAGAATTTATTGTAAAATGAAGCATATATTACAATTATACTTCTCTTAGAAGTATGCAGTTAAGGTATAGATGATACACAAGAAGATGCTAGACAGTTTAGGAAATTAGGCAAAGTTTTTTCTTGCATTTAAAAATTGATCTTGTGCTTGCAGATAGGTCTCAGAAAAATTATTTAGAATGGTAATTTCAGGAATAGAGAAAAATTATATACAACAGTCCAGCAATGAGAAGAAATGTACTGTGCTAGACAGATAGCACAGTGGCAGGGTATTTGCCTTGCATGCAGCCAATCCAGGACAAAAGGTGGTTTGAATCCTGGCATTCCATATGGTCCCCTGAGCCTGCCAGGAGGGATTTCTGAGCCCAGAGCCAGGAGTAACCCCTGGGCTTCACTGGGTGTGACCCAAAAATCAATGAGAGAGAGAGAGAGAGAGAGAGAGAGAGAGAGAGAGAGAGAGAGAGAGAAAGGGAAAAATGTACCTTGCTCAGAAAAATATAAATCTGATAAGAACTTCTTTAATTTATAGTTACTAAAATAGCATTGAAGATTTTTGTTTGTTTTTGTTTTGTAGCTACATCCAGTTTTCTTCAGGACTGACACTTGGCTCTGCACTCAAAACAGGCTTGTGTGACCGATGTGGTACTGAGAAAGTCATGTGCAAGGTAAGTGCCCTACTAGGGGCACTATGTGTATGGCTTACTAGTTTTGAAGATTAAGGGCACTAAATTTCCTGTGTGAACATACTAATTGACATAAAGGAAATGCTAAAGGCTTGTAAATGTATTTTATAGTTTTTCATAGCTGCTAGTTTATATTTAATTCATAAGGAGTCAAAGATCTCTTGTTTCCAAATCTGTTGTACTTATTGCTATAATAACACTATTAAAGTAAATTTTATGTTAACTAATGTATCTTATCCTTGGCACCAGTAATATTTGGAGACCAATAATTTTTTGTTATAGGAGGCTTTACTGTACTTCCAAGATCAACATACCTGAGTCCTTCAATTAGATGTTAGAAGTGCCCTCCCTTGAATTGTGATAACTCAAAATGTGCCTAGAGACAATTAAATGTCCCCTAGTAAGTAGGAGGTAGTGACTGGAAGGACAGAACCAGATTAAGAAGGATTCTGCATATGGACTTTTTTTTTAAGTGTACAATGAGAAACACTTAAGGTTTTTAGTAGTCCAGTAATCTTTTAGCAATTTCGTTCAGAGGAAGATGTAGATCAGATAAAGCTGAGACAGGGAAAATTAATGTGGAAATAAATATCTGAGAATAAACAAGAAATAGTAAGGGTATTACGAACTAGTGTTAGTGAGGTTAAAGGCAAATTGAAAAAAGACAGAGAAAGTGCTGTGCGGGTAAGGCACATGCCTTTCACAAAGCCCTCCAGTTCAATCCCCATCACCACAGCACCTCCTTTCTGTCCTAACCACCTTAAGCGCCACTAAGTGTTGTCCTGACTTGCTTCCAGCACTGTATTAGTAGTCCAGGTAACCTTTGGAACCAAAAGCCTGAAGCAGTACTGCATTCTAGAGTCCTCACATTGAATCCTAGGCCCTACTGACTAGGAATCACTTTGAGTGTCCCTTCCCCACCCTCCAAAAAAAAAGGTATATCAAGAAATGGTTTTGGGACCCAAAGCAATGTCACTCTTGCCATCTAAAACACCCTTCAAATATCTTTTCTCCTCTGCTCATATCCCCTAATCAAGTCTCAGAAAATGTTCTCTTTTAACACTGTAAAACATCATTTCTTAGATTCTCTTAGATGACATCGTAAAGATGTTACTCCACTGCATAGATTATAAATGAAATTTTTGTTCTAGATCATATGGTCTTGAAGTACATGCTTATATTTTGTTCAAATCTGCTTTCCACTCAGTAACTAATACCATACTTTTTACATAGCAGACAATCAGCATTATTCATTTATTTATTGAGGGAATTATGAAGGTTTAGGTTAGTTTGTTCCATTAGATATATAATGTTCTCCAAAATCTTTTTGTTGAAAGAATTGAAGAGTCTAGGCTGAAATTAACGAGTATTCATTTCTTTAGAGTTCTAGTTTCCACAGTTCCTATCGACTCACATCACTAGAGAAAGTTCATGCTCATTAATCTTATAGTCTTTATCCTAAACTGCTGCTTGGTCAAACAGCAAAATACCGCATACATGATTTCTTTTAAAATATGAAAAATAGAATCTAAAAATATAAAGCTATAAAATTATATCATAATATGCTTTAAAAATATATGAATGTTTAACAAAAACCAGTCATCTGGAATTTTCTCAATGTAAATGTTTTCTCTTAACTATATAATTCACCAAGACCATTAATTTCAATTGTTACTCATAGTGATCATTTAGTTTTCATTGGCAAGTGAAGGAAATAATAATTTTAAGTTAACTTTTAAGAGTATACTGTAAAATAAGATTCATGAGAGACATATTTCTAATGAGTTTAAGAGCGATAAAATTAACCTGAACCTCAATCATTCTGTATATCTAAATTGTCCTGCCATCAATAAAAGTAACTAAATTATTCTTATTAAGACTTATAACCAAGAACAAAAATAGGCACACATTAATTTAAAAAAAAAACTTGTGTGATGGGACCCAAAATATAGTACAATGGGTAAGGTGCTTGCCTTACTTACTAATCATGTGGCCAACCCTCATTTTATCCCTGCCAACCCATATGGTCCCTAGAGTCTAGTCAAAGTGATTCCAGAGTGCAGTCAGGAGGAAATCCAAAAGACCACTTGGGTGTGGCCTAAAATGAAAAAAAGAGAAAGAAAAGAAAAGGAAGGAAGGAAGGAGGGAAGGAAGAAAGGAAGGAAAAAGAAAGGAGGAAGGAAGGAAGGAAGGAAGGAAGGAAGGAAGGAAGGAAGGAAGGAAGGAAGGAAGGAAGGAAGGAAGGAAGGAAGGAAGGAAGGAAGGAAGGAAGGAAGGAAGGAAGGAAGGAAAGAAGGAAGGAGGAAGAAGAGAGGGAGAAAGAGAGAGAGGAAGGAAGGGAGGAGGGAGGAAGAAAAGAGGAAGGAATAAAGGAAGCAAGGGAGGGAGGAAGAAAGGAGGAAGGAACAAAGGAAGGAATGAAGGAAGGGAGGGAGGGAGGAGGGAGGGAGAAGAAGGGAGGAAGGGAGGAAGAAAAGAGGGAGGAAGGAAGAAAAGAAGGGAGGGAGGGAAGGAGGAAGGAAGAACTCACTTGCCAAGTAACATAAAATAGATGAATTCCAATGTAAGTAGGAGAAAGAAAATAATAAAATTGAGCACAAATCATTGGTATAAAAATCAAGAAAATATAAAAAACAAGAGGGAAAAAACTCTGGAACTGTTTTTATTTGAATTCATGAATTGCTGATAATAAAACTCACCAAAGTGGTGAAGGAATTTATCATATAATACTTAAGTTCATATTCAACAACTCCACATCTAGCTTCATACTCAGTGTATAAAATGTTTCCCTCTAAGGTCAGATACAAGAAAGGATTTCCATTTTTACCACAATTATTCAACATAGTCTTGGAAGTCCAAACCATAGCAATTAGTTACAAAAAATATAAATGTAAAGTACTCAAACTGGAAAAAGGACAAGTTCTCACTATTTGCAGATGACAAAATAACATACACAGAAAACCCAAAAGATTTTACAAAACGATCTTTAGAAGCAATAAATCATTAAAGTGACAGGCTACAAAATCAACACAAAAAAAGATGTTGCATCTCCATATATTTTTTTCTGATTCATTCAGCTATTTTGTGCTTTTGTTTACGGAATACAATTTGACAGAATCCAAAATGACAGAAATATTGACATAAAAGAAATGTATTGTCATTTCCCAGTGAGAGTTTTGGATGTTTTGCATCATTGTTTTACCTTAATCTATATTTCACTTAGATTTTGAAATTTTATGTGTATATCTGTTTCCATTTGCCTCTTCTTAATTTGTTTTAAGTGTTTTTTCTTTTAAGCAATCGTGCATTGTATGTCTAATTTTCTATGCTAACTTTTCTTTTTCAAATTTAAAAAGATATTAAATTTTAAGAGTTCCCCTTATTGATCTTTTTTCTTATTTTATACTTTTTATCTAACTTTCCACTTTCTGTAGGGTAACTTGCCTTATCTAGGTTATTTAGTATTTCTTGAAGAGCTAGTTTAGTAGCCTTGAGAGCCATTAGTTGTTAACTATCTGATTATTTTTATCTATTTTGAATCTATTTTTGTATCTTTTGCATCTATTTTGAATCTAAATGAGAACTTGGTAGGATAGAAGATTCTAGGTGCAAGTTTTTTATTTTTCATTCATGAATTTGGACAGATCACACAATTCCCTTTTTTTTTTTATTTCAGTTTGCTGGTTTGGTGCTGCTCTCATTTGGTTTCATCACATTTGGTTCTACTAGGGGCTTACTCAAGATTCAGGACTCAGGGATCACCCTAGCAGAGTTTGGGAGAATCATCTGTGGTGCCCTGGGGTCAGCCATGTACAAGGCAAGTACCTTACCATCTGTACTTACTGCTCCAGCCTCAGTTCCCTTCTTCCTTATAGAAATTCATTTGAGATATCTGATATGAATCTTATAGAAATTTCTTTATATGTGAATCTTTGATTTTTTGCAATGCTTTTAGGAGCCTATCCCTTTTTTCATTTGTTTAAATTTTTATTCATGCATATATAATTTGGTTTTTGTGAGGTTGGGTGACAATATCAGGTGCCAGGGATTGAAATTGAGACTGTCTTATGCAAAGCAAATACATGCACTACCCACTGCCCACCCTCTCTTTATTTGATTACAATGTGGTTTAGTGTTTTTCTGTTTAATTACTATATTGTTTAAAACTATTTCAGCTTCCTCTATCAGAATACATACCTCCCTTTCATATTGGAGTTCTTGCCTATTATACCTTCCTTCCATCAGCATTTCTGCCCTCTTTTTTTCTTTTAAAACTCTTTTTTTATTTCTTTTAATATCCCACAATTCTCTTTTTAATTCATTTAATTGTTTTGTTTTGATTTTTTTTTCCTCAACCTGATGTTCAAGTCTTGCTCCTGTCGGTCTATTCAAGGCTCACTCTTGGTAGGGCTCCAAGATTGAACCTAGATTACATGCAAGGTAACTGCTTTTATCCACTGTACTATCTCTCCAGTCCTCCATGGTATTTTAATTTTTTATTCTTTCTGCTTCTTAATCAATATTGAAATGTACTTTACTTTTGAGTTGACTAATTTAAGCTTGAGTCTTTCCATCAATTACTTTACTCCATTAGTGTGCTACTAATTAGCTCATTCTTTTCTGTTTGGATGCATTCTTTTTCATACTTTTAAGCTTTCTCTGAAATTATTGATTTATTCTTTTTATTCATTTTACTGAGCATTGATATAACTGTTTCTCAGAAGTCTTTTCAGGCACTTTAGAATGTTCTGGCAGCCTGTGTATCTTTCTTTGTACCCATCTATTAGCAAAGTTTACTATTCTATTTGTTCATTTTGTCCAGTGCTCTGTGATGTCGATAGGTAGATATCTCAGCAGCACAAGTATGTCTAAACAATGATAAGGGTTCACACTTGACAAATTGAGTCTGTGCTCATGATTTTGAGGCTGTGTTTTTTGGATATTTGTGATCACATATAACCTATAGCTACTACAACACACTAGAAATTTGTAATCACATTGCTTACTCCGTCAGATAAATCACAAAATTATGCAAACCAGTTTTATAGCACTTATATCCCCATTCAGGTCCTGGTGTGTTTGAATATTTGCATTTACCAGCAACTGGCAGTCTGTGTTTCTAAAATGAAACCACGCTAGGGAACATTCTTTGGTTCTAATCTATGTTTGATCAGGACTTGGGTCCCATCAAATGGTCAACACAGCAGTAAATGTAATTTGTTCTCTGCAGATTATCTTTTTTCAATACACTGCCTTCAGTCAGTCAGTCAGATGTGCACCTGGAGGAGGAGCCTTCTTTCTTATTTTTATTTTTTTTTGTTTTGTTTTTGGGTCACACCCAACATTGCTCAGGGGTTACTCCTGGCTGTCTGCTCAGAAATAGCTCCCGGCAGGCACTGGGGACCATATGGGACACCAGGATTCGAACCAACCACCTTTGGTCCTGGATCGGCTGCTTGCAAGGCAAACGCCGCTGTGCTATCTCTCCGGGCCCCCTTTTTATTTTTTTAATGTTTGGTCTTGTGATTTCAAATGTCAGCCTGCCGATTGCTATTCTATCATTGACTTAGAATAGCAGAATTTATCTAGGGGATGATTTCTACTCTAAAAGCTTTCAGTGTCAGACTTCAGGGGACTGCTGAAGAAACATATAGACATCCATACTAATTTTACATCATGCCCCAAGTTCAGATTTTGTTAGAGTGGAGACTTAGGTCCAGTCCAACTTTCAACTAATAGACCCTATTCTCGATGCAAAATTCCAAAGTTTTTGTCTCTTCTTAGCCCTTCATCCCTCCTCCCCATCATGATCCCTGATACAGAAATGAGCCACTTATCTCTGAAATAGGTGTAGTGCCATGTTTCACTATGGTGAGTCTTCCAGAAGTATTGGGTAAGTTCTCAGTGATTTTTCTCAGTGAGGCCCCATATGAGATTCTGGTTTGGTTTTTTCTTTTGTTTTTGTTTGTTTGTTTGTTTGTTTCATTTTTTTTTAATTTTGTTTGGGGCCTACCTTGGGCCATGTCAGAACTTACTTCTCACTCTCTAAGAAATCGCTCTCAGTGGTGCAGGGAAAATATATGTAGTAATCAGTTTGGTTTGGCTGCCTGATAGGTTTGCTTTACTATTTTGCATTTAATTTCCACAAACCCCAACATTTTGAATTTAGTAGAGAAATACCGTTAATGCAACTTTTGGGCAAAATTATTCGGGTTGTTCACAAAAATTCAAATTTTCTTTCACTCTTTTTTCCATGCATTTGTGTTGGTAGGTGTTTCAGGCCCAGTTTTTTATTCATATCATTATAATAAATAGATATATACACTACTAAAATATAAATGCATATGGAAAGTATATGCAATTTATACCAACTAATACCATCTGCCTGTTTGGAGTAATAAATCATTTATTTTAAAGCCTAATGTAGTTTTCTCAAGATTTAGCTTATATTGGAGGTAAGTAATGTTATAATGAAGATAAATATTGCACTTTTATTTTGTTTTGTTTTTGGGTCACACCCAGCAGCGCTCAGGGGTTACTCTTGGCTCTGTGCTCAGAAATCGCCCCTGGTAGGCACAGGGGACTATATGGGATGCCAGGATTCGAACCACCATCCTTCTGGATGTAAGGCAAACACACTATCTCCATGCTATCTATCCAGCCCAAATATTGCAAATTTAAGTAGTAAAGTCAGAGGCAAGAGGACCAAAAACTATATTTGTAGAGTACTCTTATACATCTTTCCTTGTACACCTTTATTCACCACTAAATATTAGCCTGGGTCATTTTATTCTCATTGTACACTTCCAAGAAGTCTATTGACATTTACAAGGAGATTGCATCTTGACTAATTATTGCATGTAACTCAGCCCCCGGGAGTCCAACAGAAGCCTCGGTATGTAACTAAATTGTTCAATAAGTAAAATTTTCTGAGAAAGCTTTGGAGTAGCAATCACTTCTTTGTAATCTAAAGCTTTTACTCAAAACCAATGTGGTACAAACGCTTTTCACCCACCCTAGTAAAAACAGCCTTGAATATTTACAAGAAAAAGGCCCCACTTTAATAGAAATGATTCATATATTTTTATCATGTTAGGAATGCATATTACTCATCTGACTCTAATCTGACTTTCTTGGAGTCATTCTCCTAAATTAGCTAATTTATCATGACAGACACATCAGAGCAGTATTTTTTTTTTTTTTTTGGTTTTTGGGCCACACCCGGCGATGCTCAGGGGTAACTCCTGGCTGTCTGCTCAGAAATAGCTCCTGGCAGGCAGGGGGGACCATATGGGACACCAGGATTCGAACCAACCACCTTTGGTCCTGGATCGGCTGCTTGCAAGGCAAACGCCGTTGTGCTATCTCTCAGGGCCCAGAGCAGTATTTTTTTTTAAAAAAAAGAAACTACCTATAACAGCTTTGTATTTTATTAATAAGTTGGTCAGCAATAAAAACAAAATGGAAATGTGTCATACTGATACATTTGAATAATGAGATGATTCATAAATTTACTCCCATGTTTGTTATGAAGAAATAAGAATATAAAGACCGCAGTTGTTCTAGGATGCCAAAAAGGTGGCACCCAGAAAGAATCATATTTTACAAGAAGAATGACAAACTGACATTTACTGCACTATGCTCTGAAGCTGTCTAGTATGTAGATTAGCTAACTGACATGTAACATTATTTTTATAGTTCATGATCTGACTCAAATATAATAAGAACAAGATGGAATGCACAACTATTTTAGGAGAAGATTGATTCTCAAGGGGGGAAAATATGTTGATATTATTTTGATCCTTTCTAGTCATAGGCAACAGATCATTTTATTTCAGTTTGTGTCTAATTGATTCTGCAAACAATTTTAGGAATATTCCCCATGTTCAAATTAATGAGAAAAGGAAATGAGGCTAATAAACCAATAGGTACTCAACTTGCTAATAGGAAGCCTATTATAGATTTAATCAGTGTCTTCAGCTAATAACCCTACCTCTTTCAATTAGAATGATGACATAATAATATTATGATTTAAAAGCATATACGAAGGGGCCAAAGCAGTGGTGCAGCAGTGTGGCATTTGCCTTGCAAGTGGCTGACCTACAGCAGACCATGGTTCAATCCCTTTATGGTCTCCCAAGCCAGGAGAGATTTTAGAGCGCATGGCCAGGATTAACCCCTGAGCATCACATGGTGTGGCCCAAAAACCCAAATAAATAAATAAATAAATATATAAATGCATATATGAAAACTAAAAATAATATTCAGTAGTTGTCTATGCTCCTGTTGTTAATGTCACCTTCTTTATGGAGTTGATTAAAAAAAAGCTTGAAAATATATCATGGTCTTTTGTGGATCTACTTTATTATTTTAATTTGGGAGTTGCTTAGGTCACACCTAGTGGTGTTCAGTAACAACTCCTAACTCTGTGTTCAGTCACTTTTCATGACTTTTTTTTTAAATATTTCTATTCTGAGCACTGATTAAAAAGAGAAATGTGACAATAATATTTGTAGTAACTTTTCAGTTTTACAAATTCTGAATTTTGTATCTTAATTATACAAATAGCTTAAACTAGTATGACGATGATAGTTGAACATTATCACTTGGGACAAAAACTGGGTGCTGAAAGCATGCAAAGTGATATACACGTTACACCTTCAGTAACAATGTTGAATAATAACGAGTAAGAGAAATAAAATGCCTGTCTGAATACAGGCATGGGGTGGGAGAAGGAGATAGGGGGCATTAGTGGTGGGAATGCTGCTCTGGTGAAGGGTGTTCTTTTTTATAACTGAAACTCAATTACAAACATGTTTGTAATCATGGTGCTTAAATAAATATATTATTAAAAATAAATAAAAGGGAAAAAGGAAGACAGACAATGAGAGACAATGAGAGAGTGAGAGAGAAAAAAAATGTTTGCCATTGAAACAGGCAGGGGGAAAGAAAATAGAATAGCAGGTGGGAAACTGGAGATAGTGGTGGAGGGAGATGTGCACTATTAAAGGGATATTTTTTTTTTGGACATTGAAACTCAATCAAGAACAATTTTGTAACTATCTCATGGTGATTCAGTGAAATTTTTATTTAAAATAAATAAAAATAAAACAAGTAGCTAAAGATTGTTCTGCCTTTATTTCTTCATCTGAAATGTTGAAATATCTACTAGGTGGTATGTTTTTGCCTTCAGGATCAAACAATTTATATACATGCAACATAATTATTTGCAGCAATCATAAAACACACACTAGATTTTCCTGCTCTCAATCCTTTCTCTATGGGATAAGATTTGAACATGGCAGGACAAACATTGATGTAGTTTCTCATCTGTAACAGATTTCTGCAGTGCTTTCCATTGTCTGATTTTATTCACAGTCCTAGAGCCAACAAAAGATAATGAGTGTGATTCTTGCCTTAGTCACGGAAAAAGACAAAAATTAATTTCTTCTTCTCCACGTGGTTCCAACAGACAAAAGAGACTGAAAGCAAAGCCAAAAGATAAGAAAGGAGGGGAAAGATTGTTTTTTAAGAATGTTTTTGAGTATTCCCACCTTTTGTATGATCAAGATTATAGCCCCCCAAAAAATGCTGGAAGTAAAGCATTGATATTTTATACTCTGTCCATTTGACCTGATTATATACTTCATCTAAATAAATTGACATGATACTTAGCAGACCTTAATGCATTTGGCATAACCAACTGATTGTTTTTACTCAAAGTTCACTCAGTAATATACTACTATCACCACAGTTGTACATTGCTCATTTAAAGTCAAATTTCACCCTAAATTTGCTGTTTGGAATGGGGAGACAGGTCAAAGAGCTCTAGCACGTGCTTTGCATACAGGAACCTTCGGGGATTTGTTTGATTTGAGGTTGGTTCTTTTTGTTGTTGTTGTTTTTGTTGTTTTGTTTTTGTTTTTTTTTTGCAACACCCAGTGATTCTCAGTGGTTATTCCTGTCTCTGCACTCAGGAATCATTTCTGGCAGTGCTCAATGAACCGTGTAGGATATTAGGGATCGAAACCAGGCCAGCAATGTGCAAGGCAAGAACCCTAACTTCTATGTTCTCTCCAGCCCTTGAACTTCAAGTTTAATTACAAGCACTGCAGGGTCCCGAGCATCTACCAGAATAAGGTTTACCTCAAAACAAAACAAAACAAAACAAAAAGTTAAGTTAAATAACCCATTAAAGGAGCTACTTTACATACAGCCCACCCAAATTCCCATTCATCCCCTGTGTCCAGGCGTCTCTAAAACATGGCTAGAAGTGATCCTTGTACACAGAATCAGGAGTAAATTTGGAGCATAGGTAGGTATGGCCTCAAAATAACACAACAAAAATACCTATGTTTGCTTTACTCAGTTATCCTTTACAACTCAGTTAAAAAAATGAGAATTATAATCTTATATTTTGTTGAGATTTTAGTCACAATTACTAATTATATTTAATTAAAAGTATACTACTTTGACATAAAATACATAATATGTATTATTGTTGTTAGTGCCAACATTCATCTATATGCTACTTTTATTGGAAATTCAAATTAGAGATTCTTCTTTGGAGCAAAGCAAGTTCTTACTGATTATATTTCTGAGTTTTATACAAGTCTGGCTTTTCTTCTGTAATTCTCCATTCAATGTGAGCTGTCACAATCAGACAGAATGTGTAAGGATAATTTTTTTCTTTTTTCTGTAGCAGGAAACTTTGGCAGCAGACAATCAACTGCAGCAAATCTGTCAAACAGACATTTCCAGGGCCAGATACATAGTAAAAAGGATAAGGTGCTTGTCTTACACACAGTCAACCCTGATTTTCAATTTCATCCCCACATTGCTAATGGTTTCCTAAACCCTGACAGGAGTGACTCCTGAACATAGAGCTATTTCTAGAAAAAAAGAGAAAAGTAATGGAAAGAAGAAAAAAAGAAAGAAGAAAAAGAAAAGAAGAAAGAGAAAGAAAGAAAGAAAGAAAGAAAGAAAGAAAGAAAGAAAGAAAGAAAGAAAGAAAGAAAGAAAGAAAGAAAGAAAGAAAGAAAGAAAGAAAGAAAGAAAGAAAGAAAGAAAGGAAAGAAAGGAAAGAGAGAGAGAAAAGAAAGAGAGAGAGAGAGAAAGAAAGAAAGAAAGAGAAAGAAAGAAAGAAAGAGAAAGAAAGAAAGAAAGAAAGAAAGAAAGAAAGAAAGAAAGAAAGAAAGAAAGAAAGAAAGAAAGAAGAGAAAGAAAAAGAGAGAAAGAACAGAAAGAAAGAAAGAGAGAGAAAGAAAGAAAGAAGAAAGAAAGAGAGAGAGAAAGAAAGGAAGAAAGAAAGGAAGAAAGAAAGAAAGAAAGAAAGAAAGAAAGAAAGAAAGAAAGAAAGAAAGAAAGAAAGAAAGAAAGAAAGAAAGAAAGAAAGAAAGAAAGAAAGAAAGAAAGAAAGAAAGAAAGAAAGAAAGATGAAAGAAAGAAAGAAAGAAAGAAAGAAAGAAAGAAAGAAAGAAAGAGAGAGAGAGAAAGAAAGAAAGAAAGAAAGAAAGAAAGAAAGAAAGAAAGAAAGAAAGAAAGAAAGAAAGAAAGAAAGAAAGAAAGAAAGAAAGAAAGAAAGAAAGAAAGAAAGAAAGAAAGAAAGAAAGAAAGAAAGAGAAGGGAGATAGGGAGAGAGGGAGGGAGGGAGGGAGGGAGGGAGGGAGGAAGGAAGGAAGGAAGGAAGGAAGGAAGGAAGGAAGGAAGGAAGGAAGGAAGGAAGGAAGGAAGGAAGGAAGGAAGGAAGGAAGGAAGGAAGGAAGGA